>NC_142869.1:142918250-143224000 GCF_051225735.1 Oryctolagus cuniculus | reverse complement strand
CCTCCAATCAATAGCAAGTCCTACAGTTTATTAGTTGAACTGGAGGCAGCTGTGCGGAAGCTGTTTACTTCTCTCCCAGCGCCATATTGTGGGAGAGCAGATGCATAGAATAAGTCTTAATTCCAGTAACTCAGTCTAGTCCGGATTGCTCCCCACAGTCTACTTCCCCTTTCACTTTCACATATTTAAGAGGTCGGAAAGTCCTTCCTGTCTTTTCCATATCTCATCAGCCACCAAGTAATGTTCCTTAAAATCTGATATTAAACATTGTTCAAACATCTTGAACAGTGGTATGTAAGTAATCACTAATTTCTTTAAAATATGAGATTGAATCAGAAGTTTATTATGTTCCTTTTCTTTTTGCTATCTCTGGGTTTCCTCCATGACCTCTTTCTAACCAGATCTCCAGCTCTTCTGAAACACTGAGTCCAATCCAAGTCTCCCCATCCAAACTCAGCAGCTCTTCCACACCATTCCCTACACTGCTGCCAAGTGAACTTTTCCAGATAGACACACAAAGTTCAGATTCTTCATTGTGGCATATATGCCTGCAGACATAAATGAGTCTGCATCATTTAATTAATGACTGCAATTCTAACTTCACCTCTTTCCTTTACAGATATCCTGTGATGTAGTCACAAAATGGCACAGAGTTGTCCAAAGATGCCTCTTTTTTCTTTCCACTTGTCTCTCTGTAACTTTACTCCATGCTTTCTGTTCTGAATGTTCTATCTTCATTTCATTTACTTGGTAGTTTGCTAATCATCCTGCAAGGTTTAGTTTTATGCATCCCTCCTTTGTGGAACCTTCACTCAGGCTCTCAAATAGAGTGGAGTTACTTTGTCTTCTCTATTATGACAGTTGTTGCACTGTATTACCAATGATTTACTCTGTTCATCTCCCATGCCCATAAGGAATGCATTGATCTCTCTTGAATTTTGGTATGTGCATCACCTCTCATGGTGCACATAGAATTCAATAAATGCTGTTCAATGAATGAGTAAGTGCATACTATCCAAGGCACTGGGTGTTAGAGCCCTCATTTGTATTTATTTATTACTTACAAATAGTAATTGCTAGGACATTGAGCACTTATCCTTGGTAAAGCCTTTTATAAACATTTCATTTATTCCTTAAAATAAACCCACAAGTTACTGTTGTCTCTGTTTTACAGATGAGGCAATGAGGCTTAACAAAATTAACATATCCATGTAAACTAGAGAGATTTGAAAGCATCTGCTACACTTTTTAGTAACACTTCTAACCCATCGGTTAACGTGTGAGCTATGCGTCAAAGTTTATTCGTCAGCCCTCTCTCCTATGAAAAAGTCAACATAAGTGGTATATTGAGATATGTAATCAGAGTCTTCCCTTAAATGTCTATGTAAGTTTCTCTCTTGTTTCCTTCAAATCTCTGCTCACATGCCACCTTCCTTGAGAATCCCCCTTGGTGGTGTAATAAAATAGCAGCCCCCAGCCTCTGGCCATGACATCATCATCAGGCCCTACATAGTGAATGAGGGCTCTTCAAATGTTCATGGAAAATGCATATTGAAAAAAAAAAAAAAAAAAAAAAACTATTCATGGATTTCAAAAAATTTACACCAAATAAACTTATCTTTTAAATCCGTTTTCCACTAACTTTTTTTAAGTGCCCTTGTGTTTGTTGAATGAGTAAAAAACTGATCACCAGTCTGCATGTTAATTGGTTTAAGATGAAACAAAGCACCCTTTAAAAATACATATGCAAGGGCCTGTGCTGTAGCACAGTGGGTTGACGTCCTGGTCTGAGGTGCCGTCATCCTATGTGGGTGCTGGTTTGTGTCCTGGCTGCTCCACTTCCAATCCAGCTCTCTGCTGTGGCCTCAGAGGGCTGTGGAGGATGGCCCAGGTCCTTGGGCCCCTGCACCCACGTGAGAGACTCGAAGGAGACTCTTGGCTCCTGGTTTCGGATCAGCACAGCTCCGGCTGTTGCAGCCATTTTGGGAGTGTACCATCAGATGGAGAGCCCCTGTCTCTCTCTCTCTCTCTCTCTCTCTCTGCCTCTCTCTGCCTCTCCTTTCTCTGTGTAACTCTTTCAAATAAATAAATAAAATATTTTACATAAAATAAAATAAAAATACATATGCATATATTTTAACAAAATTATAAAAGTAAGACACTTCATAGAGCAAAGTGCTTTGAAATTTTTATATTGAAATAATTATAGATTTGCCAAAATTTACAAAAAAAAAAGTTCATGGGGTCCTGTTCATCTTTCAGTAGAGTAAATTTTTATTTTGTAAAGGAAACTAGAGTGTATTTTACATGTAAAAAAAGAGTCCCTGAGGCACTTAAAATATACTTTTTTTATATACCTCTTTCAAGAAAGTGGTAAAATAGAGCTCTAGCAGCAATTGCACTCTAGGAAACTCAAAGCCTAATTCAGTAAATGGACTGACTGAATAGCCTCTCCTTAGTATTCATTCGCACTGTTATGAAATTGCCAGTATATTTGCAAAAATAAATTTCACAGTTATTGTATTTGCAGCTGGTGGCTGGTGGCTGGCAATGTTCATGATCATGATTTTTTAAATGACTGTGATTAAATTACCAGAAAGAGATTCACACTGTGGACCCTCTGCCTTCTCCATCAGGAGAAGTGTCCTCTGAAATTATTATAGCATGAGCAAGTAGTGAGCCCTGGAAATAAAGCTCAAAAGAGGCATGGACAATGTAGAAAGCCTTCTCTAAGGCATTTTCTCTGCCTTCAGCTATATAATCAACAAAATGATTCATAAAACAAAATATATTTTGAAATGTCAAATTTTATTTATTTTACATTGAAGAAATATTTTGTAAATGTCTTCTGTATTTTCTACCTGCTATTCTGATGGCATACAAGTAAATAAAATTACCTCATTGACATGTTGTTCCGCTCTGACTTCCAAGAAACTGATCTGTCTCTTCAACATTGTCAGGTCAATGGAAAGTATGGCCCAGGCTGTCTTTTGTCCTTTAAATGTCAATTATTGAAAAAAAATACTTCTTTGCCTCCCATTAGAAAATACATTCTAAAATATTTATCTAGTCGTTTTCATCCTTTTGTGTATGCTGTCTGACATTGTATCTCTGCATGTATGTGAAGGTTCACGGATCAGGAGTTCCTCCTTGATAAGGAATACTGTTTATTAAGGAAATCAAGTTTCAATGCCTTTAATTTCAGGTGTTGATTTGATTGATCCTCTGTTCCTTATGGGAAATGCAACATATTTGAAATGAAAAAAATACTTTTGGTTACTTCAGCGCCATAAGACAGTTCAAATTACTGCACACAAAGACATTTTATTTTATGCTATTTTTTACAGTTAACATGAAAAAAGCATTTTGTTCACCTTACTAAGAATTTAAGGGATGAATGTTTGGCACAGTGGTTAAGACGCTAACATCCCATATCTGAGTGTTTTTGTTGAAGTCTTCGCTGTGCTTCTGATCTAGCTTCCTGCTACTGTGCACCTGAGAGACAGCAGGTTATGGCTCATGTCCTTGGGTCCCTGACACCCACATGGGAGATCTCAGTGGAGTTCTGGGCTTCTTGCTTTGGCCTAGCCCACTCCTGCTGTTGCACGCATTTGTGGAATGAATCAGTAGCTGAAAGATTTTCTCAATTTCTCTCTCCCTCCTCTCTCCCCCCCTTTCTGTCTCTCTGCCTTTCAAATAAACAAATTAAGCTTTTAAAAACAAAGAAATCTAGAATTTAAAATAACTGTTCATACCAAAGTAAAGGTTAATTAATTGTATCCTTCAATCTTAACTCACTAGTTTGTGTTGGTGCCTGTAGTCAAACACTTAGAAATACTCAGAGCAGAAGCCATTTTTAAAATATGTGAGGAGTCACAATGTCATTTATTTCTATATTAACAAGCATTTGCCAAATTGTTATTTATGTTAGGAGCTGGGACTATAGTGGTGAGACATCCTCTGTCCCTAAGAATTCTGCAATCCATCTGAAGGGACACACAAGGAAACCATCAGTGAACCATAACTGCTGAGGCTTCGCTGGCAGGTGATGGTGAGCTCCATCTGCAGACAAAGTGCCTGTGCTTCCTGGGCTTTCTTTGAAGAACCAAGTCTGAGGAAGTGGCACTTCTACAGCTTTCCTAAGCACTCAGGTCACCTTGAACACACGGCTGCCAGGCTCTTCCCATGGGATTCTCATTGGGGTGGGACTGGAGAATGGGATCTGAGTATAACAAGCACCCCCAGGTTATACTGGGAAGCTTAAAACAGACTTCAAGTAAAGCATACAGCACTTTTTCATCTTCCATTTTTTAAAGACTAATTATTTGAGAGTTAGAGCTACAGGCAGAGAGAGGGTGAGAAGAGAGAAAGACCTTCCATCCAATGGTTTATTCCCCAAACAGCCGCAAGGCCGGAGCCAGGCCAATCCAAAGCCAGGAGCCAGGAGTTTATTCCAAGTTTCGCAGAGGGTGTGAGGATCCAAGCTCTTGGGCCATCTTCTACTGCTTTCCCAGGCTATTAACAGAGAGCAGGATAGGAACTGGGGCAGCCAGGACATGAACTGGTGCCCTGGGATGCCGGTGCTGCAGGCTGAGGCTTAACCTAATACTCCACAGCGCTGGCCCCTACTTTCCATTTCTATATTTAAAATGCCCTTTGTCTACTTAGAAAAAACAATTAGATCTTCCTGGTAAAGATAGAAGTACACTAAAGTCATTATTGCTAATTGGATGCTAACTTGTGAGGCACTACAGAATTCAATAAATCAGTTCATACTAACCTAGACACAAAAGTGGAAACAATAAACAAGGTCTTCAGGCCGACAAAATAGGCTGCCAAGAAAGGAACTGATGTTCCAGAAATAACTCCCCATTCCCTTCCAGATAAAGTCCCAAGTGCTGAGCCCAGCACAGCAGGCCGGCCACGATCCAACCCTGTCCTGAACACTGCACCCCACCCAGCTCAGCACATTGTTTTCCACAGCCACACTTGGAAACAGGCTCTTCTCTCAGCTTCAGACACTTGCTTCCTCCTGATCTGTGTGGAAATTTTCATCTCATCTGTGGAATCCAGGTTCAGCCACTCTCTCCCTGGGAATCTTTGCTGGACTTTTGCCCCATCCAGCCGTGTGGATTGCTTCCTCCTTTCAAGGAAGTCACAGCTTTGTACACACTATGTTCTGTCATTCTTCACAGAATGTAGTAACTGTGTTTTCATGTTTCTCTTGTCTTCTAAACTGTATAGAATCCACAACTTCTCCTAGTAACTATTTTCCTTGGAACATATGGACACTCAGTGTGTTTCTTGAAATAGAGAAAAGTGCCATAGAAGAGTACCACTGGATGTTTGAAACTGAAGAAACAGTATGAGGGCCCAGTGTTGCGGCTCAGCACGTTAAGCTTCCGATTGCAATGCCAGCATCCCATTATTGGAGTGATGATTTGAGTCCTGGATGTTTGGCTTCCAATCCAGCTCCCTGCTAATACGCCTGGGGAAGCAGCACACAAGATGATTCAAGTCCTTGGATCTCTGACATCAAGTGGGAGACCTGAATGGGGTACCAGGCTCTTGGCTTTGGCCTGGCCAAGCTCTAGTTGTTACGGCCATTTGGGGAGTGAAATAGAGTTTGGAAGATCTCTGTCACTCCCTCTCTCTTTGTCATTCTGCCCTTCAAATACAGAAAATAATTTTTAATATGATAATCTTTCTAAAATATTTATTTATTTATTTGAAAGACAGAGAGAGAAAAAGTGCTTCCATCCACTGATTCACTCCTCAAAAGGCCACAATGGCCAGAGCTGGGCCAATCTGAAGCTAGAAGCCAGGAACTTCATCAGGTCACCCATGTGGGTGCAGGGGCCCTTGCTGCTTTCCCAGGTACATTAGCAAGGAGCTGGATCAGAAGTGCCACAGCTGGAACTCGAAACAGCTTAATCCACTATGCCACCGTGCCAGCCCCATAAATGTGATAACCCATTGTAAAAGTCCAACTCTGTGTTCATTTCTGAATTAAAAATACAGCTTTTTAGAATTTAAAGTAGCCACTGCCTTAGTCTGTTTGGGCTACTGTAACAAAACACCAGAGGTAAGGTGTTCAACAACACAGATTAAATTTTCACAGCTCTGAAGGCCAAGAAATCTGAAATCAGGGTGCTGTCAGGTGCTGTGTCTGGTGAGGGCCCATTCCTGATTGGTAGGTGGCATCACCTTGTAGTGTCTCCACAAGAAGGAGGGCAAACAAGCTCTCTAAGACTCTTATGAATCATTCTTGAGGGCTCTCCCCCTGCTATTAAATCACTTCTCAATGCCTCATCTCTTAACATCATCTACTTGGGAGTTAGAATTTCAGCATAGAAATTTAGCAGGGAAATAATAGGACTGTGGCAGATATACTTAGCTACTCATTTAATTTGTGGCATTTTTATTTTTGTATTCACTAACTGTGCATTAAAAAGTCACCTTCTAATGTTTATTTTGTTGTATGTCACATATTAGAGATAGCTCAGCTTGTAGTAATCATCATAGAGAAAGTCAGATTCAGGTGATGTCACATAATTTTAAAAGTAAATAAAAATAGACAAGGAAAGTAAAAGTAGAGCCAAGAAAAGTCACTTATTAAAAACTTGGCGGTGGGGTGGTTACATCTGAAAGAGAATCTATAAGGCAACTCATTAAAACATAGGACATGGGGCTGGCATGGTGGTGCAATGGGTTAGCCACCACCTGTGGTGCCAGCATCCAATACCTGTGCTGGTTTGAGTCCTGGCTGTTCCACTGCCAATCCAGCTCCCTGCTAAGGCACCTGGGAAAGCAGTGGAAAATGGCCCATGTATGTGGGCCCCTGCATCTTTGTGGGAGACCTCAATGAAGCTTCTGGTTCCTGGCTTCAGTCTGGCCCAGCCCAGGCTATTGTGGCCATTTCGGGGTGAGGAAGTGGGGAGTGAACTGACAGATAGAAAATTCTGTTTCTTCTCTCTCTTTCTTCTCTCTCTCTTCCTCCCTCCTCCTCTCTCTCTAACTCTACCTTTCAAATAAATAAAATAAATCTTAAGAAAAAAATGGGCCATAGAATTCTTCAGTTGTTCTTTAGGATCATTGATCAAGAATGCAAAGTTTGCATATGGCAAGGGAAATTAGTCCAGGAAAGATTTTGAAACTTAGAACATGCTAAATGAAAGTATTATTTCTTTTCTAAATGAGGCATCTAAATTGAGATTTTCACTTTGCTCTCAAGTAGGACTTTTTCCTGAGGAACTGAAGACCTTTTATCAAATTATATTCAGCAGGGAATTATAAAATGTAAGAAAGATAGTTATAAACACTAACATAGCAAGTGATGTTTTCTTAATAGGAATTCAGAATATTATATTGATGATGTTCTCAGAGCCTTGCAGTAGTTAATTTGGACAAGAGACAAGCACCTCAATTTTTATTAATGTGAAATTTGTTCCTTGCAAGATCAATGAAAAAATATTCTATTAGTAGTTGTGGAAATTTGAAATACGTCCATTATTTCACAGAATCAAATCATGTATGCATTTTGCTAATTTGATGGAATCAAATGGCATTTGTTGCATTCCTGTTATTATCAAAGACATTCTACATTTATACTTATACCTAAGGATTTTAAATTACATAATGGATACCAGGTGAAGAATTAGAGGAAAATTTCCATTTGATTGATTCCAACATTTGATTTGCTTGTAATTTACATCTATTTATAAATCTATTGTAAAAATCCAAAATATATTTCCTGGGAATCTCAGTGCGTTTGTGAAAATTATGCATTGATGGGGGTGAGCAAGGGTTGGGAAAAGCTCTTTGGAAGGGATTCTAAAGGCTTTGCCATCAAGCATTTATAGCATTAGCTTATCTGTACAAACTCAATACTTAGCTCATCTGCATCCATAAGGATGATTATTTCAGCTGGTAACAAGAAAATGAAGTTTTTCAGTGAAATTGTAAGCATTTTCACATTGTGTAGTTTAAAGGCCATAGAAGGGAAGGGAAGAGAGATAATACTTGTGATCAGAGAAAAGTCAGAGAAACGAAACACACAAACACTACTCTTACTAAAGTAGTAACCTGGGTTCAAAGCTGCTGTTTATATTCATAGTCATTTTTATACTGCCTCCTCAAGTCTAGTTTTCCTTCAGTCAGTTACTTTATTCACTCACAGTGTTAGAAATCTGAGGCCACTCCAAAATGAGTATTTTTATACTATAAACTTACATCCAATCACACTTTAAAAGTAGTCTGGTTACGTTATAGACCAATTCTTGTCTGTTTAAGGTTGGAGGTAAAACACTGTTGTGAAGCAGTTGGCTAGTATATATTCTATGACTGGTTACTCAGGTAAGGAAGTGCAGGGAGAGAATTACCCTGCAACTGATAATCCCTTTACTCTTTGACTCTTTGGGCCTCTAAACTCAAGATATTTTTTAAAAGATTTTATTTACTTATTTGAAAGGTAAGTGATACAGATAGTAAGAAGGCGAGACACAGTGAAAGGTCTTCCATCTGCTGGTTCACTCCCCAAATGGCCACAACAGCAGGAGCTGAGCTGATCTGAAGCCAGGGGCCAGGAGCTTCTTTCAGACCTCTTCGTGGGTGCAGGGGCCCAAGGACTTGGGCCATCTTCTACTGCTTTCTCAGGCCATAGCAGAGAGCTGGATTAGAAGAGGAACAGCCAGGACTAGAACCAGCGCCCAAATGGGATGCTGGTGCTGCCTGCAGAGGATTAACCTTCTGCGCCATGGCACCGTCCCCTAAACTCAAGATTTAATGGCCAAACATATAGAGGCTTCTCCTTCTGTATCCACGGGAAAAAGCTTCTTTCTGTTTTCCCTCTGTACAACATTCAATCATAGTTATCTACCTGTGTTTTCTAGTAGAATATTGGATATATAATATGTTTTCAGTAGAAACTTATTAATTGGTCCCAGAAATATTAGTTAATTGCTACAGTTCACACAGCATTCAATGATGAAATTGCTGTTTGGAATCTGATCATTATTTTTAGTTCTGTCAGCATCCATTTATTTTTCTTTCTCCATTGATTTGGTTTCAGATCATAAACATGAATTATATTAGACATGTGAGAGTATTTGATCTACCTCTGAACAGTATTTGCAATTAACTTCTCATCATATATCCATTCTTCTTGTTTTAGGATATCAACACAGTCATATTATGTCAAAAATATGAAAACTGAAGCATGAACTTGTTCATTTAACTTAAGGGGTGGGGGGGGAGACAGTAAGCCTTTTTGGATGGCCAACAAGGATCCCAGAATTCACCTAACAGTTGTCTTTAACTCTTAGTGTTGGCCGGCGCCGCAGCTCACTAGGCTAATCCTCTGCCTGTGGTGCCGGCACCCCGGGTTCTAGTCCTGGTTGGGGCGCCAGATTCTGTCCCGGTTGCTCCTCTTCCAGTCCAGCTCTTTGCTGTGGCCTGGGAGTGCAGTGGAGGATGGTCCAAGTGCTTGGGCCCTGCACCCACACGGGAGACCAGGTGGAAGTACCTGGCTCCTGGCTTTGGATTGGTGCAGCGTGCCGGCCATAGCAGCCATTTGGGGGGGGTGAACCAACAGAAAAGACCTTTCTGTCTCTCTCTCTCTCTCTATCTCTCTCTCTCTCTCACTGTCTAACTCTGCCTGTCAAACAAACAAACAAAAAAAAGGGTTAGTGTTGGAGCCAGCATTGTGGCACAAATCTGATGGTACCAATCTCCTAAATAAATTCTGATGGCTCCCCCCGTGTTAACCAGCTCCAGTTCTGGGATGTATGCCATGGCCTTTGAGACCCTGTAACATTTTACTTCAGCTTCTCTTTCTGCCACTGCACCAACAGATCAAATAACCCAAACAAATCGGTTTCCTAAATCTACCACGTTTTTCCTCAACTTCCTGTCTTTGCAGATGCTCTTGTTTTTACACACAACGTTCATCCCTCCTCTCTTTGCTTAGAGAGATGTTATTTATCTGTTTTATCTCTAGCTTAGATATTTCCTTCTCTCTCAAGTCTCTTCACATCTCAGAGAAAGCTAGTTTGTCTCTCTTCTCCCAGTTTTCTATAGTTAATTTATTCAGTGTTTTAAATGGCTAAATACATCTTGATTTAGTTGTTTGTTTTATATTGGTTTGTTTTAAGTTTTTAAAATTTTAAATTAATTTTTTTATCTATCCGAAAGGGGGACAGAGACAGAGATCTTCCATCTGCTGGCTCACTCCCCAAATACCCACAACAGCCAGGGTTGGGGCAGATCAAAGCCAAGTGTTAGGAATCCATCTGGGTCTCCCATGAGGGTGGCAGGGATCTAACCAATCCTTGCCTTAAATTTAAAATTTTGAGAGACGAAAGACCTTCCCTTCCTTCTTGAAACATTTGGCTTATCAGACACTGTTTATTCCTCTGCTTACAAACCGGATTTGGAAAAATCAGTGGTAAATGAAAAGACCCAATTCTCAATTGCAAATAGTTAATTCTGAATCTTGTAAAGATAAAGGTCATTAAATGCATATACTATAATTTTAGGGAAGCCACTGAGAAAAGGAAATTGTATTCAATAGCAGAATTAAAATTTATTTATTATGTTGTTAATTCCTAATCTTGAACTTAGTGTATAAAAGCCAGTAAGTTTTGACTAGAGAAACGAGACTACATTTGGAGCAGCTATAGTGTCCTTCAAATTAGTGAGCTTGGAAAAAATTGTTAGAATGGACCTAAAATCCTAGAGGGTTTACTACTCAGATTTCAATCCAAGCTAGGAAAAGCTATGAGACTGAATATTGTGGTCTAAGGAAAAATTAAAAATAAGAACTCCAGGGTAATAATCTTTTTCAAGCTTTTAGAAGACATGACATTATCCATTAAATTCTCATCATCTTTCCTCCCCCAAACCTAATGGAAGGAAGATTTAAGATCTGGTATAAAGGGATCTCCAAATATAATAGAACCTTTATACCTGAGCCAGCTCTTCATTGGAACAAAGTGACCAGGTCGTTTAAAGAGGGCCCATCGGCCTCTGTGCTCTCTTTAGAGCATCTCTAAGCTTCATTAACTTGCTGAGCCCTCAATGGCCTCCTTCCCCCATTTCATCCACCTGTGCTTCGATTCCTTGGCTTCATCAATGATGGTTTCTTGAGCATGTACACCCACTGTCTCCAGGACTGCTGATGACCAAAGCATGGCAGGACCCTTTCTTGCCTCTACCCGTTGGAATAACCCTGCTCAGACTTTTCCTTCGACTCTTCACAGGGACCAAAGGCAGAGCAATTTCTGCCATTACTTATTTTTAAAAATTGTGCATCTGTGTATGTATGTGTGTATACATATGTGTGCATGAGTGTGAAATGCTGCTTTCATTTAGAAATTTACCCTAAAGTGTTTACGAATTCTACAAGCTTTAGGAAAGCATTCTGACTTTGAAAAAAAAGTTTTTTCTAGTGGCTTGATTATAACTCATTCCCCTTTGTAAGTTATAGAAGGGAAGTACCACATTTAGAGAATGTACAAATCAAAATTTTTGTATCACTAGAAATGTTATAAGCTAGTGAAATAGGGAAGTCACTGAATTCCAAGGCTAGATAAAAATATACAAACCATGTTGATAGGAATATTCTTCACTCTCAGAGATGGAAACTATTAAAGCACAGATAAGCTTAAAATTACTCTATGATGTTAAAGAGTAATTCAACATCAGTATCAGTATCCAAGTCATTAAGGATAACGGTGGGGATGGTGCCACTGCTGATGACAGAATTGTGATATCAGATCTCTCTCACAGATCCCACAGCCAGCGAAAGCTTCAGCTATTACCTTCAGAATGTAAATAAGAAAAAGCAATGAAATTTATGAAAAAGTGAGGGCAGAGGACCTGAGATGCCTAAGACCTTTCCTGACTTTGAGAGAATCCGCTCCCACCCGAGGGACCTGTAGCAAAGTGGTGGCCTTGTGTTTCCCTGGTTACAGTGAGGATGCTGGGGAGCCAACAGATGCTGTGCTGTGTACCCCTGCTGCCCATCCCATTCTAGGTGGCCTCTTGAAGCCCGAGCTTCAAAATAATACAATTCCTACTCATCACTCAGTCCATAAGTGCTCATTATTTGAGTGACTACCCACACTAAAATAAAGTGAGAAATAACTAGTTGTTTTCTTCTTCCAGGTGTTTTAGAACTGACTTTGCTGAGATTGCAATGTGTATTATGAGATTAATCTCCTTGGCTTATATTTCCTTCCATTTGAGAAGCTAAAAGGTGGTTAGGAAAAAAATAATAAATGATCACTATGCCTTTTACTCAATTTTTTTTCCTAATTCAATATATAGATGCAAATCCCATATCTTGTTTTAAAAAATAGTTTGTTTATTTGAAATATCCATTGACATTTCTAAATCATAATGTCTGTCTTTGGACATAGATGCCTCCTTATTGCTTCACATTGTGCGACTATAAAGTGTGAGAAAATACAGTACACCTGCTTTGAGCCTTCTGTTTCCTAATGATAGTCCATATTCCCACATTTTTATTCTGTAATTTCCATTCTGTATTAACCATAGCGAACAGTAGAAATAACTTTTCATACTTGTAGATATAGGTTGTTCTTTTCATGTCTTTTCTCCCTCCTTTCTGATTTCCTTCTCTCCTTTTTTTTCCCTTCTTTTTCTTTTTCTTCAGTAAATATTAAGCATTTGCCTACAATTGGATGAGAACTCTGTTATGTGTTGAAGATTTGAATTTGAGTTGGATCCTTTTATCTGTCCATTAATTCTGTATTATTTTAAAGATTATTGTTATGTATTTGAAAAACAGGGCAACGGAATGAGAGAGGGTGAAACAAAGGGAGAAATCTTCCATCTGCTGGTTTACTCCCCAAATGACTACAATGGCCTGGAGTTGAAGACAGAAGTCTGGAACTCCTTGGGAGTTTCCCACATGGGTGTTAGGGGCCCAAGTACTTGGGCCATCATCTGCTGCTTTCCCAGGCTTTGTAGCAGGAAGCTGGGTAAGAAGCGGAGCAGCCAGAACTTGAACTGGCATTCCAATATGGGGTGCTAGTGTCAAAAGTGGCAGCTTAACCTGCCATACCACAATACCGGCTCCATTATTTTTATTGTGATAAATTCAGACATATGTTATATAAGGGTTGGAGAATTGCTGGCAAGGGACAGATGTTGCTTTTGTTATGTGACCCATTGCCCCTGCATCAGACTACATGCAGTCACTTTCATCTTCACTGCTTCTTCAGAAGCAAATGCAACAGTCCAAATCACCTGTCCCTTAAATTAGAAGAGATTGATTACTTATAATTCACAGGACACTTGTTAGAACCAGAAGCCCATCTATCAGCAAAGACAGCATCCCAGATGCTTCTGCTGTCTATGATCAGCCTGGAATCTAAATTATAATCAAATCCTGGAAAGGGCATTCTAAGCAGAGGAAACAGCATGTATGAAGCCTGGCAGTGAGTGATAATAAATTATTGAGCACTTACCGAGTGCTAGGCAATGCTCTAAACACTGAACATACATTATCCAGTTAATCATCTTTTCCATAGAAGACAGAGGCACAGAAAGGCTAAGTGACCTATCCAAGGTTGTACAGTTTGAAAGTGGCATAGTCAGACTTTGAAGTAAGTGTTTGGCCATTATTTTATATCACACTGAATATGGGATGTAAGAGGAGTGAGACAGAGAACACTACAGAGCTTGCAGATTTTGGGGGTCACTAATGAAGATAGCAAAGCAGAAGAGGAAGGATTTTGGAGAGAGAATGAACACAATGTTAGAGATGCTGGGAGTGTAGTTCCTAAAGGAACTGGAGGCAGGCAAAAAGCAATGAGCAACAAAGATTTGGAAGTCAGAGACCAAAATCCCAGTGGGGTAAGACTGTGGAGTCAGCAGCCACATCATGAAATGATGGCGGGGGGTGGGGGTCGGGGGGTCGGGCAGAGCACACAGGAAAGGAAAATTGTACCTACCTAAGGAGCTGAAGCCTGGGCCAGCAATCTGGCAGGCAGGTAAAGGAACAGAATCATAGAAAGAAAATGAACAGCTTGGGAATTAGTAGAAAAACAAAAAGACTTTGTGTCAAGAAATTAGAGACCTTGTGTTTATCATAGGGCCCTTTCTCCTGAAAGTTTTGTGAACCATGATCATTAGGTTTGCTTTATTATTTAGTACACTATACAAGCAGGCTTAACCACCGGCTCCGGGGGTGCATATTAACCTCATAAATTATGATCTCTTAACAGTGTTACAGGGCACAGAACTCACATTTGATTATATCCTCAGCCAGAGGAAAGAGAGAATGTCCACACCTATTCTTTTCTTTTTTTTTTAAGAAGACAGAGGTAGAGAGAAGGGGGTGGGGGAGAGAGAGAGAGATGTTCCACCTACTGGTTCATTCTCCAAATGGCCACAATGACCAGGGCTGGGCCAGGCCAAACCCAGGAGCCAGGAGCTTCCTACGGGTCTCCCACATGGGTGGCAGGAGCCCAAGGACTTGAATCATCTTCCACTGCTTTACCAGGCAGGGAGCTTGATCAGATGTGGAGAAGCTGGGACTCGAACTGGCACCCATATGAGATGCCAGCACCATAGTCAGCAGCTTTACCTGCCATGCCACAACATAGGCCCCTGTCCACTCTTATCCTTTGGGTGCTTTGGTGTTATTGATTTTGTTCACGGAATTATGGAGGTCTTAACCTTTTATGTTTCATATTTTCTGAAATTTCCTTATGTCATCCTTCTTCTGCATCTGAAATTTTCTTCTGATTTTATCCACAGCTTTTACCATGTTTTTCTCCTCTGGCAGAACCTATTTCTCCATGCATTGACTCCCTTTCTCCTACATTTAAGAGTCAGTGATGGTTATGTCATTTTCCAAAGACTCAGCAAAGCATACCTGAGGATTCAGCCCCTGGCTCAACTTGGGTGAATCCTCCTGTGCACCTCTGAATCAGCTATTCTGCTTACTACAGACCCCAAGTGAAGTTGATCCAGACACAGAGCTAAAAAGAAAGCAAAAGTGGCATTTATACTGAACAGAAGATTATCTCTGTGCAGCCCCTAAGTACTTTGAGATTTCAATTTCTTAGACAATGATTTGGTACTGCTTCACATATTTGAAACCTGGGATTTATCAACATTAATTCAGCTATCTTTTGCCTACCAGATTCTCTCATTCTCAACTCCCAGTTTTCATTATAAACACCTTATTGACTAATGAGTGACTAACACTAGGGAAATACTGCATTTCTTGAATATAGACTCCTTTGTGCAGCAAAGAATAATGAAGAAGACAACTGCTTATGTCCATCTACAAACACACACACACAGACACACACACACACACACTTTCACATTCTTACCTTTGGTGGTAGTATAGAGAGGTGGCAAAAATACTTTTTGGGCAAAATATGTGTTGGAGATTTTTTTTAAGATACAGCACTAAAATATTAGAAGTAAGGTAAAGAATGACAGGTGTAGCCTCAGTTTTTTTTTCTCCCTCCACTGTTTTGTAGGATGAAACTATACTACCACTGTGTGGCCCTGAAAGTAGCAGATGTACCAAGAAGCTAATGCAGCTTAAGATCCCAGAACCCCCATCTGCGTAGGGCCCTGAGAAAGGGGCCTGGCAATGTGGTCCATGTCACTACCAGTTACAATTGGTGTCTCTCTCCCTCACCCTTGTTGCACTTCCTCTTGCTCAATTAACAATGGACTGACCTGAGAATTTGGGAGGTTCAGGTCAGGGGCAGTTAGCTGGGAAAGCTCTGTGTTGGGGCCTGTTCTCTAGAATCTGCTGTCTAAACTGTTTGGATGTGTCACCCATTGTCTCCAATATTTTCCTACTCTTTCTTGGATATTAAGCAAAAAAAAAAAAAAAAACTGACACCCATATGGGATGCTGGCATGGCAGGTGTCTGCTTTACTCACTACACCACAGTGTTGGCCCCTGTCCTTGTGTTCTTAAAGAGTGGCTCTCATTGGCTTCCTCTGTTTAATCACCTTGCACTTGACACTATGAGTATGACTCTAAGTGAGTTAACTATTTGATGGGGGTCAAATTAAATGTTCCTAATGTTGCTCCATGTTATTTGCTTAAACTGACACATTTTTAATTGGTGTTCTGGTTTAGTTGAAAAGCAAATAATTTTATTGTAAAATGATTATGTTTTAAAATCTGAATGATGCAGTGGCACAAGGTGAACATACCAGGAGGTGCCCTGGAAAAGGTTAGGTTACTAGACAGCTACCTGAGAGTATTCATGGTCTATTTTTTAAAAATAATATTATTAGCTCATCTCTTGTGAGTATAATTTATTCCAAGTGTGAAAGATTGTCTAGGAAAGCTAAGTATCATTTTGGAACAAGCAGTATAGTTTTTTGTATTCATATTTAGCAGAGAATGAAAATAGAAAATAATACAAATAACATCTATAAAGTTGTCTGAATCGAATGAAAAGGTAAATATTATTTTAGTAATCTTTATGATTTCTCCTCAGTTTTATACTTCCTGTGAAGTTTCCAAAGTACATGTGCATATACATGGTAAATTTGGTTAGATTAGTTCATTGAATTTTCGTTTTCCTTATTGCTAGGATGTAAAAGTATTTCATTGGATCGCCTTTTTTTCCATCTGTTCCTTATGTGCTGAGAAAAGAGAAAACGAGCAAAATATAACAGAGGAATACACATCCTCTGGCAATAACATATTTTTCTGTCAAAGAATTGCTTGTTTCCTGAAAGCATAAAATTTGACTAAATGTCAGAAGAATTCTTTTCCCTTAAAACAACTTACTTTTTGTTTGACAAGAACTGATCGCTTAATTTCCTGTATTGTGAATAAGAGCCCTCTTACTTCAATAAAATCTTGTTGAGTTTGAGTCTGGCTGTGTCAACATGACACCAACACAATTGGCAAATTCATGTAATGATTCTAACAATTTCTGATATCATTGGACACTGAAATAACCAAGGTTCTTGCTTGAAGGTTTCTAACTGCCTATTTTGTTCTACCACTTCCCAGGAAAAACATTAACTTCATTATTGCTTCTTAGCTGTGATGATATAATGATAATCATAACATCAGTTGGCATCCATTCTAAAATTTCTCCGCAGATATCATCAGTATTGTGAAAAGAAAATGCATTCATGTTTCATTTGAAAGCATTTTATCACACACTTGTATTCATTACATTGAACATATTGAGTACTCTATAATATTGTTTGATTTAGAAACAGTAAACTTATCAAGAAGAAAATTGTCAAATTAGAGTGTGTGGTATGTGGCTCTGAATTTTTCAAAACACATATAAAACATGATGACCTTTTTCTCCAGTAACTAACAGAAAAAAATCAAAATTGAATTATTGCCTGCCTCTTGAACTTATGGATACTATAAAGTAGTCTCCTTCAGGTTTCATGTACAGAGGTAGAAGAAGGGAGATTGAGGAGTTTCCTGCATTGTTGCTGAGTCTCAGCGAAACAGTGCACACTCCTGCTCAGTCCATATTGCGGTGGACACCAGCACTAGCAAGATGACTCCGTGGCTTTAGGTTGATCATCTGTTCTGAAGCTCATTTTTCTTGCTGTTTTACTCAAGGAACCAAAACAATTCTAAAATTTTCAGCGACTCACAGGACTTGCAGATAACTCATTCTGTCTACATACTTATGTATCCTTATCAGAGTATTTATGTAGTCTTACACCTGTCCATATTAGTATACTAGAGATACACTGGCAAACAAAAAATATAAAGTTCATCCTCTCATACAGCTCAGGTTCTGTGGAAAAAAATAATAAAATTTTTAAAATTTTTATTTAATTTAAAAAATCAATATTTGATCCAATTACTGGAATTAAGAGCTGTAAAGAGAACTAAAGTTGGATAAATGGGTAAGAGTGACAGTAGATGTGATTGTTGATAGGATGGTCATGAAGGTCTCTGAGGAGATGGCATTTGAGCAAGGATTCGAAGGGAAGGAGTGAGAGCAATGCCAGCTGGAGGGGAAGAGTGTTCTAGAAAGACAGCAGAACAAGTGTGAAGGATATAAAGAACTTGCTTGAATATATTGAGGGAAGAGTGGGTGGAATGGAGAGAGGATGGGAAGAAGTATACCGATTAGATCATAGAGGAAGTCAAGGACCAGCTACAAAGACCTTGTAGGGAAAGGCTTTGAATTTGTATCTAGAGATGATAGGAATTTACAAGAAGAAGATTTTGATCAGAGGAAAGAGCAGGCACACTGTGCATCTTTACAGGATCTTGACAAGTTCACAGGTATACACTGGAGAGTGGGCCTGAGTGGCAGCAGGAAGGCAAAACAGGGAGCACTTCTGGTGAGATCAATGTAGACATGGTGGTGCTTTGGCATTTTGTCGCAGCAACAGAACTTGGTAGAAATAGGTAATAATTATGGCCGGCACCACGGCTCACTAGGCTAATCCTCCGCCTTGCGGCGCCGGCACACCGGGTTCTAGTCCCGGTCGGGGCGCCGGATTCTGTCCCGGTTGCCCCTCTTCCAGGCCAGCTCTCTGCTGTGGCCCGGGAGTGCAGTGGAGGATGGCCCAGGTGCTTGGGCCCTGCACCCCATGGGAGACCAGGAGAAGCATCTGGCTCCTGGCTTCGGATCAGCGCAGTGCGCAGGCCGCAGCGTGCCGGCCGCGGCAGCCATTGGAGGGTGAACCAACGGCAAAGGAAGACCTTTCTCTCTGTCTCTCTCTCTCTCTCACTGTCCACGCTGTGAAAAAAAAAAAAAAAAAAAAAAAAAAAAAAAGAAATAGGTAATAATTCAACACTTTAAATAAACTGTATGCACAAAGTAACACAGGAGAAAAGGAACTCATTTTTAAAAGACTCAATTAAAATAAGCTCAAGGCCCACACAGCACAGCAGGTTAAGCCACTGCTTACAAAAGCAGCAACCCATATGTGAGTGCCTTTCCAGTCCAGGTTGTTTGGTTCTGCCCTGTGTCTGGGAGACCAGGATGGGGTTCCTGGCTCCTGGCTTCAACTTGGCCAAGCCTCTCTCTCTCTCTTTCTCTGCCTTAAAATAAATGAATCATAAAAATAAGTAAATAAGAAATGAAATAAACTCAGAAAGGATTTTGGCTGCTTACATTTTTAATAAATGAGTCGCCAAAAACACTCAAGTTATTTTAAAAAAAAATTTGAAAGGCAGAAAACCAGCAAGAGAGAGAGAAAGAGAGAATCTTACATGCATTGATTCATTTCCTAAATGCCCACAACAGCCAGGACTATGCCAGACTGAAAACGGGAGCAGGGAACGCAATCATCTGAAGCCCACGCACTCTGATAAGGGAGGCCGGCAGCCCAAGCGGTGTCTTCACTCCTGTGCCAAACACGTACCCCTACACTCCCTTTAGGAGGCTTCCTCGAGTGCACTACAAATGTTAAGTGTTAGTTCCCCCCACATTGATTGAAATGTTGAGTCCAGATAATGACGAAATCTTTAATATCAGAGATCTTTTGTTAAGGAAGCAAATTAATAAACACATTTTCTCCTGCATGTCTCAATACTTTTTCCCATTGGTTGTTATTTAGACAAACTTTTTTAAAAGATGTATTTATTTATTTGAAAGGCAGAGTTACAGAGAGGTGGGGTGGGGGTAGAGGCAGAGAGAGAGAAAGAGAGAGAGAGAGAGAGAGAGGTCTTCCATCCGCTGGTTCACTCCCCAGATGGCTGCAATGGCCAGAGCAGCGCCAAGCTGAAGCCAGGAGCCAGGAGCTTCCTCCAGGTCTTCCCATGGGGGTGCAGGGTCCCAAGGACTTGGACCATCTTCTACTGCTTTTCCAAGCAATAGCAGAGAACTGGATCGGAAGGGGAGCAGCCAGGACTCGAACCAGCACCCATATGGAATGTCGGCACTGCAGGCGGCGGCTTTACCCATTACACCAACAATGCCAGCCCCTATTTAGACAATCTTAACGACAGTGAATTGAATTACTGATTATGACAGCTAGCAGTAATTCTCAGCACAGCCTACATCTAAGGAGATTATTTCAAATGCTCCTACCCAACCCTTCCTCAAATCCATTAGATTAGAATCTCTGTGATTTTTGACTCTGAGTGTGGCTATTTTTTCAAAACTCCCAGATAATTCTTATGTTCAGGTGGGACTGTCAGCTTCTGCCTTACAGACATGCTGTCATGTAACACACTCAGCATTTTATGAGGAAAGTACTGTTACCTTGACTACTTAGTAGATTAGGAAACTGAGGCTTACAAAGGCTAAATAACCAGCTGGCAGTTAGCCAAGAAACAAACTGGATTCATTTCTTTTAATGCCTCTGTATTTTCTTTTCACCACTTCAAGGCTGGGATCCCATCAATGTCCGGGGACCAGTTGTTGGCCATTATTCAAAGAGTAGAAGAAAAGAGAAATAGCTTTAGTGATTTAAACAGAAATAATCAACCCCAAACATTTTTACTCACTCACTCAGATCTCCTGCAGAATACCCATCCAACTGCAATCCCGTGAGGTTTTCTCTCCCTTTCAGTATTTTCTAGTGTTCATTTTGTCCCAATTTAATCTAAGTGAAAAGACTGAAGTATGCATGTCATGGTGAAATACCTTGTTTCTCATATTAAATGTGAAATCTTTCATTTGAGTAAGTATCACTCTTAGTTAATGAAAAGTTAGAAGCCAGAGGTTGTGTGGAGAAGCCCGCTCTTGAGAAGGAGAAGCCGTAATTAATAGTGCTAGCCAGTTCTACCATGGCCAAAGTCAAGTACCCATATGATGTCCTGAATTGACACCGTACACATACAAGAGATGTAAATAGCCTCAGGAATATAAATCGTAGAAAAAATGAGTAAGAAATGGTGATTTTTTTCAAATATAATTTATGTATACATCTATATAATTTAAATAATGTCTGTTTAGTACTGATTCTCAAAGATTAATGATCAGCTCTTGCTGGCCATTTTAATCTGCCTCTGCTACACCCTGCCTCTGACCCTATTTTACTGCGAAGGCTCCAGAGCAGGTGTGACAGTGCTTCTAAGGACAGTGGCTACTGTTCCAGGTGAGGTGATCATCAACTTGGGAAGAATCAAGTCCAATATCCTACTTATAGGAAGGTAAATGAGTTTCTGACCCTTGAATCTGAGAAACAAAACACATAGTGACTTTTTTTTCTTTTTAGAAGTGTGTCTTGTTTATAGAATAATATATACATGTTTCAGGATGGCATTGTAATGCAGCAGGTTAAGCTGTAGCCTGTGACACTGACATATCATATAAACACCAGGTCAAATCCTGGCTGTTCCATTTCCAATCCATCATACTGATAATGCACCTGGGAAAGCAGCAGAAGATGGCCCAAGTGCTTGGGCCCCTTGCACCCACTTGAAAGACTCAGGTGGAGGTCCAGGCCCCTGGCTTCAGCTTGACCCAGCTCTGCCATTGTGGCCATTTGGGGAATGAACCAGTATAGATGTTAGATCTCTCTCTCTCTCTCTCTTTCTCTGGAACTCTGTCATTCAAATAAATAAATATTTTTTAAAAAATGCTTAAGTTGAAATTAAAATTCTAAAATATGGTACTACTGTTCAAACTCATTGAGTCTGTATGCTTAGTATTTGGGCTCAGTTGTATAAAGATTTAAATAATACTTGGTCAATTGATCTAGAAGCTTAAGTGCCATTTATGAAATGTGTCTCTGAACAAATATTCTGGATGCTTATAATTTAGAGATGGATATTTGAAGGAAAACCACTTAGTAAGATGGCAATTCATGTTAGCTACTATTGATTACCTTTTCTATTTGTCATCGTAGTCAGTGGCAGTGACACCAAAGAGATGATAAACATCACTGAAAATACAGCTTGTCATACCAAAATGGAAATCGTTATGCTCTAATTGGTAAAAGCCAAGCAATAGATTGACTAAATGCATGGATACACCATTCATGATATAAAATGCAGCATTTATAAATATATTTTCTCATTTAAAGAATGGGTTTTCTGAATCATTTTCCGGGTTCAAAACAGAAGACATTTTTATTTAATATGGTGTATGTTTATTTATATTATTGTATAAAAAGAACTTTGTTTAACGGTACTGATTGATTTATTTATGTTAACCACACTATCCATCTTCCACGGATATTTTATGTTGTTCTGGCAAGTTTCAAGGACAATGAAAGTGGCACAAACTCTGGGTAGAACAACTAAGTGAGAGCCTAAAGACAGTTCCAACAGGTGCTAGAAATGTAATTATATAGAAAATTAAATAGATTCTGAAATATCATAGAGGTGGTTGTGTTCACAGATATGCAGGGAAAAAATGATGTCCCTCATAAGTCTATTTGTTGAATGAGAATGAGCTTCTAAATGAACTTGATTTGTCATTATAGACTGACAAATAGTTTTATTTTGAACTTCTTTTTGAGAAGTTATTTCTTACTGAAGCCTAAAAATATGAGTTGAAAAAGAATCATTCTTTTTATTCTTTAGTTTAAATATAAGAACAAGGTGTCAGCATTGTGGCACAGCAGGTTAAGCTGTAGCTTGCAATGCTGGCATGTCAGAGTGCTGGTTGACTTCCTGGATGTTCCACTTCTGATCCAGCTCCCTGCTAATGCACCTTGAAAGATAGTGAAGGATAGCCCAAGTGCCACCCATTATCAGAAACCAGGATATATTTCCTGGCCCTTGGTTTAAACCTATCCCAACCCTTGCCATTGCAGCCAATTTGGGAATGAACTAGAGGATGGAAAATCTTTCTTTCTTTGTCTCTCTTTCTCCATCTGTGTGTGTGTGTGTGTGTGTATCTGTCTGTCTGTCCCTCCCTCTGTCCCTCTGCCTTTCAAATAAATAAATAAATATTTATAAAAAAGAAAAGTGATTGAAAAAATTCTTGGATTTCAAATACCTATATAATATAAATCTTTATAAAAAAGAGTAATTGAAAAAATTCTTGAATGTCAAATACCTATATAATTTATTTACTTGTAACTCAGTATGTATAAGAATTTTAAGAGAGTTATAGAGTTTTTTAAGTAAAGCATTGTGGTTAAATTGAATACCATTTCTACAAAGCTATTAACCTTTGAATTCAGTAATACAGAGATTTCTATACTGCCATTTTGTTAATGAAACCGAGTGAGTGTAGTTGGCCATGCTCTCTTGACCTCTGGAATGTGAAGATCTTCAGTGTAAATAATGCTTTGTGTTGAACAGCCATCCCTTGGAGGCTTCACCATCATCTTTCATCTAAATTCCTACATGCATTTCCTAGAACTGGTAAACCATCAAGTGAGTCATGAGACATAGACCTCGGGTTTAATTTATGGTACTGCTGTATTTTCTGTTGAGTAAAGCCACTTTTCTTTTTTTAAGGCTCTACATAATGGTTTTGTAATACAGCTCTGGTTAATATGTGCCTTGTTCTCAGTTCTTCATCAGTACAGTCTTGAAGAGTAGTTTGGCTAAAGTCAAGTTAAAAAAAATGGTGGCAGAGGGTGGAGGCAATTGGGAATTGGTACTCATCTTAATGGTTAAGACAGCCACTTTCCACACTGTAGTGGCAGAGTTTGACTCTAAGCTCTGGTTTATAGCTCTGACTTCTGCTAAATACATTTCAAAAGTTCTTGAAGAGCTAGTGTGTGCTCTAATTACTTAAGATTGCTCAGTGATTTTAATCACTGAAAATCTCTTTCCAAGTTTTGGAGATTTTTTTTTTTAGGTTAAAAATTATTCACTGGGGCCATTGTTAAGGCACAGTAGGTAAAGTCAACACCTGCAATGCCAGCATCCAATACAGATGTTGCTTCATTTCCTAGCTGCTTCACTTCCAATCCAGCTTCCTGCTGATGGTCTGGGAAAAGCAAAGATGGCCCAAGGTTTCAGGTCCTGCCACTCACCTGGAAGACCCAGATGGAGCCTCTAGCTTCTGGCTTCGGCCTGGCCCAATTCTGACCATTGGGGCCATTTAGGGAGTAAGTCAGCAGGTGGAAGCTCTCTGTCTCTCTCCTTCTCTCTCTGTGGCTGTGACTTTTAAATAAATACATCTTTTAAAAATTATTCATTAATGTAAGTAGTAAAAAGTATTTTAATTTATAAATTAATACAGAGAAAAATGTCTACCGTATGACCTTTATTGAGAAAATTTCTGTTATATCCTATTTTGAGCATTTGAGTTTAGTATATTTTTTAAAATATGATATTGGAGCCGGCGCCGCGGCTCACTAGGCTAATCCTCCGCCTAGCGGCGCCGGCACACCGGGTTCTAGTCCCGGTTGGGGCACCGGATTCTGTCCCGGTTGCCCCTCTTCCAGGCCAGCTCTCTGCTGTGGCCAGGGAGTGCAGTGGAGGATGGCCCAGGTGCTTGGGCCCTGCACCCCATGGGAGACCAGGAAAAGCACCTGGCTCCTGGCTCCTGCCATCGGATCAGCGCGGAGCGCCGGCCGCGGCAGCCATTGGAGGGTGAACCAACGGCAAAAGGAAGACCTTTCTCTCTGTCTCTCTCTCTCTCACTGTCCACTCTGCCTGTCAAAAAATAAATAAATAAAAATAAAATAAAAATAAAAAAATATGATATTGGATTTGTTTGTACTGTACATTTTTTTAGCTTACATATTGATAAGACTTTTGCCTTTCATGAATCCGTTTTTTGGGTTTTTAAAGATTTATTTTATTTCTTTGAAAGACAGAGTTACAGAGAGAGGTAGAGACAGAAAGAGAGGCTTTCCATCCATTGGTTCATTCCCCAGATGGCCACTACAGCCAGAGATGAGCCGATCCAAAGCCAGGAGCCAGGAGTTTCTTCCAGTTCCCCCATGTGGGTGCAGGGGCCCAAACACTTGGGCCATCTTCCACTGCTATCCCAGGCCGTAGCAGAGAGCTTGATCAGAAGAGGAGCAGCCAGGACTCAAACCCGTGCCTAAGTGGGATGCCGGGCACCTCAGGCCAGGGCTTTAACCACTGCGCCACAGCGCCGGCCCCCATGAATCTGTTTTTTAATCTTACTTTAATTTGTTTCTTGGAAATTTTGTGAAAATTTGTCTTCGTATAATGATTTATGAGTAAAATGAGCTTATGAATTTTGTTACCATCAATCAACCTTATAAAATTTAACATCAGTTTTACAAATAAAAAAGTTAATGTTTATGTACAGGAACAAAAGACTTCAGCTAATTTTTTTAGAATCTCAGACCCAGTTTTTACTTTTTCACTTTTAGGGATAACAGTTTTGGTAATCATATGGTTATTGATTGTCCCTCCTACAAATGGGTTGGAAATTTGGTGGAAAACTGAAGGCAATGCATTTCTTTCCTTTTAAAAAATTATTTATTTAGGGCCGGTGCCGCAGCTCACTAGGCCAATCCTCTGCCTTGCGGCACCGGCACACCAGGTTCTAGTCCCGGTTGGGGCACTGGATTCTGTCCCGGTTGCCCCCCTTCCAGGCCAGCTCTCTGCTGTGGCCAGGGAGTGCAGTGGAGGATGGTCCAGGTACTTGGGCCCTGCACCCCATGGGAGACCAGGAGAAGTGCCTGGCTCCTGCCATCGGATCAGCGCGGTGCGCTGGCCGCAGCGCACAGGCCGTGGCGGCCATTGGAGGGTGAACCAACGGCAAAAGGAAGACCTTTCTCTCTGTCTCTCTCTCTCACTGTCCACTCTGCCTGTCAAAAAATTAAAAAAAAATTTTTTTAATTATTTATTTATTTGAATGCCTGAGTTACAGAGAGAAAAGGATAGAAAGATAGATAGATAGATATAGATAGATAGATATAGATAGATAGATAGATAGACAGACAGACCTGCTGGTTCACTCCCCAGATGGCCAAATAACTGTGGCTGTGCCAGGCCAAAGCCAGGAGCCAGGAGCCAGGAGCTTCATCTGGGTCTCCCATGTGGGTGGCAGGATCCAGGCACATTATCAGGGAGCTGGATTACAATTACAGCAACTGGGACTCAAAGCAGTACCCACATAAGAGCTGGTGTGGCAGTCAGCAGCAGCTTAACCCTCTATGCCACGACTCCAGCCCCAGCAGTGTAATTCAGCAAGAGTTCATATCTCAATTCTACATTTCCTGACTATACAACCTTTTAACATCACAACATTTTTTTAAAGATTTATTTATTTATTTGAAAGAGTTACACAGAGAGAGGAGAAGTGGGGTGGGGGGTCTTCCATCTGATGGTTCACTCCCCAATTGGCTGCAACAGCTGGAGTTGTGCCATTCTGAAGCCAGGAGCCAGGAGCTTCTTCTGGGTCTCCCATGCAGGTGCAGGGCCCCAAGAACTTTGGCCTTCTTCTACTGCTTTCCCAGGCCATAGCAGAGAGCTGGATTGGAAGTGGAGCAGCCGGCTCTCAATCTGATGCCCATATAGGATGCCGGTGCTTCAGGTCAGGGCATTAACCCACTGCACCACAGCACTGACCCCGTCTCTTAACATTTTTGGATCTCCATTGTCAGAAAAGTGAGAGTAAAAACCAGGCAATACCACCTGTGAGAAGTAATCTGGAGAATCTAACGTGCATTACACATGTCAGTTCCATCTTCCCGGGTAAAACAAATTATTAAAGCAGTAATTATATTACAGAGATAGAGGAGGAAATAGGGGAAAGGGTGCATCTGAACAGAGACACACGAAGTATCACTTACTGAGCCTTCCTAAGGGCCATCTACTAGGCTATATCCATTCACAAAGCATGTTTTCTTTACCAAAATGAGCTAAAAATGTGAAAAAGAGGAACTTTGGATCTTTCCAATGGATCTCAAACTTTATCAGAAGGATTTATTAGAACTTATTAGGCCTACTAGGCCTCACTCCCAGAGTTTCTGTTTCAGTGCTTCAGAATAGCCTTGGAAATTAAATTTTTAGAATGTTCTCTGGCAAAATTGAAGCTTTAGGTCAAGAAAATTTTTCTTGGGAATAACTGATCTAGACAATGAATGAAAAGAATGGGTTATTTGTTTGTTTGTTTTGAGATTTAAAAGTAAGATTTATCAGAGTCAAAGACCTCCAGCCAGAGTAGCATGGAGGGACTCTCCAAGAGAGGCAAAACCTAATAGGGCTGATAGTACTAGGGTTTTCAAGCACAATTTTGGGGAAGAAAGAAACTTGACATTCAGTTACAAGGAAGGGACAACACCAATCAAAAGAACTGATTTGCAATCTTTTATCTTGTCTTACTTGCTCATGATAAAACAAAAACAGCCATAAGAAGGATAGGACACCTAATTTTCTTTACAGTAAACTGGGAGCTCAGAAGGAATCGCCACTCCCTTGCTATTTTCATGGTAAGACTGAAGCTTCCAAGGAGGGGGCAGGCAGGCACTTTTGACCTTGGTAAAGATTTTGCACCCACAATTTTCACTAGGACCACCCTGACTGTCTATTAACTCATCTGACTCATCACATTCCCCCCTCAAGAAGAATGGACCATAACTTCTGTTAGGGAGTATTGGCCGATGAGCCCTGTTGCTTCTTCAAGTCCCAGTCCCAGGGGAGTGGATCAGTGGATTGAAAGTTCTCTCTCTCTCTCTCTCTCTCAGTTCTGCCTTTGAAATAAATAAAATAAAATCTTTTTTTATAAAAAGTCACCATGTAATTTATCATTGGAAACATAGGAGTTGAAAAGAAATTTAGAGAAATCTTTATAATTTTCTATATGAGAAAATGAAAGCTAAAAAGCTATAAGTGACAAACAATAGGGAAAAAATTACAAGATGATAAAAGCCATACAAAAAGTTTCTGATAAATATGATGCTAGAATCATCCACAAAGTGCTCTCTCTACAGCTAATGTTGCCTCTTGACAATTCTTTCCTCTTACCAAGGCAAGCAAAGAAATAGGGGGAACGCAGACCTGAGAAATTTACCCTTACCTAGACGTTTGTAGGGGAATGGACTGAGAACATCGTGGTGACTTTTCTAAGTTGTGACTCCATCAGTCACATTGGCTCTAAGAAATTAAGATGCTCATTACATCCATGGATTTCTCTTTCCAATTATGCAGTTAATAAAAACCTCATTAAAGTTATCAAGAATCAATTAATTTCTCATTAATATAGCCCTGGTTAAAGGAGACAATGAATACA
The DNA here is from genome assembly GCF_051225735.1 of Oryctolagus cuniculus. Classification (NCBI taxonomy): domain Eukaryota; kingdom Metazoa; phylum Chordata; class Mammalia; order Lagomorpha; family Leporidae; genus Oryctolagus; species Oryctolagus cuniculus. The sequence continues at coordinate 143,195,921 of NC_142869.1, read as the reverse complement.
AATCTATTTATCTTTAGATTAGTCTGAATTTGCACTTAACAGCATTTAAAATATTTGTCCCCCAAACTGGAGCATCACCTGCCTAATTGCTTAGTTTCAGTTGTTCTTCATCAATATGTAAATCAACTAGCTCACATTCTAAGGTGGAATAAAATGCACCTGCAGGATATGTGCAAGAGCATGACGCTGAATTGCTTTGGGCAGTTTGTTGATGCAAATAACATGGACTGCTGCTCTTTTATATTCACATCTCTGGAGAAGCTGCCTTATGAGCTTTCAGCAATTGTAGTTTTGCTGTCCTACAGCAGTAGATTGGTTTGTTACCCTTAAACAGAATCAATCAACTGGAGTCAAATCGCTTGGTAGAGGATCAGCAGGCACAGGCTGTCCTTCAGCCACAATGCCAAAGAGCTGAAATGTGTTTTAGTAAAGGCTTTATATTCTGGGCTCAAAACTATCCTCTCTTACTAGAGCAAATGTGATTTATCTCCAGCAGATGGTAGAGAATGCTGATTTAATAGAGTTTTTAAAAATATGTCTTGGTATATTAAAATATGAAAGTATGTGTATATTTATATAAACAGAAAGGTGTAAATATATTTTATACAAAACATATATACATACACACACACACACACACACACATATATATATATCAGATATTCCAACAAGTTCATGGGAAAATTAAATTTAAAATAAGTTTATTTTTGGTGCAAAAATTCTGAAATCCATGTGAAGTTTTTAATATTACACATTTTGCATGAATTTTTTGAGGACCATGGTATGCATGGATTTCAATTTTTCTGCATCAATATAAATTTATCTTTTAATTGTATTTTCCTTGAACTTCATGAATACCCAACTCATATATATCCGAATCCTTGCAGCAAAAGATGCCTGGATGTCCCCTGAGCTGACATTTGTATATACTGGCCCATATCTGTAAAGTGCCTTTGGTGTTCCACTTCAAGTTCATAAGAGATGGCCTGTTTATGGCCTTGTCATTTGCAGTCTTAATACAGTGTAAAGCCTCAGGAAAGAATAGGATAGGTCATGCTGAAGATCATTAACTTTGTTATCTTGCTAACATGGTTAATTCACTTTATGGAATATTATATCCAATAGTAGTAGCACCCATGTCGATTTTTTTCATTTTAATGTATTTTCTTCACCTAAAAGTTTGACCCTCTGGTAAAATACAACCAAAAAGCACACTATATACCTATAATCATGGTATTGTTTGAGATATGCATGACTTCACTGTGATTAAAATAGATTACCTCCATTTAACTTTTCCAAAAAGCTTTTGGATGCAGAGACATAAAGTTATTACATGTGATTCCTAGGTAGGTTGTCGCTCCCCCATTCGCGGAGGAACGACACTGGGCCCTGCGCTGTTCTTTCTGCCCGGCTCTTCCCGGGTTAGCTGCCAGTCCCTCACTCGCTGAGGAACGACACCGTCCCGGGTTAGCTGCCGGCCCCTCCACCTCCGTGGAGGAGCGGCACACCGCCGGCCAGCTCTCTCGGGGGCTGCTCAGATGTTCCTTAGGTGTTCCCTCAGATGTTCCTGGTGCATGTTGTCTCTCTCCTCCTTTATAGTCCTCTTCCACCAATCCCAACTCTGCTACCCACATGCCGAGCATGCTGCTCTCCTCCAATCAGGAGCAGGATCAGCTCCTGCCGCTTATCAAACTGATGAGGCAGCTGCATAGAGGTTGTTTGGTCTCTCTCTCAGCACCATATTGTGGGAGAGCAGATGCATAGAATAAGTCTTAATTCCAGTAACAGTCTAGTCTCAGTTGCTCCCCACAGTAGGTGTTCCATGTATTCTAGTGATGTGCTCCATCAACTGTCTTAAGCCAACCACTACTATAATTTTCTCTTTTATATATAAAGCTTTTATTTAATAAATATAAATTTCATAAGTGAAGTTTTTGGATTATAGTGGTTCTTCCTACCATACCCGCCCTCTCACCCTTACTCCTATCCCTCCTCCTACTCCCTCTCCCATCCCATTCTTCATTAAGATTCATTTTCAATTATCTTTATATACAGAAGATCAACTCTATACTAAGTAAAGATTTCAACAGTTTACACCACACAGACACATGAACTATGAAGTACTGTTTGAAGACTAATTTAAACATTAATTCTCATAGTATAACACATTAAGGACAGAGGTCTTAACATGGGGAGCAAGTGCACAGTGACTTCTGTTGTTGATTTAACAGTTGACACTCTTATTTATGATGTCAGTGGTCAACCGAGGCACTTATCATGGGCTGCCAAGGCTATGGAAGCCTCTTGAGTCCACAAATTCCAACATTATTTAGACAGGGCCATAATCAAAATGGAAGTTCTCTCCTCCCTTCAGAGAAAGGTACCTCCTTCTCTGATGGCTCCTTCTTTCCACCAGGATCTCACTCACAGAGATCTTTCACATAGGCCAGTTTTTGCCACAGTGTCTTGGCTTTCCATGCCTGAAATGCTCTCATGGGCTTTTTACCCAGACTATAATTTTCAATGAATGTGAATTGGTAACTTCCACTTGCAGCAAACTGAACTTTAGCATTGAGGAATATTTAGTAATAGAAAAGTCATCTACTGCATTTCAGACTTCAAAAGACTAACAATTTAGTTATGTGAACCCAGGACATAATTTAAAAAGTCCCATCCAAATGAAAATTTAGGATTTCTCATGCAAAAATTACTAAGGAATTATAGCTATATAAGAATATGAAACCAAGTACAGGGGCTGGTGCTGTGGCATAGTGGGTAAAGCCACCGCCTGCAGTGCCAGCATCCCATATGCGTGCCGGTTTGAGTCTCTGCTGCTCCATTTCTCATCCAGCTTTCTGCTATGGCCTGGAAAAGCAGTTGAAGATGGCCCAAGTCCTTGGGGCCCTGCACCAATGTGGGAAGACCCAGAAGAAGCTCCTGGCTCCTGGCTTTGGTTCGGTGCAGCTCCAGCCGTTGTGGCCAGTGGGGGAGTGAACCAAATGATGGAAGACTTCTGTCTTTCTCTGCCTCTCCTCTCTCTGTGTAACTGACTTTCAAGTAAATAAACAGATCTTAAAAAAAAAAAAAAAAAAAAAAAAACAAGTACAGGTCTGAGTGTTGAGGACCTTGTGTGACTTCACAAGTCACATACCCATAAAAACAGCCCAAAATTAAACAAAAATAAAGATACATTGAGAATTTCTGTGTGGGTGATGTAATGTGCTATTGTCTTTACTTCAAATTGTCTCATTTTGTCCATTGTGGGTGATTGTTGTTATCTACAGTTTACTGAAAAGGAAAGTCAGACTCGGTTAAAGAGTGTGTCACATAGCTACTGGGATTTAACTTCAGAGCAGATTCTATTTAGTCAAAACATTTTTAGAGGATATAAGACACACATAAAAATGACCTATGAAGTATTAAATGCTAAGAGTTGGTGTATCATGTTAAGTAAATGTGTTCATCAAGAAATTGTTTTTAAACAGGCCGCTGATAGGGACTGTGGTGTAGAATACTCAATGAAAAACTCAGCTATCATGGCATACCATTAAATAAATACATAAATCAGCCAGTTGTAGGGAGGAGTGATATTGGTAACATTTTTGAGTTGACCCTATGTGTGGAAACCTAATTAGTACATTTTGAATTTATTAATTTTTTTGCCAATGTCACAGATTCTAGTGGCTCAGTTAACCATTCTGTTCTTAACTTTCACTACTATGAGAAGATGTGGCATTGAAGCAAAACTGATAAACAGCAGTGTCCTGGGACACAAGCTTCAACTTTGCTGCTCAAGAGCTCCCTCAAGTGCTGTTAAATTCTACTTCTCCCCCATAGATGAGATTCAGTTTGCTTGCATGGAAAGACAGGCAGGAGTAGCATCATCGCTAGATCTTTAGGACAGAACCACCTCCAACACTGGTTTTTCTTTGCTGACTTGCTTTGTTAGCACCTAGCAGCTTATTCATATAAGAATATTTAGTCCCAAAGTAGTTTGCTTGGATACTCTTGCATTATGTCAATGATGGCTTTACTTAGGAAGCATCCCATTACCACAGTTGTGAAATGTCTAACAGGTAAGTGGTGTATTTGATGAGAATACGTAAGACCACAAAACTGTGACCATTTTGTATTAGCTTGCAACAACAGCAACAAAAACCAATTCGTTCTTCCCTGAATTTGGAGAACATTAAAATAAATCAGTATATGAAAGCTTGTATTCTAAAGTGGTGTTTCTATTGCTTCTTTTAAAAATACAAGTTTGTTAAAATGAGCAGATAAGCCTAGATTGTCTCAGAGTTCCAGAAAGTAAGGAAGTGGTAGGAAAGCCCAGTATTGAGGATGTGCTTTGGAGTCAACTGGGAGATATTTCAGTGAGCAAAGATGGAACAATTTGTGTGCAAGGTGAATTAAACAATTGGAACATAACCCAAAGTGTAAAATAAGTATCCTGATATAAATGAATGACTGAGTAAATAAATAAATGAGAAAGCATAGGCAAATATCTGCACAAAATTCTAATATTTTGTGTAGGTATGGCACAATGTGGTACATAATTCCATACCTTGTTGGGATGGACTGTGCACAGCATTCCCTTTTGAAAAGGCCTCATTTTATGATCTTTGTTGTTATAAACCTCATGTTATCTGGTATAAATATTCCCATGGGTGCTTTCAAAATAGCATATATAGATGTGTGTGTATAATGTTTACATATGAAGTGAATATGGCAAAAGATTTACATTGTTGTCTATCTGTGCTTATTGAACTCTTCTTTATACTTGTATTATTTGAAACATTTTACATTAAAAAGACAAAATAAGCTTAAGAAAGCAGCACCAAGAAGTAGCAAGTATACCTCAGCTAAATGATGAACATCACGGGTTGGCATTGTAGTGCAGCTGATTAAGCCATGGCCTGCAGTAAGAGCATCCCATGTGGGTGCTGCTTTGAGTCCCAGCTGCTCCACTTCCAATCCAGCTCCCTGTTAATGTGCCCGAGAAAACAGCTGAAGATGGTCCAAGTGCTTGGTCCCTGTACACACATGGGAGACCCAGAAGAAGCTCCTTACTCCTAGCTTCAGCCTGGCCCAGCCTTGGCTGTTGGGCCTTTTAGAGGGTGAACCAGCAGATGGAAGATCTCTCCCTGTCTCTCTCTCTTTTTCTCTCCTTTTCTCTGTAACTCTACTTTTCAAATAAATAAATAAATCTTAAAATAAAAATGTTATCATCATTAGTGATGTCTCATTTCAGAGGGGCTACTCTTGGTATCATGTGATGAAAATGGAACTTGAGGGGCTGGCATTATGGCATAATTGGTTAAGCAGCTGCCTGCAATGCAAGTCCTTGGACCCCTGCAACTACATGGGAGGCCTGGATAAAGTTCCTGGCTCCTGGCTTTGGCCTGGCCCAACCCCAGTCGTTGCAGCCATTTGAAGCATGAACCAGCAAATGGAAGATACCTCTCTGTCTCTCCCTCTTTCTGTAACTCTGCCTTTTAAATAAATTAAATAAATATTTTTTAAAAAAAGAAAATGGAAGTTGACTTCCATGAACCTCCTCCTAAATACTCAGACTAAGCTTGAGAAAAATAGACATGAATGGAGGAGAGTATTCTAGAAGTACTGACCAGTACTTCTCAAAACTGTCAAGGTCATCAAGAGCTAGAGAAGTTTGAGAAATTATCACAATGTATGAGAGCCTACAGAGCCATGATGATATCTGCATGTTGCATAATATCTTAGATGGTGTCTTTGGAACAGGATAAGGACACTTGGTAGAAACTGAAGAAACCTAAATAAAGCGTGGGCTTTAGTTAGAAAAATAGCTTTAATAATCATAGTCATTCCCATTCGTCACAGAAATCATGTTTGTAGCATACCAGTGTGAACTATGATCCAACCCAAAATTACAAGTGACATATATTTCTCCCATTTCTTATGATTTTCAGTAGTTTTTTTGTGATTGTATTTTAACTTGCTGAAAACACCATGTCATTGGTTCTGCAGAATGTTCCACTTTTTGAATTTGTTTTTATTATCACTTACAATATACCTACCTCGTTGTGCTAATCTTAATTAAATTCAAGTTACATGTCTGTCAACACGAATAAAAAAGTAATAGATAAAATGCTGTTGAGTGATCTTTTCTTTGGAATTACCAAGTCAGTCAATCAAATCATCCCAGAGCTTTGCATCTTCAGCACATAATATGACAATCGTTATATGGATACAGCAGCAACTTAAAGCACACCATAGGATGACCTCGTAGCAGTCACGGTAAAACCACTTAATGTACCAACTACAGCTAATGCCAAACAGATACGGAGAGATGTGCCTTCTGTGGGTGGAATGATAAATGATGTCATTGAACAAAAATATTATGCTTTGCAATGAGATTGTACATTGCAAGGTGGCTTTCCTGTGGAATGAGAATTTTTGAGGTGAATTTTAGAAAGGTTCACTCTCTTGAGTCCTCTATTTTAGAAGTCTTTGAGCTTGGAAAGAAATTCAAAGATACTTACAACTAGAGTCTCCTTTAAATATTCTTTTAATGAAATACAGATGTTACATGATTGTGGATGAGAATGAGGTTTGTGTATGAATTTTTTAAAGAGTGTGATTCATCAGCAGGCACCGCAGCTCACTAGGCTAATCCTCCACTTGAAGCGCCGGCACCCCAGGTTCTAGTCCCGGTCGGGGTGCCTGATTCTGTCCTGGTTGCCCCTCTTCCAGGCCAGCTCTCTGCTGTGGCCTGGGAGTGCAGTGGAGGACGGCCCAAGTGCTTGGGCCCTGCACCCGCATAGGAGACCAGGAGAAGCACCTGGCTCCTGGCTTCGGATCAGCGTGGTGAGCTGGCCACAGTGGCCATTGTGGAGTGAACCAACGGCAAAGGAAGACCTTTCTCTCTGTCTCTCTCTCTCTCACTGTTCACTCTGCCTGTCAAAAAAAAAAAAAAAAAAAGTGTGATTCATCAAAAAGTAACTTAATGAGTTTGAAATATATCTTAATCTTTTTATCCTAATACATATGCTGCATGTATGAACTACTAGTTGGGGAGCCTTGTTTAAGACCATAATATATTTTGCTTGCTGGACACAGAATGATTTTGTAATGTTACTTTTTATCCCCTCCTATGCACTTATGTTTCCCTCCATTCTCAGCCATTTTCTACTTGGAAGCCCAACCATTAGTGCTTTCTTTCATCTATCGTACTTTTGACATGCATCGCAGAGAAGAAAAATGGGTCTTTAAAAATCATATATTACTCCAGTTCTAACCCATTAGAAATGATACCCACCGTAGGGATTTGTTGCTCAAATACAAGCACACTGGGAGCAAGTCAGAGTGCTGTGTTCTATTGATGATGCCTAAAATAATTCCTCAGTGCCCTCAGCAGTCTCAGGCATATGGAGCCTCTCATGTGATGACATCGCTGGTTTCCAATCACACTGCTTTCCTAACAAGATAGTCTCCATGTGATAGGCCAGATGTATAAAGACATTTCAAGTTATAAAGGGGTTACTGTTACAAAGTCTCATGTTAAGAGTTCAAAATAAATTTTTTCATATGACTTCTCTCTTTTTTTAATTTATTTGACAGGTAGAGTTAGAGACAGAGACAGAGACAGAGAGAGAGAGAGAGAGAGAGAGAGAGAAAGGTCTTCCTTTCATTGGTTCACTCCCAAATGGCTGCTACAGCCGGCTCTGCGCCAATCCGAAGCCAGGAGCCAGGTGCTTCTTCCTGGTCTCCCATGTGGGTGCAGGGGCCCAAGCACTTGGGCCATCCTACACTGCCCTCCGGGGCCACAGTAGAGAGCTGGACTGAAAAGAGGAGTAGCCAGGACTAGAACCAGTGCCCATATGGGATGCAGGTGCCGGAGGCCGAGGATTAACCAAGTGAGCCATGGCGTCGGCCCCTCATATGACTTCTCATATGAATAGTAAATGAATTAACAATCAAGACCAGGAAATTATGTTTAATTGTATTAATTTTTTTTAAAGATTGATTAATTTATTTGAAAGTCAGAATTACACTGAGAGAGAAGGAGAGGCAGAGACGGAGGAGAGAGAGGTCTTCCATCCGCTGGTTCACTCCCAAAATGGCCGCAATGGCCAAAGCTGCGCTGATCTGAAGCCAGGAGCCAGTAGCCTCCTCTGGGTCTCCCACAGGGGTGCAGGGGCACAAGGACTTGGGCCATCTTGTACTGCTTTTCCAGACCATAGCAGAGAGCTGGATCAGAAGTGGAGCAGCCAGAACTTGAACCAGCACCCATATGGGATGCTGGCACTGGAGGCAGTGGCTTTACCCACTACTCTACATGCCGGCTCCTTAATTATATTTATTAACATTATTTTCTCTATAAGAAATTCTTGATAAGAATTTAGCAGTTAAACATCTCATTGTTCCCTGTGTACACTATGTCTTCTTACTCTTGACACTTGCTTTTTTTTTTCTTTTTAAGATTTATTTATTTGAATCGCAGTTAGAGAGAGACAGAGGACAGGGAGTGGGGAGGATCTTCCATCTGCTGATTCACTCCTCAAATGGCTGAAATGGCTTGGCCAAGTCAAAGCCAGGAGCCAGGAACTCCATCCAGGCTCCCATGTTGTTGACAAGGGCCCAAGTACTTGGACCAGCCTCTGCTGCCTTCCCAGGCACAAAAGCAAGGAGCTGGATCACAAACAGAGCAGCTGGGACTCTGCTATGCAGGGCATTGCAGGCAGCTGCTTAACCCTGTGTACCACAATGCTGGCCCCTATTTTGCTTCTTTCAACATTTCTCTCTCTCTCTCTCTCTCTCTCTGTCTCTGTCTCTCTCTCTCTCTCTCTCTCAGACTCGCTCTCACTCCCTTGCTCTCCATCTGTCCCTTTCTATATACTACTCCCTCTATCCTTTCAGTGGTTACAATAAATTGTGATTCTCTTTATTTTATCCTCCTTGAGGTTTGTTGAAATTAGTGGATCATTAGTTAATGTGTGTGAGATTTCTTTTAACCAAGTGTCGAGAGTCTCAGGCTTTAATTTTTCCAAATGAATGACAGGTTTTTTTGTTGTTGTTTTGTTGTTTGTCTTTTTCTGCTTCTCTCTCATTGTTCTGAAGTTCTAAATTACACATATATTGGACCAATTGATACTGTCCCAAATTCTTGAAAAGTTTATCTCACTTTTTAAAACCACATTTTTATTCATAAAATTGGACATCATCAAGTCAACTAACTTTTTTGCCATATCTGATCTTTCTCTTCAAAGTGATTCTTGTATTTTAATTATAATTTCCAGTTCTTTCTATGGTTTTTTATTTCTGTGTTGATATTTCCTGTCTGTTCATTCATTAACATTATTATTTTATTTAGTACTTTAAACATATTTATACCAGCTGCTTTGAATTCTTTGTCATCTTCAACCACTGGCTTACTCAGAGTCACTTTCTATTTGCTTCTTTTTCTAAATATGGGTTACGAGCCGGCGCCGTGGCTCAATAGGCTAATCCTCCACCTTGCGGCGCCTGCACACCGGGTTCTAGTCCCGGTTGGGGCGCCGGATTCTGTCCCGGTTGCCCCTCTTCCAGGCCAGCTCTCTGCTATGGCCAGGGAGTGCAGTGGAGGATGGCCCAGGTGCTTGGGCCCTGCACCCCATGGGAGACCAGGAAAAAGCACCTGGCTCCTGGCTCCTGCCAGGATCAGCGCGGTGCGCCGGCTGCAGCGGCGGCCATTGGAGGGTGAACCAACGGCAAAGGAAGACCTTTCTTTCTCTGTCTCTCTCTCTCACTGTCCACTCTGCCTGTCAAAAAAAAAAAAAAAAAGATTTAAATATGGGTTACTACTTATCCTTTGCATTTTTTGAAATTTAGGATGGGTGCTAGGATGTGGCATAGTGGGTTAAGCCACTGCCTGAGATGCCAGCATCACATATGGGCAGCAGTTGGTGTCCCAGCTGCTCCACTTCCAATGCAGCTCCCTGCCAATGGACTGGGAAAGCAGCAAACTGTGGCCCAAGTACTTGGGCTCCTACCACCCACATAGGAGACCAAGAAGAAATTCTTTGTTCCTGGCTTCAGCCTGGCCAAGACCTGGCCTCTACGACCATTTGGGGAGTGAACTAATGGATGGAAAACACTCTCTCTCTCTCTCTCTCAGCCTTTTAATAAATAAATCTTTTTTTAAAAACTGAGGTTGAAAATGTTCATTTTTACTGTTTTGTCATTTGGAGAATTATTGTTTTTGTTGTTGTTATTGTTTGTTCGGATAGGTAATTGCTTTGCATGAAACCAAGCCATCTATGCATCGCCACATGATGTGCAGCAGCTGATGTCACTACTTTATCCGTTCTGGGTTAACCTGCTACTTTTATTTCTGGTTCCCTGGGGTCTCTTTTGAACCTGTATTGTTTATTTTCAACAAGGTATATGGGTAATTCCATCTGCAGATTTGGTGGTTCTTTTGCTTCTGTTGCCTCTCTCAAAAACTGTAGTTTCTTTGTTCTCTTGAGCTTTGTCCTCATTATAAGTCCGAATTTCTGCCTCCTGAGCAGAGTTAGGTTGGGGAATGCACTCAGTCAAACAAGGTATTAACTTTCAGAGCTCACAGGATGAGGTTCTGCTATTTGTGGGTAGATAACTCTCTTACGTTCCCTGATTTTTTCCTATGTTTATGACTGTTCTACATTTGCCACTTGTTGGAAAGCCAGAAACATGGACAGACTTTATACTCAGGTTTTGTGTCTCACCTTTTTTGCAGCTCTTTGGCTTCTGGGATTCCTTCCCTAACTTACCAGCTTTTCTGCCAGACTGGGACTCAGTCTGTATTCAGCCACTCTCAGCTGTTAGTCCTCAGGTTCTCACCACAAGCGTTACAGAGGGTTGAAGAATGCTGTCATGCAAAATTCATGCAAAAATCTATAAACTCACATTTCTTACAATTTCAGCTGTAGCCTTACAACTAAACTTTAGGGTAAACCTCCTCTCAATTTTGCTGCATTTAGTCGCTCTCCATTTCCTTCAAATAGACCTTTACAAAATAAGATTTTATTCAGTTGTTATAATTATTGTCTTTAGGAAAGTTCACAGAACATTTATTCTGCCATTACCAGAAGCCAGAATCCTATCACCAACCTTGAAATGTTTTCAGATACAGTATTTGCATCTACTTATGTACACTTCTGGGCTATGTAGACTGTAGCTGTCTAATTAAATTACTGTTCTGTTAATATCTGGATATGTAAATTCCTTTCTTAAGGAATTTTCAGTTTTGAAACTGAAAGTCATGATAATTTTTACACGGACATATTATATGACTCTGTTTATTCAAGTCTTTTCTCTTAATAAAAATTTTTCAGTTGTTTTCATTTCTTAGATGTTTTTATCAGCTTATATCTATACATTTGCTAATATTGTTGCTGTTCTGAAGGAAGTTTTTTTACTGTACTTCATATGTGGTTATTCTGTAACATAATAAAGATATTAATTTTTTATAGTTTTTTGTAAACAACCACCTCACTAAACTCTATTATTAAAATTGATTTTCACTTGACTTTCTTGGATTTTCTCAGTGAGTATCTGGAAGCAATGAATGAAATTTTATCTTTTTTATAATGCTGTAATCATATTACACTTCCCTCGTGGGCAGACTCTCCTTTGTCCTGTGTTATATTTGCAGCGTATCCAACACCTATCTGTACCTGCTGCCCCCACCAAAAGACAACCTACCTTTTTGATGTCAGGTATTTCATAGAGGAGCTTCAGTAGCAGATTTGCATTGCATACTGCACATCCTTTCACACATAAACCCTTCTCATTGAACAGCTTTTCTTGACCTTGCCATCTAGACTATCAGATGTACAGTGGCCATCACAATCTGCATTTCCTGCCATTCCTTTCTCTTCCTCACCAGCTCTTGCTCTCTAAAATGCTCCTAAGTCTCTTTATTGTCCTAAGCACCATTTTACCCACAGGATGCATGTGTTTCCTTGAGAGGTGATGGGTGGTCTGCTGTCACACAAACAAACAACACCTCTGTTAAATTGTCTAAAAAGGAATCTAGAAAAAAAAATCCCAGTAAGGGCATTTACACTACTTGTCTTAATTAATACTAATTAAATGGAAGCATCATTAATGTTTAAATGATTACTATGATTTGGGTTTATACTTTGAGATTAGACTTTGTGGTCCTGCAAAGAAAATATATTTGAGTTACTGATTCAGCCTTACAGAATGTAAGTTGATTTTGTCAGATGCAATTTTAGTATATCTCATAATTTCTTTTTTAACCTGATGAGATGCATTATACAAATATATTTTTAATATTAAGTAATCTCATATTCTTGGAATACAACCTACTTAGTAGTCATGTATTATTTCTTTAATAAATCGATGTAATTTTATTTACAAATGTTAAATTTAGGTTTTTACATTTATATTTATAAATGAAGTCCATTAAATTTGTCAATTGCTTTCTTTTTTCTCAATCTCTAGACTTTGTGTTTATAATTTTTAACAACTAACACAATAATCTCTAGGGGAAAAACTGTCTTTCTTTCTGTTTGGTCTGTTTTCTGGAGAGGGAGATGATTGTATTCACAGAATGCTTTGAGAAAAACCAACTGAAAGAAAAAATATTTGTTCAAAATAAGAGAAAAATGAAGTTTGTGTATTTGTGTGTTTTATATTGAGCAAGATCAAGAATGAATTTTAATATGTATATTTTATAGACAAGTTACTGGTATGTAGGGGTTATAATGCTCAATATATTTTTTAAAATTAATTTTATTTATTTGAAAGGCAGAGTTGCAGAGAAAGAGAGAGAGAGGTCTTATATCTGCTAGTTCACTCCTCAAATGGCCCCAAAACTGGGGCTGGGCCAGGCCGAAGCCAGGAGCCTAGAGCTTCTTCTAGGGCTCCCACGTGACTTCAGAGGCCCAAGCACTTGGGCCATCCTCTGCTGCTTTTCCCAGGCACAATAACAGGCAGCTGGATCAGAAATGGAAGAACCAGGACTCGAACCGGTGCTCATATGGGATGCCGACAATGCAGCCAGTAGCTTAACTTGATATGCCACAACACCTGCTCTTTATTGCTGTTTTTTTTTATTTTTTATTTATTTATTTATTTATTTATTGACAGGCAGAGTGGACAGTGAGAGAGAGAGACAGAGAGAAAGGTCTTCCTTTGCCGTTGGTTCACCCTCCAATGGCCGCCGCGGCCGGCGCGCTGCAGCCGGCGCACCGCGCTGATCAATTGGCAGGAGCCAGGTGCTTCTCCTGGTCTCCCATGGGGTGCAGGGCCCAAGCACTTGGGCCATCCTCCGCTGCACTCCCTGGCCAAGGCAGAGAGCTGGCCTGGAAGAGGGGCAACCGGGACAGAATCCGGCGCCCCGACTGGGACTAGAACCCGGTGTGCAGGCGCCGCAAGGCGGAGGATTAGCCTAGTGAGCCGCGGCGCCGGCCTATTCCTGTTTATTTTTACACAAGAGCATGTGACTAGACAGTGTACCATTTTCTAAAATACATTTTTGTGAGAAAATGCAATCATTATAAGTCTTTACAAGCAAGTTTCACAGTTAATTCCATAACACTTCAGACCCCTGTCCACTTAAGATATCTATCCTCCCAATCTCCTGGGCAAACATTTGGGGCAGGTACTGTGGTAGCAGATAAAGCTGTTGCCTATGACATTAGCATCCCATATGGGTGCCAGTTCGAGTCCCGGTTGTTCCACTTTTGATCCAGCTCCCTGCTGGTGTTCCTGGAAAAAGCAGCAGAGGATGGCCCCAAGTACTTGGACTCCTGGATCCTGACGGGAGACCTGGAAGAAGCTCCAGGCTCCTGGCTTCAGCCTGGCCAAGCCCCACTTTTGGGGCCATTTGGGGAATGAACCAGCAGATGGAAAATCTCTCTCTCTAACTCTATCTTTCAAATAAATAAATCTTTTTAAAATATTAAACATTTGCTAATAAAACAAGAGATGCACATCAAGCAGTCTCGCCCTCCTTTCTCTTCGTCCTGGGTTTTTAGCAGACCTGAGAGGAAAGGCTGGTGACCATGACAGAAGCTCTGCTATGGTTTTACTCATGCCATTGCTGCCCACCCACAGTGAGAGGGCAGCAAGGCAGCAACAGCCTGTGACACAGGAAAAGGAAAATACACTCCTGAGGGTGTGGAGGAGGCAAAACATTTGCGAAGGATCCACTGTAGCCCACAGAAACAGATATTTGAAAGAGCTGGAAATACATTTAAACATAATTTCCAAGGAGAAAAAGAAAACCATGGCAGGACTGATAATTAAGCGTGTGGCTGAGATGGAAAGAACACTAAGAGAGGAGGTGTTGACAGAAAAAAATTAGAGTTACTAAAATTCAGCAGCAGAATTTATCTTCATTAGAAGCAGTGTAGGCATTAATGTAATGCAGAAATTTCAATTAACGATACAGAACACAATATTAGAAAACAAAATATGAAAACAAAGAATATATAATATGTTCAAATGATGGAAAACAAAGCAATTGAAAGAGGATTAGTAAACCTTAAGAATAGTAAAAACTGAACTGGGAAAGCAAAAATAATTAACAGTGAATTTCTATTATGTACCATGCACTCTTCTAAGTGTTCTAACTTACTTGAGCCTCAAAACAATCCTGTCTGTTATTGTATTCCATTTTTAAAAAGATCTATTTATTTGTAAGAGAGAGAGAAAGAGTGAGATACCATCTATCCACCGGTTCTTTCCCCCAAATGTTTTCAAAAGCTGGGGCTGGGTTGCGTCACTCTGAAGCCAAGAGCCAGGAACTCCATCGAGGTGTGCTAATGTGCCTGGGAAGGTAATGGAAGATGTCCCAAGTGCTTGCATCCCTGCCACCCCTGGGAGACTTCAAGGTGGTTCTGGCTCTTGGCTTTAAGCCGGTACAGACCTGGCTTTTGTGACCATTTGGGGAGTGAAACAGTGGAGTGGGTATAAGATTCTCTCTGTCTCTGTATCTGAAATAAATAAATAATTTAAAAAAAAAGAAAAACAGGGAAAAAATTCAGATAGGAGGGGTGCGAGTTGTGCCTCCACTTAGAATACCTGCATCCCATATCAAGAGTGTCTGATGATGGGGCCGGCGCTGTGGCGCAATGGGTTAACGTCCTGGCCTGAAGCGCCCACATCCCATATGGGTGCCTGTTCGAGACCCTGCTGCTCCACTTTCAATCCAGCTCTCTGCTGTGGCCTGGGAAAGCAGTAGAAGATGGCCCAACTCCTTGGGCCCCTGCACCCACGTGGGAGACCTGAAAGAGGCTCCTGGCTCCTGGCTTTGGATTGGTGCAGCTCCGGTTGTTGCAGCCAACTGGGGAGTGAACCAGCAGATGTAAGACCTCGCTCTTTCTCTCTCTCTCTCTCTCTCTCTCTCTCTGCCTCTCCTCTCTCTGTGTAACTTTGACTTTCAAATAAATAAATAAATATTTTTTTTAAAAAAAAGGGTGTCTGATGATGTCCCAGCTGCTCCCCTTCCTTCCTTCCTTCCTTCCTTCCTTCCTTCCTTCCTTCCTTCCTTCCTTTCGGACAGGCAGAGTTAGACAGTGAGAGAGAGAGACAGAGAGAAAGGTCTTCCTTTCTGTTGGTTCACCCCCCAAAATGGCCACTATGGCCGGCACGCTGCGCTGATCCAAAGCCAGGAGCCAGGTGCTTCCTCCTGGTCTCCCATGTGGGTGCAGAGCCCAAGCACTTGGGCCATCCTCCACTGCACTCCCGGGCCACAGCAGAGAGCTGGACTGGAAGAGGAGCAACCGGGACAGAATCCGGCACCCCGACCGGGACTAGAACCTGGGGTGATGGCGCCACAGGTGGAGGATTAGCCTAGTGAGTCGCAGCACCGGTGAGATCATAAATATTTTCTGTCTGTTCCCAGTTTATGTCACTCTGTATAATGTCTTCCAGCTCAAAATACTATTAATGATAGAAGTGCTTTAAAAGATGTGTTTTCCTTCTCTATATATAGCTATGCCCCATACCTCCTGTTCTATGCAGGACAGCATGGGTTATGCCCATCCAATTAGCACACTTACTCTTTCACTCTCAAAAGTGTCTTTGTGTAGATGATAAGTTACAAGACCCTGTCCCATGTCCAGTCTTCCTTCCACTCCATCAAGTTGCTGGATAGCTGAGGAGAGAATGCAGGAGTTTATCAATTGAATTTCCAGGTAAAAATAGATGGAGCCCCCTGAACAGTCAGGTTTGCACACACAGGCAATTTCAAGATTGTGTGTAACAAGTTATCCATTTTCCTGGAGTCCATCATAATAAATTCTGTGCTAAGGATTCTGGATTCCAATCAAATGATTGATATGTTTTTTTGTTCTTGGTCAGAAATTATTTGAGAAGCGATATTCTTGATGATGTTCTCTCTCTTGTAAGAAACAAAGTTACTCACAGGGTGAGTTAGGAATATATCACTATATGTGCTTTCTGGAAAGCAGTTAAAGATTTTCCCTTGGGGCCGGCGCTGTGGCTCACGGGGTTACAACCAGGAGCTGCAGTGCAAGTTTCCCATCTGGGTGCCAATTCGAGTCCCAGCTGCTCGACTTCTTATCCAGCTCCCTGTTAATGTGGAGAGCAGCAAAGGATGGCCCAAGTGCTTAGGCTTCTGCACCCACATGGGAGACCTGGAAGAAACTCCTTGCTCCTGGCTTTGCCCTGGACAAGCCCTTGCCAATGGGGACATTTGAGAAGTAAACTAGCAGCTGGAAGACTTTGCTCTGCATCTCTCCTCTCTCTCTGTAACTCTGCTTTTCAAGTAAAAGAAATAAATCTTTTTTAAAAAAAAGTTTCCCTCATTGCTTTCCTCGCCCCTCACTAGTGTATAGCTCCTCTGTGTTGCTGTCAAGTGATCATTACCCATAGTCTCTCCTGACCATATTAATTTGTGTTTGGAGAAAGCCTACATCTCTCTGGACCTTTGTGTCTCCTCTGTAATATGAAGAGTTGGAAATGGAGTTGCCTGAATTTCCTCCTAAAAATCTATATCTATATGATTCTCTTGTCCCAGAACGATGTCACTTCTATGTCTCCAGCAGTGACCTCATGGTCAGGGACATTTCTTCATAACTAAATGCTATTCCCCTCCTTGTCTCATCCATCAGAGCGCTTGCCTTTAAATGAGCTGTAGCTTCCCCTTGCTATCTTTCCAGTCAATTTCATCCCTTTAAATCTCAGTGAAGCCTTGTGTTAAATTTCTGTACTTGTGTTAAAATTTCAAGGCCATTTCTTTATCATCCATTTCTGCCTATTCCTTTATAAACATTTGAGTCTACATCCATCTTCCTAATTGATTCCTTCTAGAAGAACTGAATATCAGCAGCCACCCCTTCTGTTCTGGCCCGTCAATAGATATCAGTTCCAGCTATGTGTTCTTCCTCAGTCCTTTGACTTTCCGTTCAAAGTCCATTGACTTAGAGTCTTCACAAAACCTTCTTAATCTTATACTAGAGCTTGTCTGGTGCCCTTAATTTTGGTGTCCTGAGCCTAAGCACAAACGTTGTCCTCTCTTTCTGTTCCATGGAACTGATCCTTCAAATCCCATATCTTCTCTCCTTTTCAAGTTATGTATTTCAACTGACAGAAGAGATTAATTTAGATATACTGTTCTCTGGACTTCGGGTTTCAACCCAGAAGTGGGAGAGACAGGAGCCCAGAGTTACACTCGTGTGGGATATTCAATGAAAGCGTCTGACTCTCATGACTGTTTTGGGCCTTCCTTAAAGATGGTCTAAGTGTCTTATTAATTAAAGACGGTTTTTCTAAGTTAAGTCTCGGTTGTATGTTCCTGGGACATTAAAGAAGTTTCCTTTGTACTAAGTCACAGGAGAGTTAACTTTGCTCCAAACTGTTTCTGCAACTCTGTCTCACTGCCCCTTCTCTGCTTTTGTCATTTTCAACGAAACTTAAACTTCCATTAAAAATTTAAAAAGTACTAAGGAAAAAATTGAACTATAAGCATCTATCTTCAGAGGACAAAAGGCAATGAAAGTTAAGGAAATAAGATGTGTTTAGTATCTTACTTTATGACAACCAAAGATTACAGGAGAGCAAAATGAAAATGAAGTCAGGTATTTTTATGAAAATTGGTAAAAATTTTACATGTGAATTCCAACCTGTTATTAAAATTTTCTGAGCCAGACAGAAAATTGAATGCAGACAAGCACAGCAGTCAGTGACAGTGACATTTCCTGACAGAGCAATTCTTTGCATATCAGCGGCACTAATTATATCCAATCTGACAGCAGCAGTTTAACCCATTCACCAGAGGAACGTGCTTCTTACAAGATCGGTGATCTAAGCATTTTCCTGAATGCCAATCTAGTCTGGCAATGTGTGTTTAAAGTGCACAATTCATGTTCAATGGCTAGTGCACAAACGATCAACATGACTTCCCATCAGCGCTCCAAAATGCTGTGTGTGTGTGCGTGTGTAAGTGAACGTATGAATTTTCATTTGGAAGCCGCATATTAAACCACAGTAGATATTTCTCCAAACACATTAAAATTTTGTTGTAAGGATAAGTCTGTTTCACTAAAGGCAGTACTTTCTAATGCCAGCCATGGCATGTGCCACCACAAATTGGTAATTTCTTAAGGATTTATTTTATTTATTTGAAAGACAGAGTTACAGAGAGAGAGAGGGAAAGACATACAGAAAAGGAAAGATCCTCCATTGCCTGGTTCATTCCCCAAATGGCCACAACAGCCAGGGTTGGGGCCAGGCCAAAGCCAGGAGCCTGGAACTCCATAGGTTCTCCTATGTGGGTGGAAGGGGTCCAAGTACTATGTATCATCTTCTGCTGCTTTCCCAGGTGCATTAGCAGGGAGATGCATTGGAAGTAGAGCATCCTGGACTGGAACTAGGGCTCATATGGGAAGACAGCAGCTTAACCTGTTGTACCACAACACCAGCCTCCCCCTCTAAAAAAATGGTAATTCTTATTGACAATCTCATGCCTATAGGACATAAAGCCAAGTAAATTACTCAGGCAAAAATATTTTTTTGTAACTGAAAACATGTAGATTGGGTGTTTAAAATCATTCAATCAGAAGTTTAACTTTTACTTTTTACAGCTCATTCCTATCAAATGAACACTGTACTGCACCCTGCACCCATCCCTTAGCTGCACAATAACACCTCCCAGGAATCAAAGCTTAGGTTCAATGACTATGAAGAGGACAGGTTCCTGGGCCGGCCTTGTGGCACAGCAAGTTAAGGTACCACTTGGGATGCCTGTATCCCATATCAGAGCACTGGTTCCAGTCCTGTTTTCTACCCATTTCCAATGATCCAGCTTCCTGCTGATGCACCCTGCGAGGTGGCCCCTGCCATCCATGTGGGAGGCCCAGATGGAATTCCATGCTTCTGGCTTCAAACAGGTGGAAGGAAAAACTTTCTCGCTTTGTCTTTCTCTCTCTCTCCTCTCTCCCCCACTTCCCTATCTAGCTCTGCCTTTCAAGTAAATGAAAACAAATAAACTTGTTTTTTTAAAAAAGAGTAAGAATCCAAATATTCAGATCTGCCTCAGAGGTAGAACAAATTAAAAGGGAGCATAACAGGCACATTTTGCTTTGAAGATGAAAGTAGACAAACAGGAAACACTTGGCTAGTATTGTGAAGCAGTGAGTTAAACTGCAGCTTGCAACTCTAGCATCCTGTATCTGAGCACTGGTTTGTGTCCCAGTTGTTTCACTTACAATCCAGTTCCCTACCAATGCACCTGGGAAAGCAGCAGAAGATGGCTCAAGAGGTTGGACCCCTGCCACCCATGTGGGAGATTAGAATGTAGTTCCAGGCCCTTGGCTTTGGCCTGGCCGAACACTGGCTGTTGCAGAAACTTAGGGAATGAACCAATGGATAGATAATCAATCTCTCTCTCTCTCTTTCTCTCTCTCTCTTTCCTTTTCAAATGAAATAAATAAATGTTTAAAAAAAAAAAACAGGAAAACACTTGACTTGCAAGGGTTGTGCTTAATGAAATGCTCAACAAAAGTGCTGTGCAGTCTCTATCAGTTCAAAGAGCAACCTCTCTAAGACCTAGTGGATCTGATGGTCATTTGTGAGCAAAGGGCAAAGCTTAAATAAGCAACAGGCAGAGAGTGGCGTGCCAAATTTGGAGGACAGAAATCAGAGCAGACTTCCTTCTCAAGCTTCTCTTTCCCATTTGTTCTGCCTAATTTACACCCACTAAAGGAACAAAATAGAGCACACTTAAAGAGGAAGCGACATTCTCATGTTATGAGTGGTTTTATTAATTACATTCCTTATAGCCACTTCTACAGGAGTTTATTTGGATCCACATGAAGATCTTTTGTCTAAACCTTTGATTAGGCTAAGTTTCAAATACTCTAGATTTCTGATTATAAATTGTAATTGGTCTGTTCCTTTTAGCATTGTTCATATTTTCTGAAAAAGTTGATAAGTGTTTTAAAATAGCTCTTGCTCAATATTGCCTTTTTGTCCTCAGCTTCAGCATATTAAAATAACTTTATTATTCCAAGTGCCATTTAGTAAAGTTTTGCATTCTTTTATAGTTTTTGTGACATAAAGGGGAACAGGAGATGTGGCACTTAGCAAAATAATTCTATTAGTCTCACATGGCAATGGACCATAGTAAAATTGACACCTTTTCCTGCATTAAATGATTACATAAACACTGAACACTATTAATTTCCTTAATGTATCTTCCATCAGGGTCAGTTAGGAACATCAAATTAACTCTATGACTAGGATAGCATGATTTGTGACTGGAGGGACAGAAGGCTCACAAGGAAGTGGGAAGAGGGTGACAAAGCTGAGGCCCCTCAATTGTAGATGTCCATCATCCAACATAATAAGCAACTAGGTAAACGTCCCTGAGCAAACTCCGTACTCTGTTGGGCACAGGAGATGTGCAGGGCCCTTAGGGAATTCATAGTCATAAAAGACTTGGATGAGCATCTAGAAAATCTTTGCCAAACACTGGAAAGGCAAATTGTTGCCATCTAAGTTTTCATTGTCTTTAGTAAGGGCTAGGAGACCTTGAAGTCCATGTTGTAGCATTTGGAAGTTAATATGTGGGATTCCCCTCAATTGATGTAATCGGTCTTTATAAAGAAATTATAGTCAGAGAGGCAGGAGTGCACTCAAGAAAAGGCTTTTCTCAAGAAACATACAAGTTCAGGAGCAGAGACCACAAGTATGAATGTACACAATGAACTTCATGAGTGGGGATTTAACCTAGCAATTAAAATGCTCATGTCTCATATTGCAATACTTGGTTTGATTCTTATCTCTAGCTCCTGACTCCTAACTTCCTGCCATGTAGACCCTGGGAGGAAGCAAAGATGACTCAACTGTTTGGGTTCCTGCCACTATGTGGGAGACCTGGATTGAGTTCCCAGCTCCAGATTTCAGCCCCAACCCAGCCCCAGCCATTGTGGGCATTTGAAGAGTGACTCTGGAGACAGAAGCTGTCTCTGTCTCTGTTGTTCTTTCTGTACCTCTCAAATAAACCAATTAATTGATTAGATTAACTTTGAGCGTAAAGACTGTTTTAGCATAGGCAGTGATACATGTGGCGCCAGGAAATCATAGTAGAATCCTAGAGGCCTATTACTAATATTTCCATCCTCTTCTGTTCGATTTTAATGTGAATTTTTCTTTTATGTACATTTGGTTTAATTGATAATATGTATTAGTACATTAATCAATAAAGAAAGAGCTTACTTCCAATTCAATGCTTCTGTTGAAAATGATAAATAATATCTGTGCATTCTAAGAATAAACACAGATCAATTTTACAATAAAATGGTAAGTGAAGCTTCAAAATAGGTGAGTGGGGAATTAAAGAACAATACTATTTTATTATTAAGAACAAGCCTGATGTGGTGACCAAAATAATTCACAATATGTGGTGACATTTTATAGTATTCAAAGCCTACTTTCTCATATATTCTCCTATTTTATCCTTAAAACAACCTTGTGAAAATGCCATGGAAATTACCATTATTTTTATTCTCTGCAAAAAAAAATAAAAGTGGCCAGAGTTTGAGATGTATGGCTGCTGAGCGGTAGGCTGAGGATTAAGAGCCAGTGTACATCAGCTCTTCTAGAAAGTAATCTAAGTTGGTTGTGGTTATCTGCATGTGTGACAGTATGGGAGGAATTACATATAGAAATTTTAAGAGATACATTAAAATAATAAGGGGTAAGTGCAGGCGAATATTCAAGGGGAAAAAAGCCAGAAAACTCATATGTATTTTGTAAAAATTTAAAGGAAACCGATCAACTTCATTTGTCTTCCAAGTATGGAGAATTCTAGAGGCAAGGAGAGAACCGCCACAGGATGGTCGAGGGAAGAAGAACAGTGGGCATTAACTCAACCAAGCACATCTTTACCAAGAACATCAGAAAAGGAGGGGAACAAACGAAAAAGATCTATGAAAGATGATAAAGTTGCCTGTCCTAAGGAAAGGGGACAGTGTGATGGCAACCCAAAACCTCGGAAGAAGGTACCAATTCCTCCGTTACCTGTAGATCTGCCAGCCATCGACCTGGTTCACAGAGACATTTTGCGGGCCTGGGGTCAAAAGCTGAGGTTAAGCACTAAAGGCCCGAAAATAGGTCTGTATAAGCGACTATGTGAATATGCTTACCCACACCAGAAGCCTTCTTTACAGACTATTCCCAACACAACAAAGGAGGTCAAGATCAAAACATCCTTACAAATAAAATCAAAGGTGGGCAAAGAGGAAACATCCCAGGAAAGTGCTAAGAAAACAGTGTGTTCCGCGGGGACCGATTCCATGGGGACCGACCCCCCTGAAGTGGCTGCTCCACTCCAGGAGGGCGTACCTGTGCTCCTGGAGGACGTGAATACAGTTGAGGTGACACCTTCTGCCCCAGAGGCTGTACTGGCCTCTTGGGCCAGAATTGTCGCTGGTGCTGGGAAGAGGAAGGCAGTGGAAACACCCCCAGAGGCCTCCAGTGACAGATGGTGTGTGGTCCATGGGAAAAGTCTCCCTGCAAACACACAGGTTGGGTTCAGCTGCAGTTTCATGCAGGACAAGCCTGGGTTCCTGAGAAGAAAAAAGGAAGAGTGAGTACACTCTTCTTGCTTCCTGCAAGTAATTTCCCACCCCCATACCTGGAGGACAATATGCTGTGCCCCGAGTGTGTCCACAGGAATAAAATCTTATCAAAAAGCCTTCAATGGGACTAGAATATCAGGATTTAAAGGACATTTACAGCTTCTGCTTCCTTCTTTGACATCATCTAAGTTCTGGAGGAGTAGGGAGCCTGCGGAACCATAGCCATGACTGATGTTGATGTAAATTCAAGGCCCATCCCCTCACAGACCTACCTCATCAAGAACTACTGGTCACGTCACTACAAGCAACTTTGCAAAGGTACCTCTTGGGTCACCAACACCCTCAACAGGGGCATCTCTGAGTCCATTGTGATGGTTGTGAGCATCAAGCACCCGGAGATCATCCTGCACTTCCTGCTATCATGGGAAGACAAGACTGTGTCCCTGTGTGTTTGTGTACTCCACACAGGCCTGTGGCGTCTCCCATCTTGTGGTTCTTTTCTCTGTCACCAGCAAAGGAGGTTCATAGCTGAAGCAGTGGTTTCCTGTCCATTCAGCAAATAGCCCATGAGCGCATATAGGCTCTGGAGCTAAACCTGTTGCCTCTTCTGTAATTCTGCCTACTGAGATTGTGCGTCATATTGTCTGGGTTAGCATGCAGCATTACTCAACTGCTTTCCGTTAGAGAGCTAAATCCAGCTTGTAGATTTTGTTTTGTTTCACAGGATTGTTTATCCCCTTCAGCCTCTTCACCCTCTCTTTCTGTGAGAAATAGTGCCTAGAACAGACAGGGGCCAAGTGGTGACATCACTCAAAGGCAAGAAGAGCCGAAAGAACCGAGTCAGGATCAGGACAGAGATCTCTTTCTAGCTTTCACCTGCCAACTTCCTACTATGTGTCAGGTATGATGACAGTAAACAATGGCCACTGTGAAAAAAAAAATTTAAAGGAAACCTCTACTTCCAGCTGTGTTTAAGGGAAAATCATCAAAAACAATAAACAGTCAAGCAAAGAGGTAGATACACCCTTATTGCTAAGCCGAATGGTTTTCAGACCTGGACACGAGAGTCTCAGGGGGTCTGCATCTCTGCCTGGAGCCCATGCCTCCTCCTTCTGCTCATGTTCCAGAATTCCTGACCAGACGGCTCCAGTCACATCTGAGAACTTGCTCAATCCTCTTGCTTAGATTTAGTGTCCCTAGTCCCTAGGGTGGCTTGTTGGACATAGGAGCAGGGAAGAACGCGTGGATCATGGATGTGTGTGTTGAGATATACATATGTGAGGGAAGGTACAGACAAATAAAGGGAAGTGGGTATTTAACCTTGTGGAAACCAAATTTCTAAATCTGACCTTGGCATTTCAGGACATTTTAAAGGTATATTTATGAAGGTAGGAGGATTAAGACAATATGATAGCAGTCTTTTTTTTAAAGATTTATTTATTTATTTGAAAGTCAGAGATACAGAGAGACAGAGAGAGAGAGAGAGAGAGAGGACTTCTATCTGCTGGTTCACTCCCAAAATGGCCGAAATGGACAGAGCTGGGCTTATCCAAAGCCAGGAGCCAGGAGCTTCTTCGGGGTCTCCCACATGGATGCAAGATCCCAAGGATTTGGACCATATTCTACTGCTTTCCCAGGCCATAGCAGAGAGCTGGATTGGAAGTGGAGCAGCCGGTACTCAAACTGACACCCATATGGGATGCTGGCACTGCAGGAGGTGGCTTTACCCACTATGCCACAACTCTGGCCCCACAGTAGCAGTCTTTCCACTACACATAATGTTTAGGTGTTGAATAATGTGATAAGTAAGCATCGCTCCAAATGTAATCTTGCAATTCAGCAATGTTGGGGAACACCTAATCCAAAAGAATCAACATTAAAATAAAGATTATTAAATAAGCAGGCTTGAATCTTGAGTGTTCAAACTAAATCCAAGTCTCCAAGCTCAAATATCTCTGGTATTTCAACTTAGAGATGTGATTGTGATTGCTTAAACTAATACTTATTATTTTTTAAGAATCATGTTAAGAAAGAGATGTCAGGAGAGTGGATCTGGGTAAAGGGGTTTGTGATTTCAAATAAGAAAATAAAGTGAATGTCAAAAACTCTAGATGGTTTCTCATCTCTGGAGAGATTATTGATGGAACTTTGGAGTCCTTAGAAAATAAATCAATAGCCAACAATGGTTAGCTAGTGTTCTGAGGAAAGTTATAAAAAATGAAATTAATTGTCTTTTATTTTAGAACTTGCTGGTGGTTCATTTAATCTAAATATGCCCAGGTAGTTAGAACAGTTTCTCATGATATTCTGTCATGGATTAATGGAAAAGTACATGATGATAATACAGATAAGAGGATTTGTATCTGTTCAAACAGTCCAACTATTGAGTTCATTAATACTGGGCCATTGAACTCCAGGATTTAATCTGAGCTACATTTTAATGGCAGCATATAAGGAAAGAAAAGATTGTACATGACAAGTTTATGGTTGACCTCAAACTGATACTAACTATCCAATCAGTTTTCTGATGGAAGTCTAACAAGAAGCCTGGAACACTGTACTGAATGTGCAAAAATGAAGTTGAACCAGACATAGTCTGGGCTTAAAATAGAAGCTCTATACATGCAATTCAGTAGATGATAGCCACTTCCTTCTGTTTATTACCCATCTAAATGCATTTGGATTGTCTTTATTTTCTAAATGAAGAAAAGTATGGGTTTTCACTCTTTTTTTAATTTATTTATTTGAAAGTCAGAGTTAGAGAGAGGGAGGGAAAGAGAGAGAGAGCTTCCATCTGCTGGTTTACTCTCCAGTTAGCCACAATGGCCAGGGCTGGACCAGATCAAACCCAGGAGCCGGAAACTTCATCCAGGTCTCCTACGTGGCTGGAGGGGACCCAAACACTAGGGTCATCTTTCGCTACTTTTCCCAGGCTGTTAGCCTGGAGCTGGATCAAAAGTTGAATAGCCAGGACATAAACTGGTGCCCATATGAGATGCAGGTTTTGCAGGTGGCTGCTTTACCCATTATGCCACAATGCTGGCCCCAGTTTTCCACTTGTTCCTGAAGTAGCAATGCTACACAGCAGGACATAATAGCATCTCTCCACTACCTGCCTCACAGGGCAAGGCCTGAGTCCTCCAGAGGCATTGGAGGAAGAACAACAGCTGGAAGAGCCTTTATTTTTCCTTTGTGATTATAAAAATGGTACAAGCTGATAAGGAACAATATTCGAAACAATAAAGTTAGGTACAAAGAATAAAGCAAAAGAAATTCCTGCATCATCTTTACACAGAGATGCCCACTGCTTATGTTGACTGGCATTCTGGATGTCATCCTGTGTATGTGAAATGACACGATCCTAGTGTGCCTTCTGTGCAGGGAGAACACACCTAGGAACACGTAGAACTGCCTTTGTGAAACTAGTACAGGTGGGTTCACTTTGGTCCATAGAGCCTGAGTTTATTAAGCAGAAGGACAAATAGACTCTACACTTCTGCATCAAACACGGTGGGTCCTGCGCAGTCTGCAAAAGAGTCATAGCAGGAAACTGCATTTTCTTGGAAGGAGGCCATGTCAGAGGGAGGCTTCACCCAGAAACCTTGAGGGCAGCAGCCTGCCAGCCTGCGTGGGATCAAGGAGGCCTGAGTGGGATCAAGGAGATTTATCCCAAGTCACCAAGTCAGAAGGCAAACACTGTTTTGCTTTGTTGTTGTTTTAAAAATTCTTCGTTTACTTATTTATAAAAAGGTAGAGGGATAGAGAAAGACATACAGAGTTCCCATTTGCTGGTTCACTCCTCTCAGTGCTTGCGATGGCTCAGGCTAGGAGTGGCCAAAGCCAAGAGCTAAGAACTCAATCTAGGTCTCCCATGTGGATGGCAAGGACCCAAACACTTGAGCCATCACCTGTTGCTTCCTAGGTTCTGCATTAACAAGAAGCTAAAGCCAGGAACAATAGCTTGGAATCAAATCCGGGTACTCTGAAATAGAATGTGAACATCTTAACTGCTAGGCTAAATGCCTACCACCACAAGACTAAACTCTTGTAGCTAAAGTCCTGTATGCCTATTGGAGTAGAGATGTTTACATATTGAATATGAACTTTAATGTTACTTGTAACCAGAAGCTAGTGGGATGTGGTGTATTTTGGTTTCATCAAAGAGCTTACTCTGGTTTCAACTCTAGTGAGTATCATTTTGCCTGAGTAAATTAGAATGGACCATGTGTACATTGCAAAATCTTTTTGTTTATTTTTGGCCTGAAGTTTAAAATTCTGATGGGAAATAGCACTTCTGAAGGGACTGGGAAGATAGATATGAGGAAGTTGTACTCTGAGGAGCAGGAGGACATCCAAGGGCCTCTCCTACTGCTCCAGGCAACTGATGGCCAAGTCTCCAGACAGAAAAGCCAACCAAAAAGAAGGAATCAAAGGGCATATGCCTCACAGTACAGTAGGGCTGCACTCCTCTCCTGGAGGGCCTCTAGACCCTACTCATGGGGCGTGCCAGGGACTCCATCTTGCACACACCTTAGGATGTGAGGAGAGAGCACCATAGTAGAAAAGCAAACCAGCAAACCCTGGGCCTCCCGACTCATCAGATGTCATCCTTCACAGTAAAAAGATCACTGGCATAATCTTTATACTATCCTCTTATTTTCTTTTTTAAAATTATTTTTAAAGCATTGAGAAACATGTAAACACTGTACATATTTTTGGAGTATTCCATGATTTTTTTAGATTTATAGAACTGGTAATGTCCAATGAACTTAAATATTTATCTCATAGCATTTCGCATTTACTTACAGTGAAAACACTCAAAATCTCATCTTATTTTTTTCTCAATAGAGAAATACACAGTACATGAACACCATCTATAGTCACCCTACCATGCAATATAACCCCAGAACTGCTGACTCCTATCTTATCCAGTACCCATCAATCCTCCTGATCTCCTCCTTCCCTCCCCAGCTTCTGGTAACTATCACTATACTTGCAACTTCTTTGAGATACCCTTTTTTCAAACCCCATATATGAATTAGGTCATGTAATACTTCTCTTTCTGTGCAAGGTTATTGTTTTTAACTTTTATTTAATAAATATAAATTTCCAAAGTACAGCTTTAGGATCACACTGGCTTTTTCGTCCATAACTTCCCTCCCACCTGCAACTATCCCATTCACATTAAGTTTCATTTTCAATTATCTTTATATAGAGAAGATCAATTTAGTATATACTAAGCAAAGATTTCAACAGTTTTCACTGACACAGAAACACAAAGTGTAAAGTACTGTTTGAGTATTAGTTATACTGTTAATTCACATCGTACAACACATTAAGGACAGAGATCCTACATGGGGAGTAAGTGCACAATGACTCTCGTTTTTGATTTGACAATTGACACTCTGGTTTATGGCATCAGTAATCACCCTAGGCTCTTGTCATGAGCTGCCAAGGCTATGGAAGACTCTTGAGTTCACCAACTCCAATCTTATTTAGACAAGGCCATAGTCAAAGTGGAAGTTCTCTCCTCCCTTCAGAGAAAGGTACCTCCTTCTTTGATGGCCTGTTCTTTCCACTGGGATCTCACTCACAGAGATCTTTCATTTAGGTCATTTTTTTGCCACAGTTCTTGGTTTTCCATGCCTGAAATACTCTAATGGGCTCTTCAGCCAGATCCGAATGCCTTAAGGGCTGATTCTGAGGCCAGAGTGTTGTTTAGGACATCTGCCGTTCTATGAGTCTGCTATGTATCCCACTTCCCGTGTTGGATCGTTCTCTCCTTTGTAATTCTATCAGTTAGTATTTGCAGACACTAGTCATGTTTATGTGATCTCTTTGACTCTTAATCCTATCATTATGATCAATTATGAACTGAAACTGATCAATTGGACTAGTGAGATGGCATTGGTACATGCCACCTTGATGGGAATGAATTGGAATCCCCTGGCACATTTCTAACTCTACCGTTTGGGGCAAGTCCGATTGAGCATGTGCCGAACTGTACATCTCCTCCCTCTCTTATTTGCACTCTTATATTTAACAGTGATCACTTTTCAGTTAAATTTAAACACCTAAGAATAAATGTGTGTTAATTAAAGATTCAGCCAATAGTATTAAGTAGAACAAAAAAAAAATACTAAAACGGAGAAAGTAGTAAGTTGTTCCTCGACATTCAGGACAAGGGTTGATCAAGTCATTGTTTCTCATATGTCCATTTCACTTCAACAGGTTTCCTTTTTGATGCTTGGTTAGTTGTCACCGATCAGGGAGAACATATGATATTTGTCCCTTTGGGACTGGCTTAATTCACTCAGCATGATGTGTTCCAGATTCCTCCATTTTGTTGCAAATGACCAGATTTCATTTTTTTTGACTGCTGTATAGTATTCTATAGATATGTATCCCATAATTTCTTTATCCAGTCTACTGTTGATGGGCATTTATGTTGATTCCAGTTCTTAGCTATTGTGAATTGAGCTGCAATAAACATTGAGGTGCAGAAAGCTCTTTTATTTGCAAAATTAATTTCCATTTGGGTAGATTCCAAGGAGTGAGATGGCTGGGTTGTATGGTAGGGTTATATTCAAGTTTGTGAAGAATCTCCAGACTGACTTCCATAGTGGCTTGACCAGTTTGCATTCCCACCAACAGTGGGTTAGTGTCCCTTTTTCCCCACATCCTCGCCAGCATCTGTTGTTGGTAGATTTCTGAATGTGAGCCATTCTAACCGGGGTGAGGTGAAACCTCATTGTGGTTTTGATTTGCATTTCCCTGATTGCTAGTGATCCTGAACATTTTTTCATGTGTCTGTTGGCCATTTGGATTTCCTCTTTTGAAAAATGTCTGTTTTGAGGTCCTTGGCCCATCTCTTAAGTGGGTTGTTTGTTTTGTTGTTTTGGAGTTTCTTGATCTCTTTGTAGATTCTGATTTTTAATCCTTTATCTGTGCATAGTTTGCAAATATTTTTTCCCATTCTGTTGGTTGCCTCTTCACTTTCCTGACTGTTTCTTTTGCAGTACAGAAACTTCTCAATTTGATGTAATCCCAAATGTTAATTTTTGCTTTGACTGCCTGTGCCTCCAGGCTCTTTTCCAAGAAGTCTCTGCCTGTGCCTATATCTTGCAGAGTTTCTCCAATGTTCTCTAATAATTTGATGGTGTCAGGTCATAGATTTAGATCTTTAATCCATGGTGAGTGGATATTTGTGTAAGGTGTAAAGTAGGGGTCTTGCCTCATGCTTCTGCACGTGGAAATCCAGTTTTCCCAGCACCATTTGTTGAATAGACTGTCCTTGCTCCAGGAATTGGTTTTGGATCCTTGATCAAATGTATGTTGGCTGTAGATGTTTGGATTGATTTCTGGTGTTTCTGTTCTGTTCCATTGGTCTATCCATCTGTTTCTGTACCAGTACCTTGCTGTTTTGATTATAACTGCCCTGTAGTATGTCCTGAAATCTGTCATTGTGCAAAGTTATTTTACTTAGAATAATGACATCCATTCCTATCCACGTTGTTGCAAACAGCAAGATTGCATTCTTTTTTCATGGCTGAGTACTATTTTGTTGTGTATATCTATCACATTTTTTATTCATTCATCTGTGGGGAGACACTTAAGCAGTTTCTATTTCTTGGCTATTGTGAACAGTGCTGCACTAAACATGGGAGTGCAGATGTCTCTTCAACAGTCTGATTTCGTTTCCCTTGGGTAAATACCCAGGAATGGGATAGTGGGACCATATGGTAGTTCAGCTTTTTAAATTTTTGAGGAACGTCCACATTGTTTTCCACAATGACTTGTACTAATTTACATTCCAACCAACCGTGTACAAGGATTCTCTTTTGTACACATCCTCATAACACTTGCTATTATTTATCTTTTTATAATAGTCAGTCTTACTGGAGTGAGGTGACATCTCATTATTGTTTTGGTGTGCATTTACCTGATGATTAGTGATGTTGGGTAACTGTATGCCTTATTTTGAGAAATGTCTGTTTAGAGCTACTGCCCATTTTTAAACTGTATTATTTGGTGTTTGCTATTGAGTCGTTTGAGTTCCTTATATATTCTGGTTATTAACTCCTTCTCAGGTATATAAATTACAAATATTTTCTACTCTTCTGTAGGTTGTATTTTTCATACCATTGGTTGCTTTCTTTGTTGTGTAGGATTTCTTTAGTTTGGTGAAATCTCTCTGTTTTTGCTTTTCTTCCCTGTGTTTTTGGGGTTATGAGCTAGAAAATCTTTGCCTACTCCAATTTCCTGTAGTGTTTTCCCTGTCTTTCTTCTAATAATTTCAAAATTCTAGGTCTTACATTTATACATTTAATCCATTTTGAGCTAATTTTTTGCGTGTTGTAGAATATAGGAGTCTAATTTTATTCTTCTGCATGCTAGTATCCAATTCTCTCAAAATCAGACACTGAAAAGAGTATTCTTTTTCCAGTGCATGTTCTTAGCACTTTAGACAAATATCTGTTGGCTTCTGGCTGTGTTTTACTATTTTGAAGCTAAAAATCTAATTTTCAATAGAGAATATATATATATATATATATACACACACACACACACTCAAATCCTTGAGGCTAAAATCTAATTATATAGAAGTGTAATATACTCTATATGTGTATATGTGCATGTATATATTAGAATATTGTTTTTACTGGAGTTTTGGATTTTGACTAAATGTTTATTCAAATTAAAGCACAAATTCAACTTATTCAACACAGAAACGCAATTTTTTAATTGAAGTTTGAAAATAATTTTAGTAATTTAATTTTTTCATTAGACTAAACTTCTGGACAAATTGTTCACTTAAGTCTATACTCATATTCTAAATCTTTAAAATGTTTCATTGGAAAATTCAGCTATATTTGGCTTCCTTTTTTTGAAAGTTGATATTAAAATAAGGGAGTGCTTTTCATAATTTTGGGGGAGAAAAGGAATGAAGTTAAAACTTAGAACTCACCATTTCCTCCTGCCTTAAATTTTTAATTGAATTTGAAGTTCCTATAAAGCTGGCTCTTTTGAAAAGTGTGTAGAGTTTTTGCTTTATCCCTGGTGTTACTTCGCTGTAAAAATCACCAACAGAAGGGAGAATGACCCATTCTCCCTATGTGTTATGGATATGGATGGTTTTCTTTGGAAAAATGGAAGGTTATTGCGTCTGTTGAGTCTACGGAATAGATTCTACCGAGCAATGAAACTCATTTTCAGTAGCTTAGAATTGGAAACAGAATTATTGCCAAGATATTTGTTAGGTCTTTACAAGTAAAACCAAGAATTATCTCAAATGAGACCAGGTGTGTGGATCTTTTCAGACCAAATGAGCACTGCAATGATTTGCCCATGATATTTCCCATGAGAATTCATGAATAGTCACTTCCTATTTTCAGTTTTTGAAAAGTTCACTTTGAAGCTTAGGATATAAGTCACATGGTTATAAAAGAAAATGACATTTTGTCTGATAAATTAATATTCCCCATAACAATATGGACTCATCATCCTTTTTCACTTTATGAAATCCAGATGCATGAAATGATGTTCTCTTGATGATTTACTTCTGCTCTTCTTGCGTATGTTAGCATGAAAGAATAAAGCATAAGACAGATAATGATATTTCAGAATAAACACTTAACTTTCATAAATAATTTCCCTTGCTTCATTCAAAGCACCATTTTGCTAGAGATAACTTATTTGAGTCATTTGCTTTAATCCTGAGTAAATGACTCATGCATTAGTAACAAATGGAAGTTGTAGCAGATCATGTGTGTAACTGTCCCTGAAAAAAAATGAGTTGTTCTAGCCTCAGATCCCTGGCCAGCAAAAACTATTACATTCTCCCATCAGCAGCCTTCCTATTCCTCCACTTCACCCAGCCCAAACAAAACAGGAAAGATTCACTCATTCACTCTTTTTTAAAAAACGCCATTTCTCTGTTTATAAAAAAGGAGAAACTTAGCAAACGTTTTAAAATAGCAACAAATATGCAAATAAAATCACGTCAACAACATTAATAAATGCAAAAAGAGAGGAAAGATGTTGGAGAGAAAGAAATTTGTTTTAACTGGGCATCTGCAGATAACAGACATGAGTATCGCTTTTCAAGGAATGATGTTAGAGACGAGTCAATTGCCTGATTTACATGGACGAAACCCAGACATAGGGAATTTAAATAATTTGCCCAAAGGTGAATGGCTATTCCACTCCAGGGCCACCTGAATCCTGTGCTGTGGCCACATTTCCATGTGGTTTTTCCTTACCAGACAGTTGGTTTGGATCCTTTTTGAATAATACAGAATGAGGCTTAGAGTAGTGGATTTGCTTCTGAATTCACCACTTTACATATGTACTTGTCATCCCAGCTTTAAGTGTCAGTCCTAACCATGACAGATTACGGTTGGTTCCTCCTACCACATCAAAGGCCTCACTTGAGGTAGAGATATTGGTTTAGATAAGTTTCTGATTTTATATTACCTGTTTATTAAAGATGATATTGGATTAAAATGCAGGGCAGGCATGAGCTTGGATAACTGGGTAAATGACTGTCCTTTGTTTCTCCTAAATTCACGTCCATCCTTCCCAGGGGACAACTATGGGAAGGTTTTCTCTGCCTGGTAAGTTAAGAGGGTGCATTATTGTGCTGACTAGAGCAGCATGGAAAAAAATGTTTTCACTCACGTGTAGTGCTCATACTATTTAGCCTCTTTTTGTCGTCGTTACTGTCTGTTTTGTTGTTCTAATACTAATTTCTTAATCCAGTGTTTCTCAAAGTATGGTTGTTGGGTCACCTGCATCAGAATCCTGCTGTTAATAATGGAACCTCTCTATAGTCATTTGTAAAATAATTAAAATGGTTTACATTGTGATTATTTAAGAGCTATTTTATTAAAATATATTCACTTCATTTGGAAATATTTCCTTCCATTTAACATGAGAGAATTTTAAAAGATCATTCCATTAATATTTTGCCCCTCCCAATATTTTCCTTTTCTTCCTTCTCTCTCTCTTCTCGCCCTCTTTCTCTTTTTTACTTTATTTCATCTTTTTTCCTCCCTTTCTGCATCCCTTCTTCCCTTCTTTCCTGCCTCCCTCCCTCCCTTCCTTCCTTTTGTTTTTTCCCTCCCTTCCTTCCGTTTTTTCCCTCCCTTCCTTCCTCCTTATTTTTCTAAGAGCTCATTCTAACTCAGCCCATAACTTTCTGTCAATGCTTTACATAGCACTGACCATGATCATATTGATGAAAGTGTAAGCTTTCGTTTTGTTTTTAATTGAGATCTTGACTTTTTAACTCATTTGAAGATGGTTTTGTGTTATTTCATTCATCCAATAAACAGTAATATCTGTTGTGTTTCTCTGCCTAGGATAAAATAGGATATATTGAGTTCTTTTTTTTAATGTTTTGTGGGAACAAAATAAGCCTAGTGATTAAGACACCTGCAGCCCATATCAGAGTTTATGGGTTCAATTCTCTTTTAATTAATTAGTTAATTTGAGAGGCAGAGTGAGAAAGGTAGTGGTGAGAGATCTTTCATCTGCTAGCTCACTTCCCAAATGGCCACAATGTCTGGGGCTGGGCCAGGCCAAAACCTGAAGCCAGAAACTCCATTCTGGTCTCCCACATGGGTGGCAGAGGCCCAAGTATGTGGGCTATCTTTTGCTGCTTTCCCAAGGAGCATTGGCAGGGAGCTGGATTTGAAGCAGAGCAGCCAGTACTCAAACTGCTGCTCTGATGTATAATGTCACCCTTGCAAGCAGGGGCTTAACTAACTGTGCCACATCAGCCACCTAGTTATACTGGGTTCTAGAACAGAGCTATGGACAAAAATATGAGGATCCAGAGGCCTACAAGGAATGAGAAAGATTTTCCTAAGGAATTTTATTGTAAGTCAACTATGATGGCTGTTTTCCATTCAACACAGTATTTTTCTACTTTCATAATATAAAATGGTCCCCTTATTATAGATGCAAAAATGGTTTGGATTCACTTATTTATGCTTTTTCATGAATATACACATTCTGAAACATATGTTTATGTATTTATTTATTTATTTGAAAGGTAGAGAGACAGAGAAAATAAAGAGAGGGAGAGACAGAGATCTTCCATCCACTGGTCCAGTCCCTACATGGCTGCAACAGCCAGGGTTGGGCTAGGTCAAAGCCAAAAGCCAGGAGCTTCTTCCAGGTCTCCCACATGGATGGCAGGGACCAAAGCACTTGTGACAGCTGCCTTTCTCAGGACATTAGCAGGAAGCTGGATCTGAAATGAAGCAGCTGGGACTTGAATCAGCACCCATAGGGGATGCCAGCATCACAGGCTGCATCTTTACCTGTTACACTGCAATGCCAGCCACGAATATACACATATTTAAAGATATGGTTATGTATTCATTTATTTGAAAGGCAAAGAGAGAGAAGACGGGGTGGGGGGAGAGAGAGAGAAAATCTTACTTTTGCTGATTCACTCTTCAAATGTCTATAACAGCCAAGAATGGGCCAGGCAGAAGCTAGGAGCCAGGAATCCAATCATGTCTCCCACACGGGTGGCAGCAAACCAAATATTTGGGACATTATTTGTTATCTACCAAGTGCATTATCAGGAAGCTAAGTTGGAAATGGAGATGGGACTAAATCCCAGGCACTTAACCCATATGGGATGCAGGCATCCCAATTGGTGGCTTAATTCACTGTGTCACAATGCCTACCCATATCCACATTACATATATACAAATTCTCAGTCTCTCTACCTATTGTAGAACAAAATTGCACATTAGTGACACTTGTCACTTATCCTGTGAAATACATTGTTTGTCTTTGACCAATGTTTCAAAATACATTAAATATATAATCTAAAGTTTGACTTAAAAATAAAGTGGATGGTGTTGGTTCTTCCCATTCTTCTAGGGTTTCCATGGGGCAAAATTAGGCAGACTTTTTAAATAAAAGGATATTATTAGATTTTTATCACAAATTTGTTTTTCTTTCACTAGATGCATCTAACAGTTTAATCCCTCAGGAAGTACTATGGATGAATTTTCAATGAGGCATCCAGCTGCTGAATATATTTCTACCTTGGTTGTTTTTTTGTTTTGTTTTGTTTTGTTTTGTTTTGACAGGCAGAGTGGACAGTGAGAGAGAGAGAGAGACAGAGAGAAAGGCCTTCCTTTGCCGTTGGTTCACCCTCCAATGACCGCTGCAGCCAGTGCGCTGCGGCCGGCGCACCGCGCTGATCCGAAGCCAGGAGCCAGGTGCTTCTCCTGGTCTCCCATGGGGTGCAGGGCCCAAGCACTTGGGCCATCCTCCACTGCACTCCCTGGCCACAGCAGAGAGCTGGCCTGGAAGAGGGGCAACCGGGACAGAATCCGTCATCCTGACCGGGAATAGAACCCGGTGTGCCAGTCCCACAGGCGGAGGATTAGCCTATTGAGCCGCGGCGCCAGCCTCTACCTTTTTTTGATAGAAACTTTAATTTGGAGACAGAGATAGAGACTGATCATCATACCACAGGGAGCTTTTTCTATCTCCTTAGCAGTGAACATGCTTTTCTTGCCGGAAGGTCTCACATCAGCTCTGCTTCCGTGGGTAACTCATTCACTGACATTGCATATGCCTGTTTTTCAGTCCTAGACCCCGAGCCCTCCATTGTGACTGC
Source organism: Oryctolagus cuniculus (assembly GCF_051225735.1). Lineage (NCBI taxonomy): Eukaryota > Metazoa > Chordata > Mammalia > Lagomorpha > Leporidae > Oryctolagus > Oryctolagus cuniculus. The sequence continues at coordinate 143,159,192 of NC_142869.1, read as the reverse complement.
TTGCAGTGACCCACAGGTCCTGCAGAGAGGAATACAACCCTCTGACTTTGCTAATTATCCTGCTGTGACCACACCTGCTCTGCAATGGGTGCCATGCACAGAGAACAACCTCATCATAGGCAGCGGGTTGGAAAGTGCCTGGTCTGTGTAGAACAATCCAATCACTTTGGTGTTTCTTAAGAAAAGCATAGAAAGAGAAGAGGTAGAGGTCAGGTTCTATGCGGTTCTGAGCTCTGTACTAAGGAGTTTTGGATTCAATCCTCTAGTTCAAAGCAAAAGAAGACAAACAAAACCTAATACAGCATTCTGCGGAGGAGCTGCTGAAGCACAAGAATGCTAAGGTTGTGCTTGAAAGGGCTAACACGGTTTTTCCTTGAACATCCCAATAAAATGATTTGGAAATACACAGGAGCAAATGCCAGTATCAGCCCCTCCCCACCCTGTTTCTAAGGACGAAGCTTGTGTTGCCCTGATCCATTGTTGATCTAATATCCTGCTCCTGCTGAATTCATGACCTCTGCTGTGTATCTCACCTTCTAAAATGACTTTCCTTCTCCCTTGCCTTGCTTTGATCCTCCCTGGAAGCTGCTCAAATCCCAGGACACCAGTGTGTGGCTGACATTTACTGAAGGCTCAGAACACCCAACAGCTAATTCAAACAGCAACTTTGAATTGAATATTAGACCTCACTATTCTTAAAATCGATCAGTTTTGCTTTACAAGAATTTTCCACCTTCTTGAGATTGACTCTTAGTCCAGTCAAAACTTCTGTCTTTTCAAGTTGCCACACTCTGACACTGAATGCCTTTAATCACAGCCATTGAGCTTTCTCCTCCTTATCCCCTCCCCAAAGTTTAGATAAGAACTCTTTATACACCCAAAATTGCATCAAAAAGCATGGGTAATCAAAAGTCTATCCAGATAGTCTCGAGTCTCTGAGAGAACAAATTTGACTAACTTATTGCACGTATAGAGAAAAATGATATTTAATAGAGGACGTTTTTCAGAATGGTGTTAAGTGTTAGAAGGTTGGAGTAGTGTTAGAACAAGTGACTATGCATATGAAAAAAAAAATCTCTCACTTCTTTACATCATACAGGCAAACATCAATTCCAGGTGAAGCAAAGTTTTAAGAAAAAAAGATTTTTTTTTCTTTAAATTCTTTGGATCTTGAAGCATGAAAATATTTCATATACAATATGATAATAATAGAACCATAAATGAAAATATTGAAAAAACCAAGTATATAAAATTTAAGAAACATGTTCATAAAAAAGGTCATAGGAAACCAGAGAAAATATCTTCCATACATATATCTGGCAGAAGTTTGTTGTCCAGAATAATATAAGGAATCCCTTTAAAATAGTAAAGGATATGAAAATCCTACTGAATTTGAGTCCAAAAATGAGTAGACATTATATTGAAGAGAAGCAAAACTAGGCAATGAAAATATGCTCAACTGCATTAATAATAAAGGAAGTACAAATTAAGAGCTCAGTGTTATAAATATTTTACCTTAATTATATTGGCAAGGTTTTCTTTTACAAACACTTGATATTGTCATATTAAAAGAGGTGGGCAATTAGATTTCATACACTGGGGCTAGTGTTGTGGCATAGTAGGTTAAGCCACTGCCTGCAATGCTGGCATCCCATATGGGCACCAGTTTGAGTCCTGGCTGATCCACTTCCCTTCCAGCTCCCTACTAATGCACCTGGGAAAGCAGAGGAGGGTGGTCCAAGTGCTTAGGCCCCTGCACCAACATGGGAGATGGGGATGAGGCTCCAGGCTTCTGGCTTCAACCTGGCCCAGTCTCAGCCAGTACAGCCTTTTGCAGAATGAAACAGCGGATAGATGATATCTTTCTATATATCCCTCTCTCTTTCTCTGTAACTCTGACTGTCAAAGAAATAAATCTTTTTTTAAAAATTTATACATTATTTTTGAAAGTATAAACTGGTGCAAAAAGTTTGGAAAATATTTTCTTATTTTAAAATATACAGGTAGCATGTTTTATGACCAAGCAATTATTGTCGGTATAGCATAGCTTACACATTTCTACCAGTAAGTATGCACAGGAATGTTTATAGCTAGAGACAGATGTTGTAAAATCAATTAAGCTGCTGCTTGGGATGACTGCATCCCACATCAGAGTGCCTAGGATTGAATCTTGCCTCTGCTTCCATTCCAGCTCCTTCTAATGCATGCTTGGAGGCATCAGACGTACTTTGGTTTCTTCCCCCACCCCTTGTGGAGACCTGTATGGTGTTCCTAGCTCCTGACCACCCTTTAGTTACACACAACTAACAACAGAGTATAGGGATTGAGTTTCACCCCAGATTCTGGTCAACTTCCTGTGAATGTCTGTGAACTGCTTGGCTTCCTGCCGCCCACATGGTAGATCTGGTTGGCATTTGTGTTTCTGGTCTCCAAACTAGTCCCAGCTGTTGCAGGCATTTGGTGTGTGAGCCAGAGGGTGAAGGAACACCTTCATCTCTCTCTCTCTCTCTCTCTTTCTCTCTCTCTCTCTCTCTTTCTTTGTGTGTGTGTGTCTCCTGTTTTATTGTTTCATTGTTTGCCATAGCAAAAATGTAAAAACAAATAAGAGAATAATACATTCTATGTGGATCCATATCCTTAGAGAAATACAAAGGAATGGACTCTAACTGCAGGCATCAATCTAAGTGAATTTCAGATTCTGTATTGAAAGAAAAAAATAAGTATCAGAAGACTTCCTATAGATTGACACTGTTTATTAGCTCAAAAAGGAGCAAAATTAAGTAATACATAAGTGAAACTAATGGATATCAACAATTGAATATATTGTTCAATTGAATATGTTGTTCAATGAACAAACATTGGGAGTAACCGCAAAGCAATGGGATCTTACGGGAATACATAGGGATTTGCAATGGCCTTAGACATGTTGTCTTCAGCAGACTGGTAGGCTCACAATGTTTGATTCTGTGTCAAGTTCAAGATGGCATTTATGTTATATGTGTTGTGGTCACAGACATTCATTCTTCTATGGAGTCCCAAAGAATCCTGTACCACTTACAGCACTCAAGATACCACTTACAGCACTCAAGGGTAGGGGGCGTGTGCCATCACTATTATGGTTCTAGTCTTAAAACCCCTGGCCCCTAGCATAAATTTTGTTCTTCATGAAGATATGCATGGGGCAGGCTTCTGGAACTGCTTGGGATGTCTACATCCTGGCACACCTGGATTTTGATCCCAGCTGTGCTCCCGATTCCAGCTCCCTGCTAATATGCACTTTGGGAGGTGATGGCTTAAGTACTTGGTCCCTGTCATCCACACGGAAGACTCAGGGCTTCTGGCTTTGGCCTGGTCCTGTCCTGGATGTTGTAGACATTTGGGGTGTAAACCCACAGATGGGAGATCTTTGTCTCTTTCTGTCTTTTTGTGTGTATCTCTTTGACTTTCAAATAAAATAATTTTTTTAAAGTTGTGCTTGTCAAGTGGGCTAATAATTAGAAAAGAGAGAGCTACAAGAAAATTCTATTAGGAAGCCTTTTCTAAATAAAAGAAAATTTAAGCATGATGTTTCATTACTATATTTTCCACTTTTACTCAATTGTTTTCCTGCCTTCTACAAGACAAAATAATAGATTACAAAGCTATTTAGGTTGAATACCTAACCATAACTATAAAAAGGTAATAAAGTAAACATTAAAATACAATTTTTAAATTTTATGTTAAGTAATATCATTGCTGTGTCCTAAGAGGCAATTAAAAAAAGATTTCTAGCCATGTTCTAGTCATTTTGTTTTAAAAATAAAGTAAAATGGCTATGTTCCTCTAAAGGAATCTCACGTCACTGAAATTAATTAAAATTCAATTTATTCAGTATGTTTGTTCCTAGGCTTGCTCCTGTAGCTTTGAAATCTTCGTTGTTTGCTAATGAACAATGAAAAATATCAGATCAGTGCCTGGGATCCCAAACTTGGAGCACAGACTTGCTCTGTACAAGTAAGGCTGTGGCACACATTTGCTCAAAGGAAAGCCAGCAATTTCCAGCACACAGTTTCTGAGGAGAAGGGTGGGAGATTTTCTGATGGTGCTCACATGATTATCCAGGAACAACTCAAGAGCACAAAGATATAAGAATGAGAGCAGCCAGACCTCACTGCACGAGTTTATTATCGAGAATGAGTCTCCCTGAAAAGAGGGGAAACTTTCTTATCACACAGAGCTAGTTAGATATCAGCTGCTAGGTTTAGCAAAACTCTTAGAGCCAGTTTAGAACTGTGTGTTGGGGCCAGCGCTGTGGCGCAGTGGGTTAACGCCTTGCACCGGCATCCCATTGGTTCAAGACCCAGCTGCTCCACTTCCTGTCCAGCTCTCTGCTATGGCCTGGGAAAGCAGTGGAAGATGGCCAAGTCCTTGGGCCCCTGCACCCACGTGGGAGACCCAGAAGATGCTTCTGGCTCCTGGCTTTGGATCAGCGCAGCTCCAGCCCTTGCAGCCAATTGGGGAGTGAACCATTGGATGGAAGACCTCTCTCTCTCTCTCTGCCTCTCCTCTCTCTCTGTAACTCTGACATTCAAATAAAATAAATAAATTTTATTAAAAAAAAGAACGGTGTGTTCATTCTTAAATTTTTAGAAGATTTATTTAAAAGGCAGAATTACAGAGAGAGGAGAGAGAGAGAGAGAGAGAGAGAGAGAGAGACAAAGAGAGAAGAGAGGCAGAGATCTTCTGTCTCCTAGTTCACTCCCCAAATGGCTGCACCCACAGGGACTGGACATCACCAAAGCCAGGAGTCAGGAGCTTCTTCCAGGTCTCCCAAATGGGTGCAGGGGCCCGAACACTGGGGCCATCCTCTGGTGCTTTCCCACACAGATTAGCAAGGAGCTGGATCCAAAATGGAACAGCCAGAGACAAGAACCTGCCCATATGGGATGCCAGTGTCACAGGCAGGGACTTAACCTGCTGCACCATAATGCCAGCCCCCATTCTTAATTTTAATAATTCCGTCATCATCTCATGTCTTCTATTTAGTGAAGGGTACCTCTGTAATGCGTAACCAGCATGTTTTACTCTTCAGAGAAACTTAACATTACAGTTAAGTTAGAAAGCAAGGAATTTCTTCTGAACCTTTCATTTGACTTTTTGGTCCATGCATTACTACCTATCTGCTGCTGGGTAAATCACTTATCTCTGTAAACCTCAGTTTAATAATCTGTAAAATGGCACATAGAAAATAATAACGCTGGGGCTGTGGCTGTGGCACAGCCAGTTAAAGCCCCAGCCTGCAGCACCAGCATCCCATATGGGACCCAGGTCGAGCCTTGGCTGCTCCATTTCCAATCCAGCTAACTGCTAATGAGCCTGGGAAGCAGTGCATGATGGCCCAAATTCTTCAACCCCTTCACCCACTTGGGAGACCCCAAAGAAGCTCCTAGCTCTTGGTTTTGGATTGGCTCAGCTTCTGCCATTGCGGCTATTTGAGGAGTGACTTAGGTGATGGAAGACCTCTTTCTGTCTCTACCTCTCTCTGTAACTGTCTTTCAAATAAATAAAATAAATCTTTTAAAAAAAAGAAAACAATAATGTTAGTTACAATATTCAGCCTGCACTTGCAGTACCATCTGCCTCAAACTTTAGTAGCTTTATTAACAAACCATTAATGTAGGACAAGTTCCTAGATCATTTCTCATACAGTTAGGAAATCAAGGTAAGGAATGAAATTTAATTCTTGATCACAATTTAGCAATTATTTATTGTATTTTGCTCTAAATCAGACACTAGATGCGAATAAGATTTGACACTATGTGAAGTTTCTTTTAGTTCAAGAATAAACTGAGATGAAGTACTTAGTTCTGAACCATTATACAGATAATACTGTAGTTTCATTACAAAGTGAATTTACTTGGGGATGAGTTTTGTTCTCTGCTGTGGGAAGTGATTACCATAAAAATAAAAGCACCAGATCTAGAGGAAAATGTTCATGGAGAACGAAATTAAGGATAAGTTTATGTTAGTGCAAGAACTTTGAAATTCATATTTATAAGGGGTACATAAAAAGTTCATGGAGAGGTGGGCATTTGACCTAGTGGCTAAGGTGTTTCTTGAGATGCCTGAATCTCACATCATGGTGCCTAGGTCCCATGCCTGACTCTGCTCCCAATTCCAGCTTCCTGCTAACACACACCCTGGGAAATAGTAGGTAATTGTTCATGTAGTTGAGTCCCTGTCACCCACATGGAAGAACCAGATTGAGGTGTTTTTTTGTTTTTTTTTTTTTTTTTTTTTTTTGACAGGCATAGTTAGACAATGAGAGAGAGAGAGACAGAGAGAAAGGTCTTCCTTTTTCCGTTGGTTCACCCCTCAAGTGGCCGTTACGGCCAGCACGTTGCAGCCGGCATGCCGTTGTGCTGCACCGATCCGAAGCCAGGAGCCAGGTACTTCCTCCTGGTTTCCCATGGGGTGCAGGGCCCAAGTACTTGGGCCATCCTCTACTGCACTCCCAGGCCACAGCAAAGAGCTGGACTGGAAGAGGAGTAACCAGGACAGAATCTGGCGCCCCGACCGGGACTAGAACCCGGGGTGCCAGTGCGTGCCACAGGTGGAGGATTAGCCTAGTGAGCCACGGTGCCAGCCATGGTTTGAGATCTTTGCTTCTGGTTTCATTCTGTCCCACCCGTAGCCTTTTCAGTCATTTGAGGAGTGAGCCTATAAATAAGTTCTTTTTCTCTGTCTGTCTCTCCTTCTCTCCATTACTCTACCTATCAGAAAAAAAAGTTTATGGAAAATATGTGTTATGGAAAAATTATGTATGGACTTCAAAATTTTGCACCATTTTTCTATTAACTTTTTGAAGTATCCTGGAACTCCACTCCCAAAACTGATCTGTAAGGTACTGTAGTTAAGTATTATATTGTTATTAAATATCAGAAATCCCATCGTCAGATAAGTTTCCTTGTTTATTCGTGATTGATAGAATGGGTGACTTAAGAATGTTTTAAGGAAATCTCCTCACCTTTTCCTCCTCTCCTGCACAAGGGCATTTAAACTCATTATCACGGCACACATTGTTTTCCAAAGATCTGGCCCTGCCTTCCACTCTCACCATTTTCCATTTTTTTCTACTTTTCAAATCCAGCTTGACCTTGTGTTGTCTCTGTTGTCTCCAAAGGCTTACTTCCACATGGCATTGGCTCTGCCTGAACTACATCTGGACTTAGCCAGTACATCTGCAAATTCTTAAATTTTATATTTCCAACTCTGCTGGAATGCTTTTTCTTGGTATCGCATATCCTAGATATTGCTCACTGTCTCTTCTCTACTAATTCTGTTATTCTGAGTACTCGTTTTCTTATCATGAGGAATTATAATTCTTTAAAAGAATTTATTGACTTGTTTGTTTATTTAACAGAGAGGGGGCGGGGAGGGAGAGAAAGAACCAGATGTTCTGTTTCACTCCCTTAAATGGCCACTATGGCTGGAGCTGATCCAGGCTGTAGCTGGAAACCCGCAGCTGTAACTGGGCCCTTGCAGACATATGGAACTGAACAATAGGAAGGAAGATCTCTTTCTCTCTGTCTCTCCTGGTCTCTCTCTAACTCTGCCTTTTGAATAAATAAATAAACCTTTAAAAAATATGTATTCAGGGGCCGGCACTGTGAAGTAGCTGCTAAGGCCACCACCTGCAGTGCCGGCATTCCATATGGGTGATGGTTCAAGACCCTGCTGCTCCACTGCCAACCCAGCTCTCTGCTTATGTGCCTGGGAAAGCAACAGAAGATGGCCAAAGTCCTTGAACCCCTGTACCCATGTGGGAGACCCAGAAGAAGCTCCTGGCTCCTGAAGAATCACCATTGTTTAAATATTCTTTTCAAATAAATTTTTAAAACCTTATTAAAGATTTATTTATTTATTTACAGGCAGAGCAAGAGGAGGGGGGAGAGACAGAGAGAGATCTTCCATCCACTGGTTCACTCCCCAAATGGTTGCAACAGCCAGGTCTAGGCCAGACTGGAGCCAGGGGCCAACACCTCCATCTGAGTGTTCCACATGTGTGGCAATGGCTCCAGGACTTGGGCCATCATTCATTGCTTCCCAGGTGCAATTGAAGGAGGCTGGATTGGAAGTAGAGCAATCAAGACTCAAACAGGCATTCCAATGTGGGATGCTCGTGTTGCAAGCTGTTGGTTTAACCTGCTGCACCTGAACACTGATCCCATAACATAACTTCTAATCTACCTGCAGTATTTCTATTTTATTGTGTCAATAAAAAAAGATTCTGCATGACAATTCTTGAGGAGATGGGGGTTAGTGTTGGAGCCTATATAAGGATTGCCTAAGTCCCTTCTCAGACTATCCAAGCTCCCCTTCTCTGAAAAATTCTCCCCTACCAAAAATCAAAAGATAAATGTTTTAAAATACACATTTGCTCTTGGAAAGAGCTGCAACCCAACCCATGGAGCTTCATTGCTTTCCAGAATCACTGCTATGGATAGAAACACTAGTAATCCTTCAAGTGTTTCTGGTCTGTAGAAAAAATGTTGAGAAACCATATTGTAAATTACATCTAACTAACTGATTCATTTCTGCAGTTATCGTTAGCTCCAGGTGGCAGTTCAAAAAGCAGCAGTACTATGATAAATAAGCTGAATGCATTGTAGAAAATTATCATTGCTAAAGATGAGTGTCGAGGAGCCCAGTAATTGGTCAAGTATTTTTTGCTATATTCTTTTGGTAACATCATGGTATCTTCACAAGAAAAAACATTCCTAGAGCAATCAGTGTCAACTGTTACAATTAAAAGCTGATAAATTGGGAGCCAAGAGAGTGCAGCCAACTGTGAATGTGAAGAAAGCCACATTCTTTACATTCTATATTCCTCATAAAGACGTGCTGGACGCCCACACATCTGACACGATGGAGCGCATGAATAGTGTATTAGAAATTGCAGTGTAGTAAGACTAAGAAATGAAGTGGAAGCAGAATGAAATTTTGTCCATTTTGAAAAAGTAATATTTGTTCACAACTTGTCTCTCTGTTTCTGGGTCACATGGTTAATGAAGCACCTATTCTTCCATCAAAATTTTGTTTTCTTTTCATCATCTGATTGACATCCCTGTCTCATTGCAGTTACAAATGCAAACACATCGAGGTACCTTGTCAAAATGGTATATTGTATTAAAGATTATTGTTTCTCAGTACTTCTAAAACTTATAAGATACTGAAAGTTAAATAATGTGCATTGGCAATCCCGGGATATTTCATTTGATTCACAATATCAAGGATTTTACTTGAAATTCAATGCTTGTCCATAACATCCTTCTGTGTCTCATTCTCCACATTGCCCTACTGAACACTTTCAAATTAATCCACCTCCTCTTAAATGTCAGCTAAAATGTTCCACCGTATTAATCTTTTCCTGTATGCATATAGCACTGGTTGTAATGTGGGGAATTAAAGCCAAGAGCAAGGTCAGCAACAGGATCTGGGAAAGACTCTTTGCACTCTTTGTCTACCGAGTTGATCAGAGATGTTTCTCCGCATTCCCTTTGACTGTTCACATTAGTACGGTATTTTTCTCCAGATATCCACACTGATTTCCCATATGGGTAATAAGTTGACAGTAATAGGTTTAATGTTTTATTTTCCATCCTTTGGAAGTTACACTGTTACCTTTTCTCTCAGAACATTTAAATCCTTGGGAGATTTTTCAACAATACATTAGGATGATTTAAAAACTGAAATAACTTTATATCATACCAGAGCCTTAGGCTGAGAGGGGAGTATTAATTGCTTTGTTATGTGTTTAGATCTGACCTCCTCTCCCCAACAATTTATTAAAAGGATACCATTACTATTGTTCCTTTCACTAAACTGGAGATAAATCCTGGCAAGGGAAAGCCATTTGGATCCTGACCCAGGGTAACCAGAATAATAAAAGCAGATGATTTAGTAATTAGATTTGTAAAATTAAAGCATTAAACTAGTGCGTTCTTACAGTGTTTGAAAGACAATGATTATTTTATTTGTCCAGGATCAGTGTTAATAGGAATATATTCTTGCAGGAAATGGAAGACAATGCTTCTGATATACCTTTATGCCAGACTTTCATTTGTGGTTAGAATATCAAGTTTTCAGGTGGTGGGATTGTTGCTTCTCACATCAAAATATAGGTACCTGGATAATTTACCAAGTTCTTTTTTTAAAGATCACTGAAAACTAAGATGCATAGAATTTTTCAGGGCCGACACATCCCATAAGACTGCTCGTTTAACTCCCGGCTGCTCCACTTCCAATCCAGCTCTCTGCTACAGCCTAGGAAAGCAGTAGAATATGGCCCAAGTCCTTGGTCCCCTTTACCCACTTGGAAAGACCCGGAGGAAGCTCCTGGCTCCTGGTTTCGGATTGGTGCAGCTCCAGTCATTGTGGCCAACTGGGGAGTGAACCAGTGGATGGAAAACCTCTCTCTCTCTCTGCCTGTCCTTCTCTCTTTATATAACTCTGACTTTCAAATAAATAAATAAATCTTTTAAAAAAGATTCATAGAATTTTTCAAACTTTTCATTCTGAGAGATAGATTTCCAATTTCTTTATCAAGTAGACTTTTCTCTATTCTTGGAGACCCTATCTTACTAAATAGATAGCTCATTCATCTATTATAAAATGTATTACAGATGCATTACCTTTTTTGTTTCTATTTATTGAAATATAGTTCATATACTATAGAATCAATTCCTTACAAATGTACAGTTCAGTGGGTTTGACTATTTACAATGTTGTATAACTGTCATCAGTTTCCTGTTTTAAAATTTGTATTTATTTATTTATTTGAAAAGCAGAGGGACAGACCACCAGAGATCTTCCATCTGCTAGTTCAGTCCCCATATGCCCATAAAAATGAGGGTAAGGCCAAGCCAAAACCAGGAGCCTGAAACTCAATCCAGGTCTCCCACGAGGGTGGCAGGAGCTCAAGTACTGGAGCCTTTGCCTGCTCTCTATCATAGTACTCATTAGCAAGAAATTGGATTAGAAATAAAGGAGCTGGTATCCAAACCAGGCACTCCACTGATATGGAATGTGGGCCTCCCAGTGACTTAATCATTGCACCAAATACCTGCCCCCAACATCATTTTCTAATTCCAGAATTTTTTAATCACCTCTAAAGCAACTCCACACTGGTTAGTAGTTGCTCTCCACCATCCACCATCTTGTGGAACCATGAATCTATTTCCACATGTGGGTGTGCCTATTCTGGATATTTTATATACCAAATCATGCAAAAGTGTTGGCTTTCACTTCGGATAATATTTTTAAGTTTCATGCAGCTGCAGCATGGATTAGTACAATATATTCTCTTTCATGGTTGAGTAGAATTCCATCATATTGAATTTTGAAATTTTTTTAGATTTATTTATTTATTTACTTGAAAATGCAATAGAAAATGAGGAAGACAGAGAGAGCACTCTTCCATCTGCCGCTTCACTCCCCCCAGTGACTACAACAGACAGTTCTGGGCCAGGCTGAAGCCAGGAGCCAGGAACTTTATCCTGTTCTCCCACATGGGTGGCTGAGACCCAGGTACTTGGTCCATCCTCTGCTACTTTCCCAGCTACATCAGCAGGGAGCTGGATCAGAAGGGAAAAGCCAGGACTCGAACTTGTGCTCCCATATGTGATGCAAACTTTGCAGACAGTAGCTTAACCCACTGCACCACAATACCAACCCCAAAACAGCTATTTTGAAATCTTCATCCGAGCATTTAAAAATTTCATATCCTGGATGGTTGGTTACTGAAATCTTATTTTCTTAATGTGTTGAAGTCATGTTTCCATAAACTTTCTTGGTACTTCTTGGCATAACAGCATCATCTACACATTGAACTAATGATTTATTTTGGTTTTCTGAATTCATTCGTGACTGTCCTTCCAAAAAGTCTCAACGGTCTGTTCATTTTCCCTATGAACACTACTGCTATTTCAGCACTAGGTGGCTCCCTAAGGTGAGTTTTGCTTCAGGTCCACTGTTGGTGTCTTTTCAGTGTTTTAGTCCTCCAAGAACCACACCTCTCCCCAACACACACACACACACACACAGTCAGATTTTTCTCAAATCTGCAGTCAGTATGTTGTTCAGAATGAACTAGGAAAGTGACTAAGAAGGGGTAGTCCATCCCGAAACCTCTTCCTGTGGCTGGGGTAGGCCCAGCTGCCAAATCCTATGGACAGCCTTCAATGCCGTGGTGCTTGATCACACTTGAAGTTCCCAGCCCACTGAGACCAGTACAACCCAGGTGTATGCCTGAAGTCAACACTGATATGGCCTGCCTGCTGTTCAGGTGGACTCACAGCCCAAGGCTGCTCTTGCCAGCCCATGGTGATGCTCACCAAATGGGGCCCAGAACTCAGTTTAACACCAGAGAAGATCCAGAGCTTCCATCTGCAACCCATAGCCAGTGGCAGGGACTGTTAGGATCTGCTTAATTTCAGGTTTACTTAGCCCGGCATTGAGTACTACCACAAGCTTGTGGTTCCTTCTGTTTCCCAAGGTTGGAGGAAGAGTGATAGAGATAGCCTCTCAGCTACCCGGGCAGGCACTCTGTGGCTCATACCCAGCTCTCATAGTCACCAGATCCCATAGGAGGCTGGTAGTGGTACCTGCTGAGACAAATTTGTCCTACTGAGGTGCAGGTCTCGGCCTGATAATAGGGCGAGTCTAGGGACTCTATCCACAGACGACACTGTCCTAGAATTGGGGACCATTATAATCTGCCCAGTGTTGGACTTCAGTAGACTTCAGACTGTGTAGACACAGTCTTGTGACTCCTTGCTATCTGTGCTATGAGGGTAATAAAGGTAGCTCACTGGCCATGCAGACTGATGCTAGGCTGGGTCATACAATAGCCTCACAGTCACTGGGCCCTACAAATCCTTGATCTATGCCAGGAATTGACACTGGCAGTGGTGCACACTGAAACAAATCTGTCCCACTGGAGGACAGATCTCTACTGATGCTGGGGCATGTGTACAAATCCTGTCTGTGAGCACTGGCCTGTGGATAAAGGTCTTTGGGCTCTTTCAGGTGCTGGATTCTATGGGAGAAAAGGGAAGATGGTTCTAGGCCTTAAATTAAGGTCCTAGTCTCTCTCTCCAGCCCTACTGTCCAACAGCTATAGCCTTGCTCTGCTATATGCCCCAGGTTGAGGGAGGGTGCTGGAGGCAGTCACCTGGCTGATCAGCTATGGCAGTACCAAATACTTAGAGTGGGGCAGGCATTGTGGTGCAGTAGGTTAAGCTGATGATTGGGATGCCTGCATCCCATACTGGAGTGATGGTTCAAGTCTTGGGTTCTTCACTTCTGGTCTAGATTCCTTAATGCATCCTGGGAGGCAGCCAATAATGGCTCACGTGCTGGCTCCTGGCATTGGTTTGAACCAGACCTGATTGTTGCAGGTATTTTGGAAGTGAACTAGTGAATGGCAGATTCCTCTGTGTGTGTGTGTGTGTGTGTGTGTGTGTGTGTCTGTGTCTGCCTTTCAAACAGATGAAAATACATAAAAATAAATGTTCAAATACTCAGCGTGCAGGTATGGGCCTGGAGGTAGGGATGTGGGGCCCTTTCTGACTCTGAACTTGATCATGGTGTGTCTAACATTGGGATTTATGTCTACCTGTTGGACTTAATTCTCTGTCACACCCTGAAGGAAGAAATGTCTCTCTCCAGCTTGCTATTTGGAGCTGGAGAAGATATGTCATGGGCAGCACTTTCCTTTCTGCTTCCTTTAAGGCAGCTTTTCCTCTGATTACACTAAAACCAGGCACCATGTTCTGTCCCTTGGCTTCTGTATTTTGGTGAAGGTGACATGGTATGTGAATCTGTGAATCACTGCTCAGATTGCTGACTGTGGGGGAGGTGGTCACCAGGATCATCTTAGTCCACAGCCATCTTGTTCCACCTTCTTCTCTCTAAGTCTTTTCACAGTTGTCATCAGTATTACACCAAACAAATAAACAAAATATCAGAATCCAACTGCATTAGAAGAAGTTTCCTAAAAACTCTGCAACTTTGACATAGGAATAAGACAGCCACCACAAAAAACAACAAAAAAAATAAGATGGTTAGATATGAAACTATTTTCTTTCTGCTTAGAGAGTCTTTTTATCATTGAAAAGAATTGAGAAAAGAAACCCAATGAGGAGGGTGGATCAATAAACTACCTTTCATAATTATATTACATAAAAAGATAATACAGGGGCTAGCACTGTGGTGTAGCGAGTAAAGTGGCCGCCTGCAATGCTGGCATCCCATATTGGCGCTGGTTCAAGACCTGGCTGCTCCACTTCCTAACCAGCTCTCTGCTGTGGCCTGGGAAAGCAGTGGAAGACGGCCCAAGTCCTTGGGCACCTGCACCCACATGGGACTCCCAGAAGAAGCTCCTGGCTCCTGGCTTCAGATCGGCACAGCTCTGACTGTTGCAGCCAATTGGGGAGTAAACCAGAGGATGGAAGACCTCTCTCTCTCTGCCTCTCCTCTCTCTATGTAACTCTGACTTTTAAATAAATAAATAAATATTTCATATATATATATATAGAGAGAGAGTACATACAGTTACACATAACACAGACTACTTGGTACTCTGTGTGCGCATCCCAAATAGATAAATAAGCCAGTTCCACATGCCCACCTAGCTTTAAAAAAAAGACAGTACATTAATGTTTTCAACATTTTATGTCATAGGCAAATGCATACAATAAATTAAGTGTAACAGAAAAGCACACTCTAAAAACAAGGCATTCCATATATGCGTTTTCCAATTTCATAAAAAAATGAAGACAATAAATATTCCAAAATGCTAAAAGTGCTTATATTTGGTAACTTTACATTTTCGTTATTTTTTAGTAAAATTTACTTTCTAAATTTTAAGTGATTATTATGAATTAGATATAAATAAGGAAATGTTAAAAAAAAGTTACTATCATGCTTGTTATCAAGACAACTAGTCAATTAAACAAAATCTGAGTCATTTTCACAAAAGTATCAACCAACTCCAGTAGATACATATAGATAACAAATCTCACTAAGGATTGTCCTGAATATTAATGACAAAATATAGACATACAATTTTTAGGAAAGAATGGAGCACTATATTCTAAAACTGAAGTGTCAGATCACTGAAATGTATTGACTAGTGATTGTCAACCAGAGATTCGGTCATCACAACTTGGGTTACTACAAATTGCATGTGCCATCTGGTCGGTAGAAGCCAAGCATGCTGTTCAATAGCCTATAATGCACAGGACAGCTCTCGAGAGCAAAAAATTTGTGAGCTCAAAATACTCCAGAACCGAGAAACCCTATATAGAAAATCCAGGTTTTAAATCATCAACCATTTCATTAAGTTGGAAAATCAAGATGAGCAAAAGTCATTAAATATTAAAAAGTTTTATTAAACTCAGAATTTTAAAATACTATCTTAAATCTGAAGGTGATACCTATATGCAGGGTAAACCTACATTATAAATGCTGTAGTTAAGTGTATATGCTGAGATTAGAGCTGGTACTACTTAGTTACTACAATAAAAAAGTGAAGCTGAGATTTTGACACTTGAAGTTGTTTAATGAAAAATCTGTGCTGAAATAAATTACTTTTGGGAAGTAGCATTTTTTTTGCCTCAGTTTCTCACTGATACTATAAGCATAGAGGATTTTTTCTTCATCAAAGTGATGGCATAAATCTAATTTACTATACAACTACTAGGGACTTTATATGGAAATTATATTCACAGAGATACCCGGATGTATTGTTTAATGAAAAACATGGCTATATCTTTGAGACTGTTTGTTGCATTAAAAGTGACATGAACAAACTGGCAACGAGCAAAGTATGTAGGAATGTAGTTTCAGAAAAGATGCAGGCACTACTAAACTACCTCTAAAATTGAATGCTCTACAGAATTAAGATGTTTGAGAAAAAAATAACATGGAGAAAATTTATTGTGAACAATAACTAGAACATTGACACTTACTGAATGCAGTTTAGAGAAATAAATTATTTGTACTTGATTGCAAGTCCCTGCAAGGAGTGGATCTGGCTTCACCCTGCATCCTCATCCCACACTGCAACGCCTTGCAGTCCCTGAGCTTCCATTCACATTTCTTTTCAGGCAGGGGCAAGTATGTCTTTCTCAAAATAAAAGCAACCAAGGTGTTCCCACAGTAGGATCTTTGCTTGTGCTATGTTCTGTTTGCCTGCCGAGATCCTGTTTAAGAAAACAACTCCCTTGGGTTGACACTGTAGTGCAGAGGTTAAGTCGCTGCTTGTGATGCCAGCATCCCATTTCAGAGCTGCCAGTTGGAGTCCCAGCTGCTCCACTTCCAATCGAGGCATTTGCTAATGCACCTGGGAAGGCAGTGGAAAATGGACCAAATGCTCGGGGCCCTCCCACTCATGTGGGATACCCGGGTAGAATTCCTGGTTCCTGGCTTCAGCCTACCACAAACCTGGCAGTCATCTGGGAAGTCAACCAGCAAATGAAAGATCTCCCTGTTAAACATAAGAGTAGGAATAAGAAAGGGAAGAGATGTACAATTTGGGACATGCTCAAGCTGACTTGCCCCAGATGGTAGAGTTAGAAACATACCAGGGGACTCCAATTTAATCCCATCAAGGTGGCATGTACCAATGCCATCTCACCAGTCCAACTGATCAATTTCAGTTCACAATTGATCATAATGAAAGGACTAAGAGTCAAAGGAAGCACATAAACAAGTCTAGTACCTGCTAATACTAACTGATAGAATAAATAAAGGGGAGAGTGATCCAACATGGGAAGTGAGATACTCAGCAGACTCATAGAATGGCAGATGTCCTAAATAGCACTCTGGCCTCAGAATCAGCCCTAAAGGCATTCCGATCTGTTTGAAAAGCCCATGAGAGTATTTCAGGCATGGAAAGCCAAGACACTCTGGAAAAAAAAAAAAAAAAAAAAAAAAAAAAAAAAAAAACCTAAATGACTAAATGAAAGATCTCTGTGAGTGAGATCCCAGTGGAAAGAACAGGTCTTCAAAGAAGGAGGTACCTTTCTCTGAAGGGAGGAGAGAACCTCCACTTTGACTATGACCTTGTCTAAACAAGATAAGAGTCGGTGAACTCAAAAAGCTTCCATAGCCTTGGAAACTCATGACTGGTGCATAGGGAGATTACTGATGCCATAAACAGAAGTGTCAATTTGTAAAGTCAACAACAGGAGTCACTGTGCACTTACTCCTCATGTAGGATCTGTGTCCTTAATGTGCTGTACATTGAGACTTAATGCTATAATGAGTACTCAAACAGTATATTTCACTTTGTGTTTCTATGGGGGTGCAAACTGTTGAAATCTTTACTTAATGTATACTAAACTGATCTTCTGTAAAAAAAAAAAAAAAAAAGAAGAAATTATCAATTCCCAACTTGACTCTCACTGGGATTAAACATGACAATAGGTCTGATCTGATTTCATCATCATTAAAAAAATCATCTATTATTTTTCACTTTATGTTTGTGTGGGAGCAAACTGTTGAAATCTTTACTTAATGTATGCTAAACTGATCTTCTGTATATAAAGAGAATCGAAAATGAATCCTCATGTGAATGGAAGGGGAGAGGGAGTGGGAAAGGGGAGGGATGCGGGTGGGAGAGACGATATGGGGGGCAAGCCATTGTAATCCATAAGCCGTACTTTGGAAATTTATAATCATTAAATAAAAGTTAAAAAAAATAATAAAAATAAAAAAAATAAAAAAAATAAAAAATTTTAAAAGCTAAATAGAAATAAGCAGGCAAAAAAAAAAAAAAAAAAACTCCCAACTTTGTCTACTGCTCAATTTTAAACAGACCCCTCTCTGCTGTTTTCCTTCTTGATTCTTTCTTTCATCATGCCTGGAATTTTGTCATTACTTGTGACTTGTCTTAACCTATCGTTGTCTGTCTCTGGCACACTGACACCCACAGGGAGGAGTTTCTTCTCCCCGCTAAAGTTCACCCACGATCCAGAACAGTGGTGACATAGTGATTATCGGTTGAATGCCTGAATGATTTTGAGATGAGAGCCAAACAGTATTTTTAAGCACCCATTATATGCCATGTGCTCAGCAATGTGCTGATCTTAAATTAGTGAAAGAGACAGATTAGACTGCTAGTCCATAAATTTACAGTGCATTAAAGGAATCTCCAGGAATTCTGCCATATGTGAGGTTCAGGGACCTAGGAAAATGCATGCTCACAGAGCAGTTTTCAGAAATTTCATGAAAATGTATATTATGAAAAAAAACACATGAATTTTTAAATATTGTATCAAAATAAACATATTTTTAATACCACTTATTATGAAGTTTTAGAAATACCCTCTCAGAAGCATCCCTGAGAAAATGATGTCTAAGCTTTGACCTGAAGAATAAATAAATGTTCTCTCAATGAAGAAAGGGAAAAGCCTGTTCCAGGTGAAAGGAATCTCCCAAAGAACCACTGAGGCCAGGTGCATAGAATCTCCGTTCACTTGCATGGGAAATGTAAGAAATATAAGAGCATATTCTGAGCACAACTTGAGTGTTTAGCTCTATGTAATTTAACTCTGGACATCAAGGATATGATACTCAGCTGGACATGGGATGGGTCCACTCTTAGCATGCAAGTCTGCACGGAACCTGTGGGACTGAGGAGTTGTCAAGGAACACAGATGGAACTGAAGACATGCGTAAGGATGGGAATCTCTCAGAGACAACAACTGAGACAAAATAGGGACGAGCAGAGAAAGAGGTCCAGCAAAGATGGAGGCAAGGGGGATCCAGGAGAGCAGTGCTGCTCAATCAAGTGGTTGACCACGCAGTCCCCTGGAGCCGGAGGGCGCCTGCTTGGGAGATATCACACATGATAGGGTTAGATTTGGTACTTAAGGAGTCAGGGTGACCATTAGGAGAGCAATTTCATTTTAGTAGTAAAGGCAAAATCCCAGCTATGGTGGTTAGAGGAGGGACTACTAGAGGCATTAAGTGTCCATATTTTTTTCTGGAGATTGGTTGCAAGGAAAATGAGGAGAAGGCAGCAATGACACAAGTTCCTAGAGTATGGTTTTCAAAATGAAGGAGAATGAATGACTTTTGGCTCAGAGCCATAACCAATGAAGATAGAGAAGTTGAGAATGTAGGAGAAATGGGGTTGCTGATTAGGCTTGCTCTAGGTTCTCATCTTCACACAAGAAGGAAAAGATTTAGATAATGGTGAGCAAAGGAGAAAAATTTATTTGAAGGGAAAATTCTGACTCAAGGAATGAGTGAAGGTAAGCCTGAAAGAGGGAGGTGCAATGAATAGCATTTGGGGGCCATTTTTAATATGATCTGGGGGCATTGGCAGTGGTATCTGGGGCAAGGCTTATCTGAATATACAAAAAAGGTACAGTTTAGACAGGGTTTGAGTTCTACCCATTTCCTTGCCCTTTTTTGGAAATCTTGGAATTGTCATGGTATCAGGGGCATAACGGGAATGGGAGTATCAGCCATGGTAATTTTATTCTTATTCCTTTTTTTTTTTTTTTTTTTGACAGGCAGAGTGGACAGTGAGAGAGAGACAGAGAGAAAGGTCTTCCTTTGCCGTTGGTTCACCCTCCAATGGCCGCCGCGGCCGGTGTGTTGCGGCCGGCGCACCGCGCTGATCCGATGGCAGGAGCCAGGAGCCAGGTGCTTTTCCTGGTTTCCCATGGGGTGCAGGGCCCAAGCACCTGGGCCATCCTCCACTGCACTCCCTGGCCACAGCAGAGAGCTGGCCTGGAAGAGGGGCAACCGGGACAGAATCCGGCGCCCCGACCGGGACTAGAACCCGGTGTGCCGGCGCCGCTAGGCGGAGGATTAGCCTAGTGAGCCACGGCGCCGGCCGGTAATTTTATTCTAATGACAGTATAATGAACTAACATCATCATGAGGATACAGTTGGCAGCTGTGTTGGATATTTGCAGTCTGTGCAATTTTTTTTTAAGATTTATTTATTTGAAAGGCATAGTTTCAGAAAGAGAGGGGGGAGGGTAGAAAGAGAGAACTAGATCCACTGGTTCACTCCCCAGATAACCGCAACAGCTGGGGCTGGGCCAAGAGCCGGGAGTTTCAGCCAGGTCTTGAATGAGGCTGTAGGGACCAAACACATAGACCATCCTCCGCATCTTTCCCAGGCCACTAGCAGGGAGGTGTATCAGCTCCCCCACCCTTCACCCTTGGTGCAGTTTCTAAGTGGGGAAACTGGCAGCTAAGTTCTGCTGGGGTTTGGGCAGTACACTCAGGGCTCCAGTGCAGGCATGGCTGTCGTATATGTGCCCGCGATCCTCAGCTCCTCTATGCTTGCTACAGCCCTTCCAATATCAGAGTGTGGCCTAAAAAGGATGTGAGCTGTGTTTTTAAAGATTTCATAATGTATTTGGGTTAATTTGTTAAATGCTCACAATAATGCTTTCACTTAGGACTTACAATTCCAACCATACAAATGTAAAAGAAAAAAAAATGAGATCTAGAACATTTTAGTAATTCACCCAAGGGGACACAGCTAAAAATGTTAAAGCTGAGATTTGAAATCTTGTCGTTTCCTAAGCTGCGTGTTCTTTTGAGTGAGTGTTACCAGCAGTTAACTGTTCCTCAAGCTGCTTTCCAACAAACAAGCTACTAGCAGCTTTAAAAAAATGTCTCCACATAGATGGAATCGTATTCTGGACTCTACCCAGTGTGGCAGGCAGGTTGATGGGATTTGTATCTCATGGAAGCTTGTTAGAAATGCACACTCAGGGGCCCGTTGTGGCTGACATGCCATACTGGAGTACCAGTTCAAGTCCTGGCTACTGATCCAGCTCACTGCTAATCTGCCTAGAAAGCAGTGGAAGATGACCCAAGTCCTTGAGTCTCCCATGTTGGAGACCAGGGTGGAATTCCTGACTCCTGGCTTTGTCCTGATGCAGCCATGGCTGTTGGGGACCATCTGGGGAGTAAACCAGTGAATGAGACATGTCTTGCTGTCTCTCCCCTTTCTTCCTTTCTTTCTTTGACTTTCAATAAATAAATAAATGAATATATTTTTAAAAAATGAAATGCACATTCATAGGCCCCCCTCAAACTTATCAGAATCTCTGAAAATTAGATCAAGGAATCCTGTTTCTATAAGCCATCCAAGAAGACTATCAGGTGTTTAAAAGTTTAACAACATCTGTATGATTTGGTCACATTCAAATTACTACTTAGGAGTATTCCCTTGAAAGCACTTTTAAAAGAACAATTACGTACTTGAAGACTTAACAAATTGAAATTCAAAACAAACTCAAGTAAGTAGGACCATCAGTATGATGAGAATACTACTTGTTAAAAAGTATCCTGAACTGGCCACTACTGTGGCTCAATAGGCTAATTCACTGCCTGCGGTGCCACCACCCCGGGGTTCTAGTCCCGGTCGGGGCGCCGGATTCTGTCCTGGTTGCTCCTCTTCCAGGCCAGCTCTCTGCTGTGGCCCGGGAGTACAGTGGAGGATAGCCCAAGTGCTTGGGCCCTGCACCCGATGGGAGACCAGGAGAAGCACCTGGCTCCTGGCTTCAGATCAGCGCGGTGCTCCAGCCGCAGCAGCCATTGAGGGGGTGAACCAATGAAAGGAAGATCTTTCTCTCTGTCTGTCTCTCTCAATGTCCACTCTGCCTTTCAAAAAAAAAGTATCCTGAACTAACAGAGTTGACAATTTGGGTAAACATTAGAGAACCAATTATTCACTTGATAATTTCAAATGCTGTAAACACCCCCCCCCAAAAAAAACAATTAAATAAAGTGAATAAAATAAAAGGAATCTCAACTTAAAATCAGTAACTAAATTTTTGAAAATGCAGCAGTTTATTCTAGAAATAAAAGACAGTAACTGACATATAAAATTATGACAGCGATAAAAGAAAAGGGTCCCTGGGTTCAGCTAACGACATATTTGATAAACATAGCATAATCCAAAGCACACACAATTTCTAAGAGAACCCTGGCTTTTTCAGTATTTTTCTTTCTTCCATTTTCTTTGTGAGTGAGCAGATAACAAGCTCATAGATTTCAGTTGCTTATAAACTGTGCTATCATAATAAAACCTTAGCTATTTGACTACTTTGAGAAAGAAAATATCAACAAAGCATGATTATTATGTTTAGCATTACCAAGATTTTAAAGAAAATACAATTCAACTAACGTTGAATGCATGAAAATACCTGGGTCTCATCAGCATGTTTTCATGTAGTCTGTGGTAGATGCAAGGGTACTGTAAAAAGTGAAGGGGAAAAAACAAATTAAAAAAGGATAAGTGCAGGGAAAGTTAATTAGAAGATAAGGGATTTTTTGGTGTGAAATATTTTGAAATTCATGCATAGTTTTCTCATAATATGCATTTTCATGAATTTTTTGAAGATTGCCTATATGTACCTCCAGCTATTCTACATTTTATATTAATCATTTTGATTTAAACTTTAAAGAAATCATGGATACCAAGAAATCACATTATACTATGCCCTATGTTCCTGGGACTGTAGTGCTTCAGTGTTCACCCTCCCCTCCAATTCTCTCCTCCCAGGTCACCCTTTCTAAACCCCTTTTCCATTCTCTATCCTATTTTATTCTCTTTTATCCTTATATTCTTTTCCAACTTTTTGTGAAAACAGAATCCCAGGTGACTTTCTATGCACAAAACTTAAGAGGTGCTAATAATGTTTTATTCATTAAATACTGGAAAACAGCAGAGTTTACATTACATTACATTATGTGATGCGTTACATCACATCTTGGAATCAGTTTCTCCTATATAAATTGCTCTTTTGTTCATAGTATTTTGTTTCCTTAACAAGGGATAAACCCAGTCTTTACTTTGATAGCATGTATCCAACAGCATTGTAATTAATTCTACTTGTGTTGTGACTCTGTGTACTTCCTATCATCATTTTATCTCTAGTTTTTCTGACTTATCTTTCCTAAAAATATTTAGTATTCAACATATTTTATGGTGCTTATAAACTTGTAAAAATTTGCTTATATAAGCAAATTATAGATGGCTGAACATTTGGAAATGTGTAGTCCTATTAATCCAACAGTAAACATCACTGGTGGAATTTCCATAACTTAGAAATGACACATGCATATATCCTATTTTTATTTTTATTGGTTTTTAGCCATAATATTTTGAAGAGAAAGAAACTGAAGAAGAGGATAAATGACCTGACTAAAATTGATTAACAAGTTGGTGTAGCATTGATGCATAGGAACAATTGCCCTCATTGATCAGCCTTCAGCCTCCCAATTAACCTCATCTTGATTAGATGATTCTCTGATGAGGGCCAGTGGTCATCATCAAAGTGTAAGTTTTTTAAATGAATGTCTCTTAGCATTATGTACTTGAACAAAATATTTTCATGAGGTTGACTAACAAGGATACTTAAGATAAAGCTGGATATTCAGTGTAATTCACTTTTCCCAGCACAGGTCACTATTTGTAAAAAGTTCTTATAAAGAATGTTACCCATTTATAGCTCAAAGATCAAATTTCCAGAGCAGTTTTCAGGAGAACTGCATGCCATGAAGACGCATGAGGAAAGTCCATCTACAATGTCAGCCTAGTGATTTGGCAAATTAATTAAAAAAAAAAAAAAAGTACACATAGCCAGCTAAAAGCTCAAGACTCTGGAGTAGTTTTTCAGTTATTTTATTGAGTTTTTTTGAATTTTTATTTAATAAATATAAATTTCCAAAGTACAACTTTTGGATTATAGAGGTTTTTCCCACCATAACCTCTCTCCCAACCGCAACCATCCTATATCCCACTCCCTCTCTCATCCCATTCTTCATCAAGATTCATTTTCAATTATCTTTATAAACAGAAGATCAACTTAGTATAAACTAAGTAAAGATTTCAACAGTTTGCACACACACAGAAACACAAAGAATAAAGTACTGTTTGAGTAGTAGTTTTACCGTTAATTTGCTTAGTAGGTGATATTTCCAAAGGTGATTTTATTGGTGAAAAGCCCCAAAGGAACATATTGCAGATTTCAGATAACACAGTATGGTTTCTTCTTTGAATAGGAAACATGGAAGTGATAACATAATTAAGCATTCTTTTTTTTTTTTTTTTTTTTTTTGACAGGCAGAGTGGACAGTGAGAGAGAGAGACAGAGAGAAAGGTCTTCCTTTTGCCATTGGTTCACTCTCCAATGGCCGCTGCGGCCAGCATGCTGCGGCCGGTGCACCACACTGATCCGAAGGCAGGAGCCAGGTGCTTCTCCTGGTCTCCCATGGAGTGCAGGGCCCAAGGATTGGGCCATCCTTCACTGCACTCCCTGGCCACTGCAGAGAGCTGGCCTGGAAGGGGGGCAACTGGGACAGAATCTGGTGCCCCAACCGGGACTAGAACCCAGTGTGCCGGCGCCGCAAGGTGGAGGATTAACCTATTGAGCCACAGCGTCGGCTAAGCATTCTTAAAATAATAAAAAATTCACTTCTAAAAGACTATGGTGAGAATTTTTGTAACTTGAAAGCATTGATAAAATTTAAGTTAAATATATATTTATATAATTTAAAATATTATCCAACAAGCCACCAAAGCTAAATAAGTATTTAGAAGAAGATGTGTATCTTCTTTCTGTGTTGCATTTTAAATAGAAATAAATTATCCGATGAATACCATAGAGAACAGTGAGGAGACTTGTCTCCATATAAGCCTACTGTTTCAATCATCATAGTGACCAATTATTTTGGTTCTATCTTCCATTAAAAAAAATGGAAAATTTCTGACTGTCTCTAGAGATATCAAATCAACCAACATAAGAAAATTTATAAAAAGCATATCAACAGGAAACTTTGATTTAATCAAATCACAAATATCAAGAGCAAATGCCATAACAAGAAATTAAATTAGTGTGGGCTTAATTAACATTGACTTCGTTGAAAAATAGCTTATTTTAACTGAAAACAAGATTCAAAACATGAACTAAGAAATTAGAAAGTTGTATTTTCTTGGCATTTGGAAGGTGGAGGGTACAGGAGAGGGGATTTTGAGTTACAAGGATGGGGCCCACATCCTGACTGTGGTTTGGGGGCCCATCTCTTGATTATTTTGTACCTCAACTATGTACAAAAACAGAAATGACAATATTATCATCTGGAGAGTTTTGCAGGCATTGGAAGCCAAGATACTGTGGTAAAAAAAAAAAAAAATGACCTAACTGAAAGATCTCTGTGAGTGAGATCCCAGGGGAAAGAACGGGCCATCAAAGAAGGAGGTGCCTTTCTCTGAAGGGAGGAGAGAACTTCCACTTTGACTATGGCCTTGTCTAAATAAGATCGGAGTTGGCGAACTCAAGGCTTCCATAGCCTTAGCAGCTCATGACAAGAGTCTTGGGTGATTATTGACATCATAAGTAAGAGTGTCAATTGTTAAATCAACTCAACAACAGGAGTCACTGTGCACTTACTCCCCATGTAGGACCTCTGTCCTTATTGTGATGTACTATGCGAATTAATGGTAAAACTGCTACCCAAACAGTATTCTATACTTTGTGTTTCTGTGTGTGTGCAAACTGTTGAAATCTTTACTTAGTATATATTAAGTTGATCTTCTGTATATAAAGATAATTGAAAATGAATCATGATGAAGAATGGGATGGGAGAGGGATTGGGAGATGGGATGGTTGTGGGTGGGAGGGAGGTTATGGGGGGAAAAGCCACTAAAATTCAAAAGTTGTACTTTGGAAATTTATATTTATTAAATAAAAGTTGAAAAAAAATTATCATCTGATACTTCTGAAAAACTAAATAAATTTATGTTTGAGAAGGTCTGTAATAAGTTCTAGTTCAACTCAGCAAATCTCTGTTATTATTGTATGTATGAGTTAATAATTACCTGTACATATGCATAAATACAAATAAGGAGGACTGACTAGACTTTCTTTTTTTTGACAGGCAGAGTGGACAGTGAGAGAGAGAGACAGAGAGAAAGGTCTTCCTTTGCCGTTGGTTCACCCTCCAATGGCTGCCGCGGCCCGTGCGCTGCGGCCGGCACACCACGCTGATCCGATGGCAGGAGCCAGGAGCCAGGTGCTTTTCCTGGTCTCCCATGGGGTGCAGGGCCCAAGCACCTGGGCCATCCTCCACTGCACTCCCTGGCCACAGCAGAGGGCTGGCCTGGAAGAGGGGCAACCAGGACAGAATCCGGCGCCCCGACCGGGACTAGAACCCGGTGTGCCGGCGCCACTAGGCGGAGGATTAGCCTAGTGAGCCGCGGCGCCGGCCCTACTGACTAGACTTTCTTAGAAAAACTCTTCTAGTACTCTTAATGAACTAGAAAGGCTGAATTCATGTGCCATTTGCATGAAGGGTTCAGCATCTTAAATACTTGGAGGTCAAGAATTTAGGGAACTGGTAATGTGGATATTGCCAAAGATGTACTTGTGTTTTAGCACTGGGAGTCTATAAGATATTGAATTAATTACTTAAATACATTTATGAGTGGAAATCTCTTGATATTTATTTATATGGAAATAAGTTGAAAGACAATGATTGCTCCAAAGGATAAGAGGTCATCATTAATATATGGAAAGTTGTATACTGACAGAAATACAGTTACATGGACTATTTATTCTTTCTCTTTCTATTCAACTGAGTTTCTCTATTCAGTGTTTCTCTATCAGTAAGCATCAATAATGGTTCAATGTAAAATAACAGTAAAAACTCAGATTTTGAGAAACTGATTTTCATTTAACTCTACCATGGAGATTAAAAATAATATCGATATTAATATCTGAAAAATCTCCGAAAGAATGCCATAATGTATAGGCACTCTGTCATGCTTAGCAAAACACTGGACTGAGAATTCTAAACCCCAGTTCAAGTCCTAACATTCCCACTAATTTATCTCAGGACTGTAGACAAATTCCTTGACTACCATGCACTTCAGATTTTTCTTCTGTAAAGAAGGTAGGGGTGGATGTAAACAATGGAGTTCATTTGCACCAGTTTGGAAGTGCAGTCTGCTCCTGAGCGTTGTATTGATTATGATGCTGTAAGAATTAGTTACCAACATATCCATTGAAAATGTACTGGCTTCTGCTGATATGGTGATTCAGGAAGGAAACTGTATGCCAATGTCTATTGCTCGTGCTTTCGCTGTGGTGGGATCATTTCTTATTAGAAAACAGAGAAGTCAAGACAAACAGAAAAATCAAGATGAGAGCACTGCTGCATTGTGGAGCAAAGACTCCTGTACAGCTGGGTACAGGATGAGCCAGCTGACCAGCAGCCAACACCTCTCCAAGGAAAAGTAGTTCTACTTTTGTCTTTGTGGTGCAGACCAACCTTTGTCTTCTGGTCATAGGAAATCATCTCTGTAAATAAAAAGGGATTATAACTACTTCTTATGATATCTTTAATAAGATAAAACTACTGTATTAACCACCATTTTGAATGGCATGGCACATTTGAGAAAATGTTAACTTCAAATTATGTGCTTAGGGGCCGGCGCCACGGCTTACTTGGCTAATCCTCCGCCTGTGGTACCAGCACTCTGGGTTCTAGTCCCGGTTGGGGTGCCGGTTCTGTCTCAGTTGCTCCTCTTCCAGTCCAGCTCTCTGCTGTAGCCCAGGAGGGCAGTGGAGGATGGCTCAGGTGCTTGGGCCCTGCACCCACATGGGAGACCAGGAAGAAGCACCTGGCTCCTGACTTCGGATCAGCACAGCGCGCCAGCCGTAGCGGCCATTGGGGGTGAACCAATGGAAGGAAGACCTTTCTCTTTGTCTCTCTCTCTCACTGTCTAACTCTGCCTGTCAAAAAAAAAAAGTATGTGCTTAGCTTACCAGCCTTCCATTCTGGCATTGAACAAGTTCTCATGAACATGCGAGAGAGGACGAGAGGACCAGCCTGCTTTCTGTTTTCCTGGTTGGTCTTTGTGAAGCATAAGACTCTTTAAGCATCCAGGAACTTGCAAAACACCAGAAACACTGCTCCTGTATCCACAAGACAAACTTAGGTGGGGCCAATGCTGTGCTGTGGTGTGTTAAACCTCTGCCTGCAGTGTCGGTAGCCCATCTGGGCACCAGTTTCTGTCCTGGCTGCTCCATTTCTGATCCACCTCCCTGATAATGGCCTGGGAAAGCAGTGGAAAATGGCCCAAGTGCTTGGGCCCCTGCACCCACATGGGAGACCCAGAAGAAGCTCCTGGCTCCAGGCTTCGGATCAGACCAGCTCCAGCCATTTTAGCCATTTGGGGAGTGAACTAGCAAGATGGAGGACCTGTCTGTCTCTCCCTCTCTCTGTAACTCTGGTTCTCAAATAAACAAATAAATGACAAGCTTGGGAATAGATGCTTGGAATCAAGAGAAGCATACATTATGTGACAGTCCCTCTCTCTTAAATGAAGTCTGCTGCATTCGGACACACAAGCCTTAATTTCAGGAAACAGTTCACAACAATTTTATTCCAACACGCTAATCTATGAAAGTACCGTATTATTTTATTTTTTCCTAATGAGAACAAATGGCTCTGGTTCTCCCTTTGGCTTGGATAGCAAGGAATTAAATTTCAATCATTTTGATGAATGTCCTCCCTGGTCTAGGGTGACACAGGACCCAGATATTTTTATGCCATCGTTTTGAGGATGTGCTGGAGCTGCATATCTGTACTTGTCCTCCACACTCTGCTCTCCAGCATCTGCTAGGAAAACATCCCTCACCACCCACAAGACTCAGCAGCAGACCTACTCTTCCTGTAGAAAATGCCTTTCCCCAAAGCCCCATCCTCGTACTTGAAGTGATAGTTTCACCTTTTCCTCCCACCATTAACATCCCTCCAGACTGATTTGTTCTTTCTGGGAGTGAGAACCCACATGCTACACACTTTCTATTACCTTTCTCTTCTCTTTGATACAGGTTTATGGTTTTAGTATCTCCTAAGCAAACTGCCTTCTTGTCACAGTTAAGAGATCTGCTTCCTCAGAGAAGCATGCAAAGCTTCCCTGGCTATAAGAGACCTTAGTATTTTCCTCCTGAGTCTAGGCCTTGTAATCTTCAGGATCAAATTTATTATCATATCTTGTTCTCCTAGTCTGTTTAAATCAAACCACAGTCACATGTTGCAAGTTACATCTGATGTCATTAGCCACTCTTCTACAACTATGTAATTATCTTTTATTCATAAAGTTAAAAGTATTGGAGAAATCACAGTAAGAAGTTACTTTATGTGAAATAGGATGGCTATCATCAAAAAGCAGACAATAAGAGGCCAGCAGTGTGGCACTATGGCTTAGTGGGTTAAGCCTTAGCCTGCAGTACCAGCATCCTATGTGGGCACCCATTCAAGTCCAGGCTGCTCCACTTCCAGTCCAGCTCCCTGCTAATTGCACCTGGGAAGGCAGTGGAGGATGGCCCAGGTACTTGGGACCCTGCACCCATGTGGGAGACCCAGAGGAAGCTCCTGGCTCCTGGCTTCAGATGGGCCCAGCTCTGGCTGTTGCAGACATTTGGGAAGTGAACCAGTGACTGGAAGATATTCTCTGACTCTCTCTCTCTCTCTCTCTCTCTCTCTTTCTCTCTCTCTCTCTCTCTGTGGTTCTGCCATTCAAATAATTTTAAAAAAGACAATAGTCAGTGTAGGAGAGAATTTGGAGAAATTCATGTATTTCTGCTACCATTTTGGAAAACAATACAGCACTCCTTCAAAAAATCAAACTTAGAGTTACTATATGACCAGCAATTCTGCTTCTATGTATATACCTAGGATAAATGAAAATTATGCCTGGATAAAATCTCTTTTATGCATGTTCATTGTAACATGATTTGAAAAACATGGAAACAACCCAGTGTCCATCAGGTGATGATAAATGTATTATGGTAAAACCATATTGGATATCATTTGGTAACATTAAAAAATGATGAACTTGGGCCGGAATTGAGGTACAGTGCATTAAAATGCCACTTGCAACACCAACATCCCATATTGGAGTGCCAGTTCAAGTCTCAGCTACTCTACTTCAATCCAGCTCCCTGAAAACATGCCCAGGAAGGTAGGGATATGGCTCAAGTGTTTGGGCCCTCACTTCCTGTATGGGAGACCCATATGATGGAGTTCCTGGCTCTTGCTTTGACCTAACCTGGTCCTGGCTGCTGCAGGCATTTGGAGAATGAAAAAAAAAAAAAAACACATGGAAGGTCTCTCTTTCTAGTCTCTCTCTCTCTCAAATAAATAAATAAATAAATAAGTCTGAAAAATGACTGATCAACATGCTACGACATGGGTGAACCTGGAAAACATTTTGCTTAGTGAAGTAGCCAGACACAAAGGGCCATATACTGTGTGATTCCATTTATATGAAACTTCTAAAATAAGCAGATCTCTAGAGACAGAAAGTGGATTAGTGATTGTTGTGGTTGTTCTGGAATTATATAATGATGGTGGTTGCCCAAATGTGTAAATATATTTGAAATAACAGAACAGTATATTTTACTTTTTTTTATTTTTTTTTATTTTGACAGGCAGAGTGGACAGTGAGAGAGAGAGACAGAGAGAAAGGTCTTCCTCTTGCCGTTGGTTCACCCTCCAATGGCTGCTGTGGCCAGCGCGCTGCGGCCAGCGCACCGGGCTGATCCAAAGCCAGGAGCCAGGTGCTTCTCCTGTTCTCCCATGGGGTGCAGGGCCCAAGCACTTGGGCCATCCTCCACTGCATTCCCGGGCCACAGCAGAGAGCTAGCCTGGAAGAGGGGCAACCGGGACAGAATCCAGCCCCCCGACCGGGACTAGAACCTGGTGTGCCGGCGCCGCTAGGAGGAGGACTAGCCTGCTGAGCCGCGGCGCCTGCTAGAACAGTATATTTTAAAGTGGTACATTTTTTATTTACCACCATGTGAATTATGATGTATTAATGACATCTCAGTTTTTTAAAGGCCATAGAAGAAAAGAGGTGAAGTCATGCTCATATTGTCCAGTGAGTTGTAAATTTAATACTTGAATTTTTTAAGTAGGGGACATCTTCATTTCTTTCACAAGATGTGAAAGGATTTTTGGAAATGGAGTAGAGAAAAACCTTTCATTTTTCTGTTCTAACCATCACTTACTACATCATCAAATACATCAGAATTGTACCCAATAGCTAGAACTCTTCTTTTGTTTTCAAAAATGTCGATTTCAGGATCCTGATAGGAAGCGGGCAGCACTTTCAAACTCAGGTATTAGGGGATAATGCAACAAAGACATTGCAGAATCCTGGGGTGCTTCAGTGCTGCTTCCAATAGTCACCTCTCCTGTGCCTAAAAAAGGCACATTGAGCAGGACACGAGCACAGAGAGAATTGTGTGGAGAAGAAACCGGGTAGACATAGAACAGCTCAGAGACACCCCCAAGCCCATTTGGACATCCTAAGGCAAGGCTGGGAGACCATATATCCCAAGTACCCTAGCTTTGCTCTTCTAGCAGTCTCTTTTCTCTTAAGGCCATTCTTGGTCTCTTCATTGATCAAATTCAAGTGACAGCTCACAAGTTTCATATGGGTATGATATTCAGAAAAACAGAGTTGAATCGAGTGAAGAGCGGTGGAGAGTGGATCTGCTGAGGCAGGATTCCATTACCAAGCCAAATGACGTACTTTATCTCCACCTATCTGTACAATGCCCATGTGCTGAATCATTGTGTTGTATTTTAATACTTTTTTTTTTAGATTTTTTGACAGGCAGAGTAGACAGTGAGAGACAGAGACAGAGAGAAAGGTCTTCCTTTGCCGTTGGTTCACCCTCCAATGGCCGCCTTGGGTGGTGCGCTGCAGCCGGCGCACTGCGCTGATCCGAAGGCAGGAGCCAGGTGCTTCTCCTGGTCTCCTATGCGGGTGCAGGGCCCAAGCACTTGGGCCATCCTCCACTGCACTCCCTGGCCACAGCAGAGAACTGGCCTGGAAGAGGGGCAACCGGGAAAGAATTCGGAGCCCCGACTGGGACTAGAACCCGGTGTGCCGGCGCCCCAAGGCGGAGGATTAGCCTAGTGAGCCACGGCGCCGGCCCTTAATACTTCTAATTAAGTAAAATTTCCTTAAACTGAAGAATTGTTTTTGTTATTCTCAACATTAGTTTAAAAGCAATATAGTGTATATGTCAAGTATTCTATCAATATCATTTGAATACAAAATGAAAAAAAATCACTATTGTTTTTCCTTCTTGATAGTCAGAAATTATAGATATAATTTACATGTTAGCTACCAACTTTCAGAATTCGTGTCTTAGGGATATGCAAGGAAAGCAATAGACTTTCTTGACTTCTGAAAATACCTTGAGTAATTTAGGATTGATCATATTTCTAATCCAGGTATGTTTCATTAAAAAATAGCAAGATAAAGAAAGCTTTACCCTGAAAAGCATTTTTAAAGGTCACAAAGCACTCATTCATGTTGAGACATGGGTTCACTCTTTCAGCAGGTAATGACAGTCTAAAAATGTCACCAATTCAAATGCAGACAAATGGACCCTTCCTTTTAAAGTTCAGTTGTGAAAATAACCATCAGCTTGGATAAGTTTTACATGAAAATTATAACTCCCTTTTAAAGTGTGTGACTCTCTTGACCATATTCAGGCAATTAAAACAATTTGTCTTTCTATACAATGAAGGTATGTAGTGCAGAGTCTATATAACTTTACAAGAGAAAAAGAGTTTTATTTGTAGAAAGGGCATAGGACTTTTAAAAATGTGAATTAAAGTAATCCAGGATGGGGATAATTTGAAAGTGTAATAATTAAATGAGATCAATCCATAAATGTTAACACTGTTCTGCGAAATCAAGTCTAGGCACATTTAATATTCAGGGTTACTAACAAGAAGGATTTTGAAGAGTAGAAAACCTTAGACATTGGGTGGAACCTCACGGTATATGAAGTCTAGTATTGAAATTGTGGTTTGGCTGATAATTTATGGACTTAGTATTATAGTTGTTGCTGGTATTAACAGGCTACTTTCCAGGCTTTGTCTTTGCTTTGGATTTAGGGTGGGGACAATAGAACTTAATGAGAAATGGAGGTTTCTACTTCAAACCAAATGTTAGACTGTAAATTATTATGCCAATAAACAGAAAAAAAATCTGTCACTTTGTCCTGTTCTTATCTACCTTTCTCTAAAGGCTGTCATAGTCTTTCCCCAAATATATGAGAAGTGGGTTAAGCCTGTGTCTCATAAAAACAAGAAGCCTTGGAGCAGGCATTGGACACAGCAACAGATTAAGCTACCTCTTGGGACAGTCCATCTGTTTCTGATCCAGCTACCTGCTAATGCACACCCTGGAAGATGGTAGATGATGGTCCAGGTACTTATGTGCCTGCAACCCATGTGGGAGACCAAGATGGAGGTCCTGGCTCATGACTTCAGCCTGACCCAGCCCTGGCTATTGCTGACATTTGAAGAGTGAACCATCAGATGCAGATCTCTTACCTTGCTAGCTAGCTACCTCTCTGTAGCTCTCTCTGTCTCTCACTCTGCTTTTCAGATAAATAAAAATAAACTTTAAAAATTTGATTACTTTTTTCTTATAAAAAAAAGAGCCTTCGCTATGTACACAGTGTTCAAGTCACAAAGAGGAATGGTGATCACTATTTGCAGAAGCAGCGGCTGCTGGCGTTGGCAGCCGGCCCCTTTCGGCTTGGGGCTCCCGGTGCACCTGAGCTCTTTTTTTCTCTCTCTGGTCTTCTGTGCCTGGATAGAAGCTAAGTCCTCTCCTCACTTAGTTCCTGCCAGCCCTTAGACTGCTTGGAATGGCGATCCCAGTCACTCTCGGGGATTATTGACAGTACCAGTGGGTATTTGGGAAAAGCACCAGCTGAACTTGAGGGCAGATTTTCTTGAGCTAGGCTGAAGTTTTAATATTCAGTTTGGAAGTGACAACTATTTCTTTCTCTTTTAGCATCTGACCTGTCCTATTCCTCTGTCTTCCCTCCTTTTCTTCCACCATCCCACTGCTTTATCACCTAAAAATTATTTCTTGACTTTTCAATAAAATAGGCAGTGGTGTATTTACAACTGATTTATTAAGACTTAACAACTCACTGCTTTGGATCTCAATCAGATCATCCTTCTCATTGGACACTGGTTCATGCTGCAATTACAAGCAGTAATCGAACTGCTGTAAACTGACCTACTTAAAATAAGGTCATCTCAGTAGACAACCTTTTTAAATTGTGTTACAATGTAAGTCTTAACATACACTGGCAATTCTGATAAGTGAGTCACATCTTGTGAGATGGCCCTGCTCTCTATATGCCCCTGAAAAGGAATGATGATTGCCTTGATATTATTTCCTTGGATCTATGATTAGTTTTTCAAATAGTAAATATACTTTATTTTGACTTAAGTGATGCCCGTATTTCATACTGGTTGAAATAACTCTATTTGGAAAATAATTTAGATCATATTCAACAGCTTCTAACTTTCTAGGGACTTGCATAGTGTATTAATATAACTTATTTGACTTTGAAAATTGGTTGGAAACAGCATTCTTCTTCTTCAATGAGAGATATCTGATTTTAATCACTTTTGTTCTTGCTCACTGAATACTTCAGGCATATTTTCTTGTTAAAAAAATAGGCAGTATTTTAGTAGTGTACACCTACCGTTATATTGTCATTGTACTTTCCTACTAGGAAGAAGTTAATTATATATGTTGAGCATACGTCTGTGCTACTTTGGAAAGTGTCTTTTAAAAATGTTAAACAAAACTATTGAAAACAGAGAAAAACAAACATGAAAGCAAGAAAAAACAACACCTACACTGGCAAAATCCAGTTTTCAAAGAACAACAACAAGAAATTTGAAAATACACACTTTAATAGTAAAGTTGCTACACCCTCAATAGTACTTGAAGGAATCAAAGATGAGTGAAATTATTAGTCTTCTGTGATATAACCAAAAGTCTTAAAAATAAAAGACACCAATATAAAATATTACTATCCTATTGCTATACACTTGCAATCACACTATAAAAATGATTCACATATATGCTTTTTGGATCTTTTTATTTGACTGACATACATTTTTCATGATCATTAGTGAAATAATTATTCTGAATATGACTTGAATTTAATCTATTTGCATTAAAGCAAAATCATCATGAGTTCCAGAATTTTTTGATCTTTTTTAGTCAGTTATGATGGAATCAAATAGTAGACCAGCTGTTCAATACATGGTCAGTTCTTTTAGAAAAACATGTACCCATGTTACATATTCATCAAGTGTAAAAATGAATGTCAACAGATATAGCCAAATTAATATAATCAAACCGTATAATTATCTTTCATTCTCAATCTTAACTGTTCACTACTCCAAATTTAAGTAAAAGTAATAACATTACCTACACAAATCCCCTTGCCTTCCTCGTGTGAAAAATTTAATCATTGTGAGTCACATTTTAAAATGTCTAAAATATTTTAAAATAAGGACATATACCTAAGATGTACTTGATCGTCTTCATTCTAATTAAATGGGGTGTCAGATTCTCAAATAGGCAGAATAATTGCTTGACATTGCTCAATAGCAAACCAGATTTCATATTAAAATACTTTAATTAAATATTCTACACAATTATATAAATGCTATAAATACTTTCACATAAAATTTTCAAATATTTTTAAAATATTAAAACTTCTAAGGTGTTTCAAACTAGACTCATATTGGCAGTAAATACATTACACTTGCTTCTTGTGGTTTGTAGCCTCATTATGCATTTATAACTTTTTTTAAAGGTTTACTTACTTTATTTGAGAGGCACAGTGACAGAGAGAGAAGAGAGACAGAGAGGGATCTTGTATCTGCTGGTTCACTCCCCCAAATGACCACAATGACAGGGGCTGGATCAGGCTGAAGCCAGGAGCCAGGAGCTTCTTCCAGGTCTCCTATGTGGGTGCAGGGTCCCAAGAACTTGAACTATGTTTTGATGCTTCGCCAGGTGCATTAGTAGGGAGCTGGATCAGAAGTAAAGCAGCCGGGACTTGAACCAATGTCCATACAGGATGCTGGTGCTGCAGGCCGCGGCTTTAACCCTCTGAGCCACAGTGTAGGCCCCCTGTTATGCATTTACCACTTAGGTTTTCATTTACTGTGTTTCTAAAATGACACCTAATTCTCCATTCCTTACTACACTTTTCCCCCTTATATTTATCAACTATTATGAATTTACATGTTCATTTTGTTATTTTGCTGTCTCTTTCTCCCACTGGGATATGTACAGTCCATGGGAAAAATGATTGTTTTCCTTTAGTGTTATGTCTTCATTATCTAACAGGGTAGGCAGTGACTGTTTGCGGAATGGTTGAATGAATACTATTCATAGCATATAACTCATAGTACTGAGGACACCCAAGTTCAGAGAGCTTACTACCTCAACTAAGATAAGCCCACACAAAAATCCTTTTTTATTAGTAATCAAATGCTGTTTCAAACACTGTCTTTACTTCTCACATGCAATACACCTTTTCTACTCTAATGGATATTGTGCTCACATTTGTGTGAAACCTGAAAGAAGGTGGCCGGCGCCGCGGCTCAGTAGGCTAATCCTCCGCCTTGCGGCGCTGGCACACCAGGTTCTAGTCCCGGTCGGGGTGTCGGATTCTGTCCCGGTTGCCCCTCTTCCAGGCCAGCTCTCTGCTGTGGCCAGGGAGTGCAGTGGAGGATGGCCCAGGTGCTTGGGCCCTGCACCCCATGGGAGAACAGGAGAAGCACCTGGCTCCTGCCTTCGGATCAGTGAGGTGCACCGTAGCGGCCATTGGAGGGTGAACCAACGGCAAAGGAAGACCTTTCTCTCTGTCTCTCTCTCACTGTCTACTCTGTCAAAAAAAAATAAAAATAAAAATAAAAAAAAATAAAAATAAAAAAAAGAAGGTGTGTAGGGTGTGTAGTTAGCACAGTGGTTAAGACACCTGTGTCCCGCATCAGAGTGCCTGGGTTCCATAATAGATTCTAGGTCCTGACACCAGCTTCCTGCTAATGCAGTGTTGGGAGTCAGCATGCTGACTTAAGTAGTTGGATGCCTAGCACTCACATGGTCAACCTAGATTGCATTCATCACTCCCTGGTTTGGCCCAGCCCTGTCCCCGATGCTTACAGACATCCACTGGAGTTCTCTTGTGCCCTCGATCCCTCACTCTCTCTTGGCCTCTCAAGTAAATACAATTTTAAATGGCATTTTATTCCTCTTTATTAAATAAAAGAGACATGTTGTGACCCAGTTAAAAATTTTGGCAAATTATGGACAAGCATTTGGTCTAGCAGTTCAGATGAGAGCGTGGGTTAGAGTACCATCTCTGCTCCCAATTCCAGCTTCCTGCTAATGTGAAGGAGTTGGATCCCTGCTGCCCACAGGGGAAGCCTGCTTGGGTTCCCAGCTCCTGGACATCTGGCAAGTGAACCAGTGGATGGGGGCTTTCTCTGTGTCTGTCTGTTTCTCTTTCTCTCTCCCTCCCTCTCTCGCACACACTCTGTCTCTCTGCCTCTCAAATATTTTTAATTTAATGAATTATATTCATTTCTGATTAGAGAAAAAAATTAAATATCACAATAAATTACTATTATGTTACTATAATATTCTTAATAATATTCCTTTAACCGATAGCCTAGTTTCTAAAATAAATTACAGATTGACTGTTCCTTAACCTCCATAATCCAAAATCCTAAATGCTCCAAAATACAAAACTTCCAGGCACCAATGTGATGCCCCATGTGGGAAATTCCACATCTGACTTCATGTGACAGGTCACAGTCACCGTCAAAACACAGGTGCACTAAAAATATTGTAAAAAAAAAAAATTCCCTTCAAGCGGTGTATATAAAAGCATATATGAAACGTAAATGAATTATGTTAAGAATTGGATCCATCTGCTTGATACCTCATTATGTCATTATGTATATGAAAATAATACAAAGTAAAAAAAAATCTGACATCTAAAATACAAGCTAAAAGGATAAGGAATACTTACCCTGTAATCATACTATCTGAACAAGCCACCAGTGTTTCTTTGCTTGACTTATAAGTATTTATCACTGAAAACAGGAGAAATAATTTGATTTTTTTTAAAAAGATTTATTTTATTTATTTGAAAGACAGAGTTACACAGAGAGGGAGAGACAGAGAGAGATCTTCCATCCACTGGTTCACTCCCCAGATGGCCGCAATGGCTGGAGCTGCGCTGGTCTGAAACTAGGAGCCAGGAGCTTTTTCCGGGTCTGCCATGTGGATGCAGGGGCCCAAGGACTTGGGCCATCCTCCACTGTATCCCAGGCCATAGCAGAGAGCTGGATTGGAAGAACAGCAGCCGGGACTTGAACCTGCGCCCATATGGGATGCCAGCACTGCAGGTCAGGGCTTTAACCCGCTGCGCCACAGCGCCGGCCCTGAAATAATTTGATTTTAATTGCCTTTAGAAAACCACTCTGGAAGCACTATGGTAAAGTAACTTATCATCTGTATTTTTGCTTTTATTAAGTCAAGGTTAAATTTTAAATTTCATTTAGCCCTTAAAATATCCTTTAAAAATGTTCTAGCAGAGTATACTACAATATTCCTGTTTTTAAAAATCAAAAAAAAAAAAATAGAAAAATGAAAATTACCAGCATACTGACATGTAGAATACCCCAACTTCCTCCTTAACTCTCTCATCTCCCTTCTCATCTTTGATGATGCCTCTTAGTTCCTTTAGACTTTTTCCTTTGGAAATACTTCCTCAGGTTTATAGCTGTTGTTCCAAGATTCAGCCTTTGGCTCTCTGCTCTTATCCTTGAAAAACTGATCATTCTTTTGCTTACAGTTGTATATTTATATTTCTCCCCAATTTACTACTGTTGCCTAGACTTTCAGTTTCTTAAATGAATCTTCTGTTTTAATACTTATTATATCCAAATGAAAATGGAGAAATAATTGCATCATTCCCCCCATCAAAATGGGATCTTTTTCCAACTGTAGATCATTCAGTGGTATTATTGTATTTCCCATGTCCTCATTGTTTTATAGATTTATAAAATGTTTTATTCTCTTCATAGCAATCATTGACCAAGTTGCACCAATATTTCTCCACACTCATTAGATTTGCTCTTTCTACCCATATTCATAGACAACTGAAAACCAGATTCATTTTAGCTCATGATAAGGCTACTGAAATGATACAGAATTTTTTTTAGCTTGTAGACTACTAGACTCCATTATGATAGCTGTCTTATTTATTTGTACAAGAAATACCTGAGCAGTTCTCATTACTGGACAACCTACTAAATTTTTTTAAATAGCTACAATAGGTGCTCATTTGAAAGTTTAATGATCTTTCATGTATGGTTATTAATAGGACTTGAGCTGGGTAGTGTAGGAACATTTTGAGATCTTCATGGTAGATATAGATGACCTTGATAGTTTATGTATGAAAATTAAGTATAGAAATGGTGTGTATGACTCAAACCAATTGGCACACACGCACATACACACACTCCCTCCTTTCTCTCTGTTTGCCTGCACTTCTGTCTCTGACACAGATCACCCACACACAAATCTTTAAATGTCATTTTTAGTCTGTCTCTATTTTAAAAATATATGAGGGGACTTCAGAAAGTTGTTAGAAATGGAAAAGATAAGTTTCTTTTTGTGCAAATTTTTTTTAAAATCTGTGCATACAAGGCATCTTCCAAAAATTTATGAAAAATGTGTATTCTGGAAAAAACCTAGGCATTGATTTCAGAATTTACTGCACCAAACTCATCTTTTTTTGTAAGGATTTACTTATTTATTTGAAAGACAGGGTGACAGAAAGGAGGGAGAGATTCCATTTGCCGGTTCCCTCCCCAGATGGTTTCAACAACCAGGGCTGGGCCAAGCCGAAGTCAGGAGCCAGGAACTGCATCCTGGTCTCCCACATCCACTTGGGCCATCATTCTCTGCTTCCCCAGGTACATTAGCAGGAAGCAGAGCCAGAAGTGGAGCAGCCGGGCTTGAACAAGCACTTTGATATGGAATTATGCGTGTGACGAGCCAGGGCTGAACCTGCCGCACCACAATGCTGGCCCTTAAACTTATCTTTTAATTACATTTTTTCCATAAACTAGTACAGTAGAGAGACACAGAGATAGAGAGGGAGAGGGAGAGAGAGAGAGAACATGACTCCCATTTGCTCATTCACTGTCCAAATACCCACAGCAGCTGGCTGGGCCTGAGACAGGACCCAGAGCGGGGAGCTCAGTCCAGGTCTTCCCACAGATGTTGAAGCCCAGCTACTTGAGCCATCACCACTGTCTTCCAGGGTCTGCATTAGCAGGCAGCTGGAGTCAGGTGCTGGAGCCAGAAATCAAATCCAGCTATTCTGATGTGGGACACAAGCATCTTAACTGGCATCTTAATTATTAAGCCAAACACCTGTACCAGATGTGGGTTTCTTAACCACTGAGCTAAACCACCTACTCCAACATTAAAAAAAAAAAAAAAAAAAAAAACTCTCATTTTTGAAGTATCTAAGAAAAAACATGAATGACAATACAATGATTTAAAAATCAATGCCTGAGAGAGGGGCTGGCACTGTGGCATAGCAAGTAAAGCCACCACATACAGTGCTGGTATCTACCATATGGTAGCCGGCTATATGCTATGGCCTTGGAAAGCCGTAGAAGATGGCGCAAGTGCTTGGGCCCCTGAACCTGCGTGGGAGACCCAGAAGAAGCTCCTGGCCCTTAGCTTTGGGTTGGCCCAGCTCCAGCCATTGCAGCCATTTGGAGAATGAGCCAGTAGATGAAAGAACTCCCCCCTCCCGCCCCCATGCCTCTGCCTCTCTGTAACTGTGCCTTTCAACTAAATAAATCTTTTTAAAAAATTAATACCTGACAGAAATAGTGGTATGGAAGTATTTCTAGAAAAATCAAGAAAAATGTTAAGATCAGAATTTCCTGCCCAAGTATTGGGGATAGGTTGTAAATTATGACTCTGAATTTCTTAACTACAGCAGCAATGAAAGCTACAGATTCAGTTACAACAGTTGTAATGTCCAAAAAATAAAACAGATGTTTCCTGATTATCCAACCTCTGAGAAATTTCTCCCATGGGTCTTTATGAAAGGGACACTATGTGATGTAGGAGATCATTTTATAGAAGCCTACAATAAATGCATCCAGAGTTTACAAAACATAAAATCAATTCTGAATAAGTCCAAAGCAATGTGGTCAGATACGCAGATCCCTGGTGATATGGTTTAATCGGAAGATACATTTTTCTTTTTTCCTTTTTATTTTAAAGATTTATTTATTTATTTGAAAAGCAGAATTACAGAGAGGCAGAAGCAGAGGCAGAGAAAGAGAATTCTTCCATCTGCCTGTTCACGCCCCAAAATGGCTGCCAGGGCTGGGCCAGGCCAAAGGCAGGAGCCAGGAGCTTCATCCAAGTCTCCCACATGGGTGCAGGGGCCCAAGCACTTGGGCCATCTTCCACTGCTTTCCCCGATGTCTTAGCAGGGAGCTGAATAGGAAGTGGAGCAAGCAGCTAGGACTGGAATAGGAGCCCATATGGGATGCTGGCATCACAGGCAGTGGCTTTACCGCTACATCACAGTGCCGGCCCCCAAAGATGCATTTTTCACTAAATTTATATTATGAATATTTCAAATGTATAGAACAACTGAAAGAACAGTGAAATGAATAATCACGTCTCATTTTAAAAATTGTGAGCATTTTACCGTAGTGGACTACCTGAGTTTCTCATCGTTTGAAACTACACTTAAGATCGTATTTTAGTGTGCTGAAGCCGCATAATCGCATATACCTTCACGTGTAGTGAAAACATAGTATTCTAGCCCAAGGTTTTCCATAACAGAACTTCTAAGAAGGTGCATTTGGGAATATGAACTAAGAAAAGGTGAGTTGTAAAGAAGGATAAGCAAGAGTGTGAAGTGATTCTATCTAGTAAGAAGCAGGGCTGAGGCTGTTCTACCCCACCCAATAAGAGCATTCCTGTGTTCTATTTGAAGCCACCACAACTGACAATATGGACACACACACACGTACACATACACACACGGGTGAACACACACTTGCACACATCCCAGAGAAAGTATTAGCTCTTGTATTTTCTTCAAGAATAATTTGTGGGGCTGGCATTGTAGAACAGCAGGTTAAGCTGCTGCCTAAAGCACCGGCATCCATGAGTCCTGGTGCAAGCTCCTGGTGCTCCACTTCCTAGCCAGCTCCCTGCTTTTGCGCCTGGGAAAGCAGCAGGGGATGGCCCAAGTACTTGGGCCCTTGCACCCATGTCGGAGACAGAATGGAGTTCCAGGCTCCTGGCTTTGGCCTGACCCGGCCTTACTTGTTGGTGTCAGTAGATGGAAGATCTCCCTGTGTCTGTTTCTCTGTGTATGTGTGTAATTCTGCCTTTCAAATAAATATAAATCTTTTAAAGATTATTTTAGTAGTATCTTAGGCATTCCTTTTTAAGTGGCCTGTTTAGCAGTTCACACTTAGATATAAGAATATTTATAGTGAGTTTCCCTTTCTTTTTTTTTTTATTTATTTATTTTGACAGAATTACAGACAGTGAGAGAGAGACAGAGAGAAAGGTCTTCCTTCCATTGACTCACTCCCCAAATGGCCACAACAGCCGGAACTGCTCTGATCCGAAGCCAGGAGCCAGGTGCTTCCTCCTGGTCTCCCATGCAGGTGCAGGGCCCAAGCACTTGGGCCATCCTCCACTGCCCTCCTGGGCCACAGCAGAGAGCTGGATTGGAAGAGGGGCAACCGGGACTAGAACCCAGCACCCATATGGGATGCCGGTGCCGCAGGCGGGAGTTTCCCTTTCTGTACCCTCAAATAAAAACAGAATATAAGAAGTCAAGAATGAGACAGCTGTTTTTCTCCTGCATGGAATATAATTAATTACATTCGATCCTTTAAGAAAAAAATAAAAGGTCAGGTAGAACCCCCTGTAAGGTATTGAAAGCATATGAGAGCCGGTGCCGCGGCTCACTAGGCTAATCCTCCGCCTTGCGGCGCCGGCACACCGGGTTCTAGTCCCGGTCGGGGCGCCGGATTCTGTCCCGGTTGCCCCTCTTCCAGGCCAGCTCTCTGCTGTGGCCAAGGAAGTGCAGTGGAGGATGGCCCAAGTACTCCATGGGAGACCAGGAGAAGCACCTGGCTCCTGCCATTGGATCAGCGCGGGGCGCCGGCCACGGCGGTCATTGGAGGGTGAACCAACGGCAAAGGAAGACCTTTCTCTCTGTCTCTCTCTCTCTCACTGTCCACTTTGCCTGTCAAAAAATAAATAAATAAATAAATAAAATTTAAAAAAAAAGAAAGCATATGAGAAGGCATACTAATAGACTGACAGATCCAGCACTTACCAAGGGCTGACCATGGGTTTGCTTCCTGATTTTACTGCCGGTGTTAAAGGCAGGTTGGAGAAAGAAAAGTGATGTAGATTTATGTAGTACAGGGACAACACTGGATTTAGCACAGCATTGTGTTTTACAAACCAGTGTAAAACCATTTGGAAACCAATCTTTAATTCTCCTGCAAGCCTCCCAGTTGTGTTC
This sequence comes from Oryctolagus cuniculus, assembly GCF_051225735.1. Taxonomy (NCBI): domain Eukaryota; kingdom Metazoa; phylum Chordata; class Mammalia; order Lagomorpha; family Leporidae; genus Oryctolagus; species Oryctolagus cuniculus. Next base: position 143,115,633 of record NC_142869.1, on the reverse strand, counting down.
CTGCATGGGAAAGTTACCTTCCAATCTGGTGTATTTGCCATAATGCTATTGGATCCACCTTCTTAGAGAAAAAGAGAAGGATTTCAAGATAAGGTCATGTTAAATGATCATTGTCCAGTAGGTTATCTACCTTACTGTATTATAATTATCTCAGAATGACATTCAAGAGTACCTCAGAAAATTCCTGGAAAATAGAATTAAAAGACAATGTGCATTTTCCACAATTGTTTCAAAGTCCCCCATATATAAAGGTGAAGAGCTCCTTGAAATACAAAAAGAACGACCACCAAAATCACCATTAATAATCAAAAGCTCCCTTTTAAGCCATAGATATTTTAGAAACACAGGAGACCAAATATCTGATAGTTAGGGGAAAAAAAAACCTACCCTTTGAAGCCATCAATTGATGAGGAAACAACAAACCAGACAGTATTCAATAGTGACAGAAGCTTAAATAGAAAATTTTAGGAAAGGAAAGATTGCCATGTGCTATTCAAAGAATTTGGGTAGAAGAATACTTAAATTTTAGCAGGGCTTGTGCACAGGCACAGACACACAAATACACATTAAATATTTTATCTCATTTTATTTCCAAAATAACATTTCTTAAGAGATTTGTTTATTTGATTTGAAAGAAAGTTAGAGAGAGAGGAAGAGCCAGAGAAAGACTGAGAGGTCTTCCATTCTCTGGTTCACTCCCCAAATGGCTGCAAAGGCCAGAGCTGGGAAGGTCTGAAAGCAGGAACCAGGAGCAGCTTCTGGGTCTACCATGTCGGTGCAGGTGCCCAAGGTCATGGGTCATCTTCCACTGCTTTCCCAGCCACATTAACAGGGAGCTAGATTGGAAGTAGAGCAGCCAGGACTCAAATTGGCTCTTATATGGGATGACAGCAGCACAGGCAGCAATATTCCCTGCTATGACAGAGCACTGGCATCCCAAAAATAATACTTTTATAATTCTAAAGTAATGTATGTAAATTTGCTTAGTTCACCTTTAAGCCTATTTTCTGAAGTAGACAAATTGAGACATTGCTATTCTTATTTTACTGTTTAAAAAATAACTCAGATGCTCAGAAGCCTTACCCTAAATTACTGAGTGATACAGCATCTAAACCAAGTGACACAACATCTCAGAAAATATGGAGATCATAATGCTATTAAGTTTAAGTACTTACAAATGGAATATATAGACCATCTGGTGCTATCTCCAAGAAGCATATGATTTATACATATTGATGTTGATAAATCACCAATCATACAGCCATCACCCTCAAATATGACACAGATAAAACACCTGATAGATCTTACTTCCAATCACATGTAATTAACACTAATTCTGGAGCTCATCCAATCTTCATAGTATTTGACCTTTAACTGCTCTGTCATTTTTTTTTCCTGCCAGGATGGGCAAATAACCTTACACAGTCTTAATTTTTGGCAGAGGTAAAAGTTGTATATAGAGTTTGATGAGATATCAATGCCAAAGTTAAGATAGGAAAATAGGTTCTAGGGTTTTGAAAAAAAATTTTTTTTTCTTACTTAACAGAGAGAATGAGAGAGAGATGTTCTGTTGGCTAATTCACACCCCAAATGACTGCAATAGCTGGGGCTGCGCCAGGCTGAATCCCGGAACCTGGAACCCAATCCAGATCTCCCACGTGAGTGGCAGGGGACCCAGCTACTGGAGCCATCAGATGCTGCCTCCCTCGGTGTGCATTAGCAGGAACCTGGAGTCAGGAGCAGAGCCAGGACTAGGGTCTCAACTGCTCTGCCAAATACTCACCCTTAGTCTTTGGTTTTTAAATTTATCTTAAAATTTTATCTTTGAGGTGAGCATGTAAAACTTGACTTTTTGAGTTTGTAGTTGGTATTTTATCACATACATAAATTCATGTGATTACTGCCTGCATCAGGATACAGAACAAACTCCGTTACCCTTCAGATCTCCCCGGTGCCGTCCCTGGGGGTCATGCACTCTCCCTCTCATAATCCCTCGCACCCACTGCTCTGAAAACCCGCTGCGGTTTCACTTTTTGAAAATATCAGGTAATCTGAGTCACGTATTATTTAGCTTTCAGAAGCTGGGGCTTCCTTTATTCAGCAGTGTCTTTGAGATTCATCAAAAGAATTGTGTATACAATCGCTGTTCATTGTGGTTGTGGCACAGCACTCCATTGTAGGGATGGACCACTGTATGTTTAATGCATTCATCTATCAAAGGACATTTTCACTGCATCCTATTGTGAGTATAAAAATTTTGTACAAGACTTCATGTGAAATTATGTTTTCATTTTTCTAAATAGCTAGGAATGGTGGTGTTAAATGATATGGTCAATATGTTTGATTTTTTACAATATTTATTTATTTATTTAAAAGGCAGAGTTACAGAGAGGTAGAGGCAGGGTGTGGAGGGTGTCGTCTATCCACTGGTTCACTCCCCAAATGGCCAAAACAGCCGGAGCTGTGCTGATTCGAAACCAGGAGCCAAGAGCTTCTTCCAGATCTCCCATGTGGGTGCAGGGGCCCAAGGAATTAGGCCATCTTCTACTGCTTTCCCAGGCCATAGCAGAGAGCTGGATCAGAAGTGGAACAGCCAGGACTTGAATCAGTGCCCATATGAGATGCTGGCATTGCAGGAGGCAGCTTTACCTGCTATGCCACAGCACCAGCCCTGATATGTTTGACTTTACAAAGATTTATCATTCCAAACCTCTGCTTGCTAGTTACGTGATACTTCCCCTGTCTGTGCTCCACCATCCTCCATGGGGCTTACAACAATGCCTGCATGATAACATTTGAACATTCAGCCTCCAAAACTGGGAGCTAAGTAAACCTCTCTTTCCTTCATAATGATAATAATAAAAAGTCAAACTACTCAAGCTGTTTTCCAGATTAACATTCTGCAAATGTATGAGAGTTCCAATTGTTCCATATTCTCACCAGCACTTGGTATTGTCAAAATTATTTTTAAGATTATTCTAATGTATTGACATCCTATCATAATTTGAATTCAAATTTCTGTAATGATTAATGATATCAGACATTTTTAAGTGTTTATTTGCCTTCTGTATATCCTTTTTGGTAAAGTTACTTTTCAATCACTTTTGCTAATTTTTAATTGGGCTTTTTTTCCTTCTGAAAATTGAAATTTTAAAAAAGAATGTTCTGGGGGGCCGTGGCGCAGAGGGTTAACACCATGGCCTGAAGCGCCAGCATCCCATATGGCCGCCGGTTCTAATCCTGGCTGCTCCTCTTCCAATCCAGCTCTCTGCTATGGCCTGAGAAAACAGTGGAAGATGGCCATATTGGGAAGTGAACCGCGGATGGAAGATCTCTCTCTCTCCCTCTCTCTGCCTCTGCCTCTACCTGTCTGTAACTCTGCCTTCCAAATAAATAAATAAACCTTTAAAAAAGCTATTGATTATTCATATGGATTTCTCTCTATTATACATATTAGGTTCCATTTATCTATATATCTATCTCTTTGCCATACCACACTGTCATTATTTTAGTTTTATAACAACTCTTAATCAGAGAGTTTAACTCTTCTAACTGTATTATTGTTTTATAAATTTGTTTTAGCCATTCTAGTTTCTTTCCTTTTCATCATAAATCTTAGAATCACATCTGTATCTACAAGAATTCGATTAGAGATTTAAGCTAGAATTGTGTTAAATCTATGGTGAGTTTGGGGAGAATGAATATAATCAAATGCATGAACATAATATCTCTCCATTTATTTGTGTCCCATTTTATGTCTTTCATCAGCATGTAGTAGTTTGCAACAGGTCCTATTCGTGTTTTGTTAGAGTTATGCCTAAATATTTTGTTTTTTTTTTTGTTTTCTGAAGTTTTAGTATTTTTCCTAAATGTTTATTTCCTTTAAAAAGAAGGTTTATTTATTTATTTATTTATTTGAAAGGCAGAGTTACAGAGAGGCAGAGGCAAAGACAGAGAGAAAGGTCTCCCATCCGCTGTTTTACTCCCCAGTTGACTGCAACAGCCGGAGCTGTGCCAATCTGAAGCCAAGAGCCAGGAGCTTCTTCTGGGCCTCCCATGCACGTGCAGGGGCCCAAGCACTTGGGCCATCCTCTACTGCTTTCTCAGGCCAAAGCAGAGAGCTGGATTGAAAGTGGAGCAGCAGGGACTCGAACTGGCACCCATATGGAATGCCGGCACAGCAGGGAGCGGCTTTACCTGCTATGCCACAACGCCAGACCCTAAATGTTTATTTCCAATCCCTTATTTCTTTTGTTTTTTTAATTTTTATTTATGTATTTATTTTGACAGGCAGAATTAGACAGACAGAGAGAAAGGTCTTCCTTCCATTGATTCACTCCCCAAATGGCCGCTACGGCCGGCGCGCTGCGCTGATCCGAAGCCAGGAGCCGGGTGCTTCCTCCTGGTCTCCCATGCGGGTGCAGGAACCAAGCACTTGGGCCATCCTCCACTGCACTCTCGGGCCACAGCAGAGAGCTGGACTGGAAGAAAAGCAACCGGGACAGAACCGGCGCCCCAACCGGGACTAGATCCCGGAGTACTGGCGCCGCAGAGGGAGGATTAGCCAAGCGAGCCGCAGCGCCAGCCTCCAATCCCTTATTGATAGTATATAGTGATATGATTTTTGTGTAGTAAATTTTTTATTCATTTTCAGTGCTCGCTAACAAACTACAGCAAAGTCAGTGGCTTAAAATTCCACACACTTATTATGTCAGTTTCTGTATGTTAGGGTTCTCAGTGACTTACTTAGATCCTCTGGAGGCTGTACTGGGAAAGAATCTGCCTCCAGGATATATATATATATATATATATATATATATATATATATGGCCAAGTTTATTTCCTTGTGGCTGTAGAAGTCATGGCAGCTCACTTCCTCAAAAGCCTAAAAAGACATGGAGCTCTAGAGACAATCTACTAGCAAGACAAGAGTTTTACTCACATTGCATAATCAGAGGAGTTACATCCTATCACCTTGGCCAGATTTTAGTGGTTAGACTTAATGCACAAGTACCATTCATGTTTAAAGGGAAGAAATGGCACAAGGTGTAAATAAACATCTTTCACCACAGCCTTGTATTCTATGGCCTTACTGATCTCACTTTTTAGATCGAGTAGTCTGTTTTCTTATTGACATTTTTCTTATAGACCCTTAAAATGTTCAATGGAGACAGTTATGTTCAAAGACAAGGAACTTTTTTCCCTTCCTAATCTGTATGCCTTTAATTTCCTTTATGTACCTTGCATTTATGCAAGCTAACTCTTCCAGTATGATGTAGAAAAGAAATGGTGAGAGCAGACATCTTTGTCTTCTTTCAAACCTTAGGAGAAAGCATTGCTCTTTTTCCATAAAATATGACATTAGCTATAAGCACTGGGGAATGTCCTTTATCAGTTGAAGTAATTACTTTCTATTCCCAGTGTGCTAAGAGGTTTTCTTGTGAATGGGTATTAAGTTTAATTAATTGCTTTTCACTCCATCAGTAATATCATATATTGGGCTGTTAATAGTAGTTACATTGATTTATTTTCAAATATTGAACCAGCCTTGCATTCCCAACTTGTGCCTACCTCATTTGATTGTGGTATGTTACTGTTTGATAATATTATATAAAGGATGTTTGCATCTATATTAATTACAGATATCAGCCTGTGGTTTTCTTAAACTGCCTGATCTTGCTGTAATTCGGACCTCATGAAATGAGATGAGAAAGGTTTCTTCATGTTCTACTGTCTGGAATTGTTTGAGTAAACTGGTGTTATTTCTTCTTGAAATAGTTGACGTTTGGGACAATTTGCCAATGAAACCATCTGGAACTATCACTATTTATATTTCAGAGTTCTCAAAGAGTTGTTCCATGTAAGCTGTTTCACTTTTGTAGCTGTAGTGAGACAGGGTGGATATGCCTAGAATTGAAACCTCTAGCCTGTTTTTTCCGGATGATTTCTAATATGTATTCAATACCTGGCCATGGACGTATTATTTTGGAAGTCATAAAATAGTCAATACCTATTACACATTTTCTCTAGTGTTGTTTGTTTCTATCACTGCATCGAAGCAATGGGCTCATCAACTCCATTTCATCAATATGTTTAAAATGTTTATTTGTTTATGTTTTATTATTTATATAATGTTTTCATCTCATTGAAAAAGTGAGGGAGAGAGAGAGAGATCTTCCATCTGCTGGTTCACTCCCCAAATGTCTGCAACAACCAGAGATGGACTAGGCTAAAAGTCAGGAACCAGGAACCCCATCCAGGTCTCCTATGAGACTTCGCAAGCTACATGTAATTGCTGTCAGATATCTCTGATATTTTAAAAAATATTTATTTTATTTATTTGAAACCCCCCAATGGCTGCAATGACTCAGGCTGGGCCAAGATGAAACCAGGAGCCAGGAACTCCATCTGGGTCTCCCGCTTGGGTGATGGGAGCCCACATACTTGGGCCATCCTTCACTGCCCCTTAGGATCATTAGCAGCTGTCTGAATCAGAAGTAGAGCAACCAGAACTGAAATAGGCGCTCCAATATGTGACACCAGCATCATAGGTTTAACACACTGTGCCACAGCACTGACCCCTCTTCTTTAATTTTTGGCAAGCTGTATTGGATTTTCAATGCTGTTGTAACAAAAACCATAAATTTAGTGGCTTAATGTACGAGTTTTTAATCTTATAGCTTTTACACGTTTTTAATCAGCCATGAAGTCTGACATGGGTTTCACTTGACTAGGATCAAGTCACCATCAGCACTCAGGTCCTTTCTCAAGGCTCTAGGGGAGAATCTATTTCCTCATCTCTAAATTCTGTAGGCTGCCCCACTCCTCGGTCATGGCACTCCTCCTCTACCTGCAAAGCCAGCCAGGCCACACCTCCTTATCCCTATCCCTGCATCCATCCTTGCACTTACTTGTGACCTCAGCCAGGAAGGGGTCTCAGCTTCTAGGAATCTATGGGATTAGATGGGGCCCACCTACGTTCTCTGGAATACTCTTAGCTCAGGATTATTTGCTCAGTCACATCTGCATTTCGGGTAACATAGACACAAGTTCTGGGGATTAGGACATGGTGAAGCCCTCCACACAATCCTGTAAAGAAAGATAAAAAGGTACCCTTAGCTCCTGCTGTATACAAAAACTGACCACAAGTCAGGGTTGGCTCACCCTAAACTGTGCAGCCAGTTAACATGGAGAGAAAAGTCTATTCTCCATCTCCTTTTGTGTTTACATGATAATAGGTGAAGCTATGTAATGAGAACTCCTTATGTGATGAAAACGAAAGAGAAAACTTTTTAATCTTAGTCATGTGAAAACTGACCTTTATAAAGAGTGAGAATGTGTGAGATTTCAAAATCCAAGTGAAATGTATATTTATACTCATAAAAATTTACTTGAATTTCTAGATTCTAGATGAAATTCAAAACTGCTTTATTATTATGTATTATACACCAACCATATAATTAAGAATATATTCATTATGTTATAAAATTTTTCACTATCTAGCTCTGTGAACATCTTATTTTATAGCTTAGTATTAAAAATTAATAAGAATGATGTTTTTTCTCTTCTTTACTAATAGGAAGCAGCAGATTCATTTTTATAAATTCAGTCCTTTCTATGTGATATGCAATTTCCAGAACAGAATAAATTCAATTCTTGATAAGCTAAAATGAGATAAAATTTACTCAGCTCCCTATAAGATTTGAATACTTTAGCTGAATGCTGGTATTTTATTTGAAAGTTTTCCAGTTAACCAATACTTGATATCAATTTTTAAATAATCAGATTTTAGTGGCTTGGGAATTAACACATTTCCAGTCCATTCATTAATATCAGGGATAAGTTCTAAAAAATGAAGTATAGAAAGATTTTAATTTTTTTCCTACAGCCATAAAAAGACATAATATTAGGGGTGGGTGTTGTGGTGCAATTTGTTACGTCACTTGGAATTCTCATATCCCACATCAGAGTGCCTGAGCTTGAGTCCCACCTCAGCTTTTGATTCAGTTTCTTAAGAATGCACCTGGGAGGCAACAGAAATGCCCAAGTTCTTGAGTTCCTGCCACTTCCCTAGGCAACCTGGATGGAGTTCTTGGCTTCTGGCTTCAGCCTGGCCCAGCCCTGGCTGTTGCAGGCATTTGGGGATTAAACCAGAGGCTAGAACTCTCTCTCTCTCTTTCTTCCTCTCTCTCTCTCTCTCTCTCTCTCGCTGACTTTCAAGTACAAAAACAGGACTTCTTTTTAAAGGAAATAATATTATTATAAAGTTTATTTGAAAGCTGTCACTTATATTGATATGCTATTGTTAAAATTATAGTTTGGTTTTCTTATTATTTATTTGAGAGGCAAAGACAGAGCTCCCATTCACTGGATCGTCTCCCAGATTTCCACAATGGCTGGGACAGGGCTGGGGCCAGACCCTGGACCCAAGAATGCATTCCTGGTCTCCCATATGAGTGGCAGAAACCCATTGCTTGAACCATCACCATTTCCTCCCAGGGACTTCATTAGCAGGAAACTGGAGTAAGGGGCTAGGAATCAAACATAGACATTCCAGTCCAGGACACCAGCATCTTAACTGCTAGACTAAATGAAATGTGTTTTGGAAAAATTAATAACATTATCCTTCAAACCTCTTCATTATCAATTATTATTACCAACATGTCTGTCATTTATTAAGAACTTTTTTTCCTAATCCCTATATTTTGACATAACATTATAGTGAATTTAATTCATAAAAAAAGGCAATTCTTTACATTTTGGTAGGGAGTGAATGAGTTTGTTTTCAACAAGAAAAAGCCAGCACTAAAAGTCCATGGAGGGAGTTTTGTTGTCATCCAGAACGATGGAGAGAATGAAGACCTTCTCATCCAGTTTTCCCATTCTACTAAATTTTGATGTTTTCAAAACTCACAATTCAGAGCTAAATATTTCTTTGGAGAAAGAGTCATTGGTCACCATTAATATTATCCTTGCTCCAGTTCACCATATGTGATTCTAATAATGTGAAGACTTAGTTTGTAGTAATGAAGTAAAATCTGGCCTGGTAATAGCAGAACCAGCCTTCATAAGCTTTTAAATTTTGGGGATAAATTTTTTGTCATTGTAACTTTTCTAGCCTAAAACATAGATGTGGATTGTAGATGCTTTTGAGTGGAGAAGTTCAATGTTTCATCTCTAGGGTAGAATAAAAATGTAGGGTAAATTAAAAATATCCTCTCATTGATAATTTTTTATTGACCTTTCTCAGAATACTGCCAACAATTTGGAAGCATTTCAGACTTCTAAACACCAACTGAGATAGTTGTGTGGAAAAGAAATCTTTCTGTGCAGATATTTGGCCCAGTGGTTAAGATGATCCCAGTACTTGGATCCAAGTCCCACCTCCACTCTCAATGCCAGCTTCCTGCTAATGCAGACCCTTGGAGGCAGCAGTAATGGCTCAAGTAGTAAGGTGCCTGCCACTGAAAGGGGAGACCTGGATTGATCCTGGCCCAACCCAAGTTCTTGTGGGCATTTGGGGAGTAAACCAGTGGATTGGAGACTCTCTCTCTCTTTCTCTCTCTCCTCCCTCCCCATTCTTTCTGTCTCTCAAATTAAAACAAACAAACAAAAAATTTCTGGAATGTCTCAGGAATACGATACAGCAATTCCATTCACCCAACTTGATCTTTTTAAATATAAAAATTGTCTTCAGTGTCACCTGAAGAAGTTATTGTATATCTTTCAGCAATTCTCATATTTCTTGGAAAATTATAGGCACCTCTTCATAATTTTTTTTTGTAATGTGCCTGAGTTGAAAGTTTTCAAGAAAAGAAAAATCTAAATCTTACAAGAATCTTAGAGTTATCAAAAAGACTTAGGAATTAGGATTTATTTGCCAATTCTTTTCAGAGTTTAATTACCTAATTCTAAGACACTTATTTACGTTTTAAGATTAGACAACACATTTCTAACATTGTGCCAACTGATGTGTTTGATTAAAGTCAGATATGCTAGTGCCAACCTCATGTAATTACTCTGGAAATTGTTGTTACTTTATTCTCCTGCTGTTTTCCTCTTTGAAAAAAGTAATCAATATATTTTTTTGAGGTTTTAGGGGATATAACAACCATTTTCTTTGTCTGCAATCTAAAGCAATGGAACAATAAGAAAAAACAGTAAGACAGATGAGAAAGCAAATTCTCACTTTCTCACTGTAAAAGCTGACACTGGAGCACATGGACATCTGTGGGGCAGGGACTTCCTAATAATTAGCAGCAGAATCCAGCAGACTTAAACCACAGCAGAACCACCTTTCCTGTGGGTGGGTGGTTTACTTCCGAGAAAACAGTTCCTCTCTGCAAATTCTCAGATTAAGTCGTTTTCCTCCAGAGGCAGTAGTGTTAGGCTGATGGGTATTTCTCCTCATGGAAGCAAACTTCAGGAGTAGAGATTAAGCTTCCTGTTTAACACTGTATTTCCTAAGCTAATCAGCTGTGATAGACTGTAACAGATCACCTAGCAAACACTAAGACATCTGCTGAGCCTCTCATTCATGCAGTGTAGTTTGTGTGAACCGTATACATCGGGAAGAGTAAGACTAACTGGGGTCAGTAACATGACCAGAATCAGTATTAAATTTTAAATGTATCGGGGCTGGTGCTGTTGCACAGTGGGTTAAAGCCCTGGTCTGAAGCACCAGCATCCCAAGTGGGTGCCAGTTCTGGTTCTGGCTGCTCTACTTCCAATCCATGGCCTGGGAGAACAGTGGAAGATGGCCCAGGTCCTTGGGCCCCTGCACACATGTGGGAGACTTGGAAGAAGATCCTGGCCCCTGCCTTTGGATCGGCATAGCTCCAGTCATTGCGGCCATCTGGGGAGTGAACCAGCGGATGGAAGACCTCTCTTTGTAATTCTATCTTAAAAAAAAAAAAATTTAAGGGTATCATCTGGAATCCCACCTGCTCCACCCTACCCCACTCTCTCAGCTAGGTATATTTTCACTGTAGATGTTAAATTATGCCTAATCTATTTAAAGTATTCATGATTGAGAAATATTACTCCTTGGAGCATGAAAGTGTTGGGCTATATGTAATGAACTGTCGGCCATGACTGCGCTTCTGACAGAAATAAAGTTCATGGGCTAAGAAAAGGATGCCAGCGTGTTGCTGATGAAAAGTTAGGGCCATGTAGCGTTAGCAAATCAGGGCTCCAGCCCTGTCTTCGATGTGCAGCCTCCACAGTGGCAGGACTGTGTCTGAGTGGAGAGCTCCTACACCCTCACCACCAGTGTCTCTGTGGATAACCACTCACCACGTACTCCATCCTGGTAGAACACAAGGATGGCAGGAGCCCAGGTACTGGGAGCTGTCTCTCAAGCATGTTAGCAGGAATCTGGATCAGAAGTGTGGAGTAGTCAGGGCTGAAACCAGACAATCCCAGATGGGATGCAGGTCTCCCAGGTGGCAGCTTAACCTGCCATGCCAGAACACTGACCCTCAAAACTTTTGTACGCCACCCAAATCATAGATAGTTAGATACAGGTGATAGCTTCAAGGTGATATGTTAATTTTTTAAAGACTTTTTTTAAGTTTTTAACAGTCCAATTTACCCATGGCTTCTAGAAATAGAAATAACTGTCAATTTTTAATAATATGAATGAGAAGATACCTGTAGTTATTTTTTTCTTTATTCCTAATAGCTTAATGTGTCTACATGGTATTACAAAGTGGTAGCTTATCTCCATTTATACTATTATTCCAAAGGGAAGAGAAAAATTGATGCCTTTTTTCCTAATTAGAGACAATTTCCAGTCAATACTACCACTGAATTAGACTGCACTGAAAATATTGGAAAACAATGAGTATCTATATGTATTTATTCATCTAAATAATGAATTGAGTACTTTGCCGTTATGAGAATCAATTAGTTATCAGAAAGGGTTCTGAATGCAATGAGAAATGCAGCATAAATATGAATATCTTGAGTTTAGCATACACTCGAGCATAATTTATACAATTTCAGTTCCATCTGTAATGTGAAATTGGTAACAGGACATGACATAACTGAAGCTTGGTTCAAGAATGACTTTCTTATTCTCTGTCCCAGCTATCCCAATTTTAATACTAAATGGCTTGTCATTTTTTATTAACTAGACTTTTTGTCTTCGTGACAAACTTGAGAAATAGTCTATAGAGCTTTATAAATATCTGTAAATGTTATGTAAATTTTTGGTCACACATAAAGTAGTAATTTTCTTTTTCAGTTGGGTTGAATTTACTTTTAAGTATGTGAGTCACATATGTCAATATAAGCCATAAATGTTATTCAACACATGCTTCAGCATTTTCTTTTTCCCTTTTTCCTGATGTTTCATTAGTGACATTTTTCAAATCAAATTTAACTAATCCTTGGTTCAGTCTCCAAACAGGAAATCGGTTCAGTGAGCAGGGATCAGAATGACAAAAGAACTGCTCTCTCAGAGGATGCTGGCAAATACTTTGCTCATTGAAAAAAAAATGCAAGCCTCTAGATTTTTCTGACCCTAATGCTCTGATTTTTCAGTCTGGATTTAACTGTGAATGAAAAACTTTGAAAAGCCATATAATCCATCAATATTATATTTGCTGGAGCCTGAGTTTCATACAACATCAAAGAATTTTTATGGCTTTGATATTTTTTCCTTCCTTAATTATGTCAGCCCTAGATATATTGCATTGAATACTGTTTTCCTGGCTTGCTCTTATTAGCGGTTAACACTTTATGTAGAACATATCTAGAATTCCTAACATCTGTTAATGGAACTTATTTTGACTGAAAAGTACGGTAGTGTTTAATTTGAGGCAAGAAGAAAGTATATTTTCAAATTGCACATGTAAATAGAAGATTATCTCTTCTGTGAAGCTATGTGTATGAGTAAGATAAGCAGATAATTTGTGCATAAAAACTAGCAACTCATGATAATCAGACTACTTCATATTAAATATTGAAAATCAAAATAACTAAAATTTTGGCTGAGAAAAAACAAGCTACATTAAAAAAATTCCAAAGCACCTAAACTCGCAGCAGTAAGAGATTTTTTTTTTAATATGTTTTATGGAGAGCAGTTTAGATTCACGGCAACCTTGGGCAGAAGGTATGAAGATTTCTCATATACTCCCTGTCCCCAGATATGCACAGCCTCCCTCTGCTTTCAACATCCCCTACCAGAGAGGCACCTCCTCACACCTCACTCACCTGCGTTAGCATATCATTAACCCCCAGAGCCTGTTGCTTGCATGAGGGTTTACTCTTCATGTTGGACATTCTAGTCTATCATTTATACCAGGCTTCACTCTTGGTGTTGTAGAATCTATGGTGGTTGCACATTCTACATGATGCTATTCACAGTAAGTTCAGATTTTAATATCACATTTTGGGGCCAGCACTGTGGTGCAGTGGGTTAAAGCCCTGGCCTGAAGTGCCAGCACCCTATATGAGCGCCGGTTCTAGTCCCGGCTGCTCCTCTTCCCATCCGGCTCTCTGCTATGGCCTGGGAAAGCAATAGAAGATGGCCCAAGTCCTTGGGCCCCTGTACCCACGTGGGAGACCAGAAGAAGCTCCTGGCTCCTGGTTCAGATCGGCACAGCTCCTGCCATTGCGGCTATCTGGGGAGTGAACCAGCAGATGGAAAACCTCTCTGTCTCTACCTCTCTCTTTAACTCTTTCAAATAAATAAATAAATAAATAAATCTTTTTTTAAAAATCACGTTTCCACCAGTCACATATCATCTGGACTAGTTTTACGGCCCTAAAAATCCTGTATGTGCTTCTACGTCACCCTCAGGAGACCTAGTGCTCTCACACAGGAACTCCGAGTTCCATATGGTAAATTGAAGGACTAGAGGTTGTAGGGGTGAAATGGTAAATTGGGACCTTTCACTTGTCTGCTAAAAAGACAACAGATTGCCTCTGTTTGCATTTAGAACAAAATGCAAACCCTTAAACTTCACTGTTTAGATTTGAAGGACTTGATTCTTGCCCTCATGTAGATTATGGTCGAGTTATAAATGTTATTATGTAGGACAAAGGAGAAGGAAAGAGGCTGAGAATAGATCGGGGAGGTTAAATGAGATTGGTGTGCCAAGGAAAGTCTCTGAGGAAGTGATGTTACAGAGAACACTCCAGACGAAGGGAAACTTTGTGCAGGAGATTGAGAAAGCAAAGTCTGGATAAGCCCGAGGAACTGAATGCTTCTGACCGGTGGGCTTCCCCAGTGCATTCCATGATGTCACAAAAGGAGATCCTCCTAGTCATAGGTCTTTCCTTACACACCTCCGTATTTCCTCTGCGCCTTTCCAAGTTTTGAAATAGACTAGATGACCAGGAAGCATTTCATGAATAAGCATGTGAGCAAGTTGACTGGGAAAAGGGAAAAAGGGATAATAGCAGTATGCACATCATAAAATTTTGAGTATTAACTGAGGTCACTCATAAAAGGTGCTGAGCTTGGAGCCTGGCACAGAGAAAGTGCTTGATACAGCATGATGTTTTGAAACCATGCATAGTAAATATATGTAATCTATCTGTTGATTTAAGTAGAATTATCCTCCACCGACGGCGCCAGCACACCGGGTTCTAGTCCTGGTTGGGGCGCCGGATTCTGTCCCGGTTGCTCCTCTTCCAGTCCAGCTCTCTGCTGTGGCCACGGAGTGCAGTGGAGGATGGCCCAAGTGCTTGGGCCCTGCACCCCATGGGAGACCAGGAGAAGCACCTGGCTCCCGGCTTCGGATCAGCATGGTGCGCCGGCCACAGCGGCCATTGTGGGGTGTTCAATGGCAAAGGAAGACCTTTCTCTCTGTATCTCTCTCTCACTGTCCACTCTGCCTGTCAAAAAAATTTTTTTTCAAATTTATGAGAAAAGCTCAAATGAATTTGTTGTTAAAGACTCAAATAAAACCTTTGCACTTAGAATTTTTTATCCAAATATTTATTGATTTATTTGAGAAGCAGAATGAGAGAGGTCTTTCATCTACTGGTTCACCACCCAAATGGCCACAACAGCCAGATCTGGGCCAGGCTGAAGCCGGAGCCAAGAACTTCATTCTGGTGTCCCACAGGGGTGGCAGAAACCCAAGAGTGTGGACCATCATCTGTTGCCTCCCCAGGAACATTAGCAGGGAGCTGGATTGGAAGAGGTGCCAAGACTGAAACTGGCGCTCAGATACTGGATGCCAGCATCACAAAGCCAGCTTAACCCACTGTACCACAATGCTGCCCTCCCTTTTTGATTTCTTAGGTTTTGTATTATGGGCTATCTCGATATATGCTCTGCAAAGACACTTCAAAAACGCATGGAAAATGGATTTAAAGTATAAGATAATTTTACTGGGGCCCAGCAGGGTAAGCCGCCACCTATGACACCATCATCCCATATGCAAGTGCATCACAGATGCTATGTGTCTGATCCAGCTCCCTGCTAATGTACCTGGGAAAGCAGCAGAAGAAAACCCAAGTAATTGGGCCCTTCCACCCATGTAAAAGACCAGATGAAGTTCTAGGCTCCTGACTTCAGCCTGGCTCAGCCCCGACCACTGTGGCCATTTGGGGAGCATGTCTGCAGATAGAAGATCTCTTTCTCTCTCTCTCTCTCTCTCTCTCTCTCTCTCTCTCTCTCTGTGTGTGTGTGTGTGTGTGTGTCCCTCTTTCTATCACTCTGCCTTTCAAATAAATAAATCTTTAAAAATAAATACATAAAATAAAATACTTTTTTTAAATATAAAACTATTTTATTGCAAAAATGCTACACTCATAATACTGGCACTACACTTTATAATTTTTTTAAAGTGCATGGTAGGACTCAGCATTGTGGTAGAGCAGGTTAAGCTGCTTCTTGGGAACCCTGCATCCCATGTAATAGTGCCAGTCCGAGTTCTTGTTGTTCCACTTCTGTCCCAGCTTCCTGATAATGTATCCTGGGAGACAGGATATTATGGTCATTATGGCCCAGTAATTGGGATTCCTGACACTCAATGGAGTGGCACTTACAAACAAATACAAATCACATACAAATACAAACACTTAACAACAAATTCATTTGAGCTTTTCTCATAAATTTGAAAACTTTTTAATGCTTAAATTCTACTTAAATCAACAGATAAACTACATATATTTACTATGTATGAGTTCAAAACATCATGTTGTATTCCTGCCACACATTGGAGACCTGGGTGGAATTCCTAGCTTCAGTCTGGACCAGTCGTGGCCACTGAGGGCATTTGGGAGTGAACCAGTAGATGAAAGGACCCTTTCCCCCTCTTTTTCTCTCTCTGTCTCTCCTTCTCTCTCTTTCTCTCTCTCTCTGTCTCCTTTTCAAGTAGATGAAAATAAATAAACAGCTTTAAAAAGTGTTTGATAAATATTATCTTAAAAAAAATTTAAGTCCCTGCTTTGTTTTTGAACTTTTCCAAATGACTGTTGCATGAAATGTTGGAAAGTAGACAGATTTTCAAACTCTTAAGTGAACAACACAAAACAAATAAAAAACACACTTTGGGAATTCCTTGAGTTGAATGTTATCCACAGACTTCTCTTCTGGTTCCTACATGATTTGCAGAGATACAACTTTCCTTTCGCACATAGACACACACACTATTGGATAGCTGACAGACTCATCAATAATATGTGATGATAGGAGATGGCCTCAAACCTTGTACTTCTTTCTGAATATCAAAAAATATCATTTTCACCAGCAAAGGTCCAAATGCAAGCCTAGTTTTAAACACAATTCTGAAGCTCTCTCAACTCATTCAACTTGGCTATGCTATGGAAGACCAAACCCTGCCATTTTCTTATGTAGACATGAAGTGCTTAAATTTTGATGATTGAAGTAACAGCTCTATACTTCCAATCAGTCAACTTGAAATACCCTTTTACTTAAGTAAAAGTATGAGGATTCTTATTACTATAGGAAAAAAAATTGTTTTGAAATCATCATTTTCACTGCTTAAATCACTTGTTAAACAGTAAGCAGAATGGTAAGAAGGAAACATTTGTTTTTCTTAGCCAACAAAACAATGCATATTAAGATACGATTGGGACTGGAGTTGTGGCACAATAGATTTTGGTCGAAATCACCTTTTGGAACACAGGCATTTCATATTGGAGCACTGGTTCTAGTCTTCATTCCACTTCTTTTTTTTTTTTTTAAGATTTATTTATTTACTTGAAAGTCAGAGTTACACAGAGAGAGAAGTAGAGGCAGAGAGAGAGAGAGAGAGGTCTTCCATCCGCTTGTTCACTCCCCAATTGGCCACAACAGTCAGAGCTGGGCAGATCTGAAGCCAGGAGCCAGAAGTTTCTTCCAGGTCTCCCACAAGGGTGCAGGGGCCCAAGGGCTTGAGCCATCTTCCACCGCTTTCCCAGGCCACAGCAGAGAGCTGGATCGAAAGTGGAACAGCCAGGTCTGGCACCCATATGGGATGCCGGCACTGCAAGCAGTGGCTAGGTAAAGCCTATGCCACAGTGCCAGCCCCTTCATTCCCCTTCTGATCCTGCTCTCTGCTAATGTACCTAGGAATTCAGCAGATGATAGCCCAAATATTGGTCCTGGGCCCCTGACATCCATGTGAGAGACCAGGATATAGCTACTGGCTCCTGGTTTTGGCATGGACCAGTTGTGGCCTTTACCACTATCTGGGGAGTAAACTAGTGGATTGAAGACCTCTCCCCACCCTCCTCTCTCTCTGTCACTCTGCTTTTCAAATAAATGAAAAGATACAATCAAACATTGTCAATCTTCTAGGTTGTTAAACAATAAAACATTGAACCTTATGGCTAAGATCAAAATATGCTCCATGATTTCTATGAAATTACATTCTCATAGGTCATTTGTGTATTTTTGTTTCTTTAAATATGTGCATAAGAGTCAGCCCCTTCAATCAGAGAATGTCATTCCTGGTCAGGTAAGTTCAGTTTCTTGTGTTGCTTCAGTTTGAACTTGAAACCCCTTTCAAGATTTTACATTGGCATTGATCACAAAAACCGAGCAAGGAAATATGGATGGCTCAGTATGAATTCATTACTCTCATTAGGAAAATGACATAAAGTCCCACTGGGCAAGACACAATAGAATCATTTCCATGTATTAGCCACAGAGTAGTGTTATTATATTATCACGTTAGCATGTAAATATAAGAAGAAAATTAAATGTTAAAAATAAGACATAAAGTAAATGTATAATAGATTTTTAAAATGCTTCTATTTTTATCCCGGGGAGAGTGACATTGAATCATTTTATAGCTGTGAGAAACTGCTAGTAATCAGGAATATACATGTTTTGCTGTTCTTGAGCACATAGCAGTCGATTCTGGTTAATGGATTATGGATGCAAATGACTATTTTAAGTGTCCCCAGGTTCAGCCGTTACCTGAATGGAGATGATAACAAGGATCTAAGGAAGGGGGGAGCCACAATACGCAAGGCCTGGATCCCTGAATGAGCACACACACCACCTTCCCTGCTCCCCATCCCCACGTTTCCCCTCATGCCAACTCACATTGACCTGTGTCTGACAGATAATAAGCTTCTGTTGCCTGAAGCCATGGAATTTTGGAGTTTTATTTTTAAAGTCAGCCTAATCTGACCCTCCAATAACTAGCATTCTACAGACAATGCTATTACTGAGTTCTGCCAGAATCGATGGATATTAAGACTTTCAAGTCCATGGGTTCTTGACAAATTAAATAGTAGTATAATTTTCAACATGGTTATTGTAGAAAGATTCAACACACCACAGAGATGCTAAGGACAAGTTAAATGGAATTGCACATAAAGTGTTAAGACATCCATATTTCAGTGTCATAGAAGACCTATTTGAAGGTGCTGTAAATAGTAAAATAAAATCTTTCTGCCCAAAACGCTACTCCTGATCACTAGTATAGCACATATTCAGGAAATACTCTGTGTGGGAAAGGGTGATCCCACAGGGAGTTGATAATTGGCAGAAAATCTCAAACTCAAAATACTCAGGTAGAAAAGACAGAAGGTAGCACAGCTTCAATCAGGAATGTGAAGAACACAGGCGCAAAGAGTTTCCTAGAAATGAGAACTTACTACTTTTCAGGCTGAATTTTAAGGAAGAGCAAAAGCAAAGACTGGTGCCCTGAACTAAGAAGCAAACATCTTCCCTCAAATTAGACCTCACAGAAAAACAGTAACAGAGCACACACAGGAGAGAATCCAAACTAGGACGCATCCATCTCCTTGGCCACAGAAGCTAAAAGTTTTAAACACTCTCTTAGAAGGGGGAAGAAGAAGTTACTAGCAGAACTTACACCTGTTATTTCTATTTGTATACAAAGGTGTAGGAAATATTCTCAATATTAAGTGTAGCTCCAGGCTTTTTCAGTAAGCAATTTTGGAACTTACATCGTGTCCGGAAATTCAGGATTCTGTCCTGCTTTCTTTTTTTTTAATTTAACAAATATAAATTTCCAAAGTACAGTTTATGGATTACAGTGGCTCCCCCCCCCCATAACTTCCCTCCCACCCACAACCATCCCATATCCCACTCCCTCTCCCATTCCATTCACATCAAGTTTCATTTTCAATTATCTTTATATACAGAAGATCAATTTAGTATATATTAGGTAAAGATTTCAACAGTTTGCACCCACACAGAAACACAAACTTATAGCATTAATTCACACTGGACAACACATTAAGGACAGAGATCCTACATGAGGAGTAAGTGCACAGTGACTCCTGTTGTTGACTTAACAAATTGACACTCTTGTTTATGGTGTCAGTAATCACCCTAGGCTCTTGTCATGAGTTGCCAAGGCTATGGAAGCCTTTTGAGTTTGCCGACTCTGATCTTATTTAGACAATGTCATAGTCAAAGTGGAAGTTCTCTCCTCCCTTCAGAGAAAGCTACCTCCT
This sequence comes from Oryctolagus cuniculus, assembly GCF_051225735.1. Taxonomy (NCBI): domain Eukaryota; kingdom Metazoa; phylum Chordata; class Mammalia; order Lagomorpha; family Leporidae; genus Oryctolagus; species Oryctolagus cuniculus. Next base: position 143,095,731 of record NC_142869.1, on the reverse strand, counting down.
TCTTTGATGGCCCGTTCTTTCCACTGGGATCTCACTCACAGAGATCTTTCATTTAGGTTTTTGTTGTTGTTGTTGTTTTTGCCAGAGTGTCTTGGCTTTCCATGCCTAAAATACTCTCATGGGCTCTTCAGCCAGATCTGAATGCCTTAAGAGCTGATTCTGAGGCCAGAGTGCTGTTTAGGACATCCGCCATTCTATGAGTCTCCTGTGTATCCTGCTTCCCATGTTTCAGTATTTGGTGCTCAAAAAAAGAGTGACACTGATCTCTGGGCAGTATTGTTAATGTGGCAAATTTTTTTGTGATGCACTTGACTCTTACTTCACCTGGGATATTTGAACTGCACTTGGGAGCTCTCTCCATTTGGACAAAACTAGTCTAGCTTCTTATGGGTTCAAACTTTTCCTGCCCACTCTCCCCTCATTCAACGTGATTATATACACCGAGTTTGGCAGCTGTCTCCTCAGAACTTTCCAATTATTTGAATAAAATTTATGTGATGCAACAGAGATGTAACCATAATGCATTCAAACATTCAAAATGCATTCCTATATATTGATAATGAATGCTGACTAGCTAATATTCATGTATGATTAACATAGCTGAAGTCTTCTACTGCTATTATTATAAAGCAAACATAGCTGACAAAATGTTCCAAGGATCTTGTTCTAATTAATTCACATAAGTAGGGAAACCTAAAAAGCACAAAAATAACACAGTTCTATTCTGTGTCTTTATACCTGAGAAGAGAGCATCACAGCTCGGAAGGTAAATTCTCACATTTCCTATTGAGCCACTCTGTGGAATTCTGAGTCTCTAGAGCTTTCTCGTAATACATTAAAAGACAAAAACACAAGCAGTAAGTTGGTCACTTTCCAAGATAGATTGTTTTTGTTGCTGTATGATATAGTAAAATCTTAACTTTGCTTCAGGGGTCAAGAGTGTAGTCAACATAAGGCAACCAACCCCTCATTAATAATTTCAGTGCTGTAAAATTGGAGTATCATTCCTAGAAAACGTATTTTACTTCATACACAAAAAATCAAATATATGATATTTATTATTTTTAAGTGTGTGGAATCTAATTATGCAAATTAAATTATCTTTTAAGAAATTAGATATAAATATTTCTTTAGGGAACTTTTCTACATGAGCTGAGCTAAAAAGGCTTCTTAAAACAAGATCAGTACACTCTAGAATGAGGAATCCATCTCTTTCCGTGGTAAATTCCCTGTAGCAAACAGGCATTTTTCATTTTTCCAAGTACACTTGAACTGCTTCCAAATAATGTGTTATCTGTCTCAAAAATTTCCATTGACAATTTTATAACCACTAAATTCTTTGAATGGTAAACAAAGTGGAGAAGGGCAGTTTGCATGGTAATTTCTCCTCTTAGGTGTCTCTTGCACCTCCATGATAGTTAGTTTCATCACTGAGCTCCTGGGAATAAATGGTATTCTTGTGGTGCACCTGCCAAGAACCTCAGCTGAGCCCTCATCCATGATTAACCAGGCAGCATGGTTAGATATAGCAACACAAATTCTGCTATCTCCATGAGAAACAGTATTTTCAAGATTCACACTATTATTATTTTGCGTTGGATAACTCTTTGTTGTGGATGGCCGTTCAGCACAATACATGGTGTTAAACAGTATCCCTGCTGCCTAACAACTAGATGCCATTAGCACACCTCCCATACAAGTTGTGAAAACCAAAAATGATTCTAGACATTGCAGTTGAGAACCACTGCTTTGAAACAGTGAGGCTTTGTTTTCTTCTGCAGTTTATGCCTATAGAATCCCACTTTGGAAGCATTCCTTCATGTCTCTCTTTCTGGGATGTAATTGGATGGAGTGGCTACTGTCTGAAGCTTTGCTGGACACAGCTGCAGAGGGGGAAAAAAAAAAAAGATGTGTATATTGCACAAATGCTCTTCAAACTTCTTCCCGGAAGTGACGTCATGCCCACACTCATGAATTTGGCCAAAAAAATCACATGAGTATGTTTAAATTCAGAGGGAGCTGAGAAATACCCTAAGTGTCCCAAAGATAAGGAGCTTGTGATATTAGTGATCTGACAGACTAACATCACAATATTATTTTGTAATCTGTTTTGAAGTATAAATTCTAACTCAGGCATATTTTCTCAGTGAGAGTGTAAACAACACACTGCATGTCTAAAATCCTCTCATTTATTCAGCTTATCACGCCTGCAGACCTACAGGGGAGTTGTGTTGGGGTTGATGTATTTTTTATTGCTCTTTCACTCTCTATAAATTACTTCTTTTTTCCATTAACCATTTACACTTGTGCAATCCACAGTACATTATCAATATTTGTAGTTTGGGTTATTTAAATAGTGCTCATGAGAAATACAAATTAACAACAACAACAGAAAAAAACCAGGAACGTCCTTTTCAAGAAGAAAATCTAACGCTACGCGTAACAGAATGGCTTTATGCCTGATTATGTGGAGTTCAAATTGACAGGCTGAGGGTGTAAAATATGCTCCTCTCCACTCTCTGGAAACATAATCTTCTTCCCAATCCACTTATAGTCTGGAGCTGCTTGCCTCTTCTATAAATTATAAAGCTTTATAGTTCTGCAATTGTAGTGAAACTCACCTGTATTTTTAAAGTACAGCTCCAGATAATTACATAAAGCGTTGTTCATATGAAGTGGTGGAAAAATAAGATACATAAATTGTAAAAGCACTTTAACAGTATTTCAGGTTATGAAAAGAGATGTGGGATGAACAACTAACAATTCTTAAATGATCATTGTGTAGAGCCTTTCTATATCTTTTTCAATGATTCTCCACAGAAGCCCAAAGATGTTACACTACCACAATTTTATAAATAAGTTGCTTGAAGTTACACAGCCAGCAGGCGATAAAGTCTGTATTCAAACTTAGCCTAAACTCGTTTGATTCTTCCATGTTTATTATATGTTTTTCTAAGGCAATTTATTTATTTGAAAAGCAGAGTGAGAAAGAAAGAGGGGAGCACAACAGACAGGATTGGACCAGTCCAAAGCCAGGAATTCCATTCAGGTCTCCCACATGGTTGGCAGGGAGACCCAACAATTTGGGCCATCATTCAAGGCCCTACCAGGAGTATTAGCAGGAAGCTAGATGGAAAACAGAGTAGCTGATGCTCAAACTGGCACTCCATGATGGGATGCGAGCCTCCAAAGCAGTAATTTAACCTCCTGAGCCAGAATGCCTAGCCGTCTAATGTTTCTTAACAGGTAATATAGTGAATCTGGACTTATTCATGATTTTACAATATAGAAAAGAATTCAACAGAAATCTGTCCATGAAGAGATAACTATTGTGAAATCTTGGTGTTTAGCATTCTGTGCATATTTTGAACAATAAAATAGGGATAATTTCCCGTATTCTAAAACACAGTAGCTACATCATCTTCTACTTTGAACATGTGCCAAAGTAATTTAACATGCCCCCTACTATTTTACACATCAATCTTGTTTATAGGTTTTCGCTAGTAATAATAATGTGCAGTGATGTCCTTATATGTATGCTTTTATGTCCAACTCTGTTTTCTTAAGATAAACTTCCAGAGGAGAAGGGACACAATTTTAAGCTTTTCATACATAATCCTAAATTGTTTTACAAAAATTCACTAATTATGCTGCTAGCAATAGTGTCCATTTCTCATAAATTTCTCCAATGTAGAGGGAAAAAATTTAAACATCCAAAAAAACTTGGCTAATTTGAAAAAAGAAAATATTATCTGATTTTAATTCGCATTTGATTATTAGTAAATTTAAAATTTTTTAAAGATTTATTTATTTATGGCCGCCGCCGCGGCTCACTAGGCTAATCCTCCACTTGCAGCGCTGGCACTCTGGGTTCTAGTCCCGGTCGGGGCACCGGGTTCTGTCCCAGTTGCCCCTCTTCCAGGCCAGCTCTCTGCTGTGGCCCGGGAGTGCAGTGGAGGATGGCCCAAGTGCTTGGGCCCTGAACCTGCATGGGAGTCCAGGAGGAAGCACCTGGCTCCTGGCTTCAGATGGGAGTGGCGCACCAGCCACAGCACACCGGGCATAGCGGCCATTGCGGGGTGAACCAATGGAAAAGGAAGACTTTTCTCTCTGTCTCTCTCTCTCACTGTCTAACTCTGCCTGTCAAAAAAAAAAAAAAGAGAGATTTATTTGAAAGAATTACACAATGAGAGAAGGAGACACACACACACACACACAGAGAGAGAGAGAGAGAGAGAGAGAGAGGGCTTCTATCCGTTGGTTCACTCCCCAAATGAACCCAATGGCCAGAGCTGAGCTGGTCCGTAGCCAGGAGCCAGGAGCTTCTTCCAGGTCTCCCACGCAGGTGCAGGGGCCCAAGGACTTAAGCCATCTTCTACTGCTTTCCCAGGCCATAGCTGAGAGCTGGATTTGAAGTGGAGCAGCTGGGACCAGAACCGGCACCTGGCACCCACACAGGATGCCGGCACTGCAGGCGGTGGCTTAACCCGCTATTCCACAGTGCCAACCCCTAAAAATGATTTTGTCATTGGTATTTCCTTCAATGGGAGTTGCCAATTTCCTATCCTTTGCCCAATTTTCTGGTGTGGAGGACTTCTCTCCAAAGGCCCTTCCTGTAGCATTCTGCTTGAACCAGTTGTTTTTAGTGCACCATTTTTGCCTTCCAGTATAGCGGCTGATGAGTATTCAGAAAAACGCAGCTGTTTTTCTGAGTTTCTTTCATTAAATCACCTAGTTTTATAGCTTGCTTAACTATAACATTTGGAGTCAGACACCTTGTGTTTATTTATTTCATTTACTTGTTTATTTTTATTTCCTTATTTTTATTTATTTGAAAGGCAGAGGGAGTGAGAAGCGAAGACAAAGAGAACTTCCAGGCACTAGTTCACTCCTCCAAAGGCCTACAACAGCCAGGAAAAGATCAGGCTGAAGCCAGGAGCCTGGAACCCAGCCCAAGTCTCCCCTGCGGCTTGCCAGAGACCCAGACACTTGAGTCATCATCTGCTCCCTCCCAGGGTGTGCATTAGCAGGAAGCTGGAATTGGACGCAAGTCAGAATTCAAACCCAGGCACTCTGAAATGGGGTGTGGATGTCCCAAGTACTATCTTAACCCCTGTGCTAAACACCTGTCCCTGACATATGGGATTTAAATCTAATGCTAGTTGTGGGAACTTGAGCAAGTGACTTTATCCCTCAAAGATTGATTTATTCTTCTAAATATGCATAATAATTTCTACCTTATATCATTTATGTGCACAGTATCTTGAATCATAAGTGCTTATTAATATAAGTACTCAGGGTAAATTTTGTATTGTTTGTATAATAGTTGATTTTATTGTTAATAAGTATGTTGATACTGAGTTCCAAGTAGGCAAAGTGATTTGATCACTAAACTTCATGAAAGATCTTTTACGTTTGTGAATTCTTTGTGGATTGTAAAAGGAGGGAGTCTAATAAAATCAACAAATGTGGATAAGGTAATTTTAAAGACTGTGTTCTCATTGCCAATAAGGCAACCACACTTGTGCCTGTGTGTATGGCACATATGTAAATAACTATGATATTATAATGTATTACTACCTAACAAGCATTTTCTAAATTATTTTTTTAATTATGTTTTATTTATTTGAAAGGCAGAGTTACAGAGAAAGAGAAAGAGAGATCTTCCAGCCCCTGGTTTACTTGCCAAGTGGCTAGAATGGCTGGGGCTGGGCCAGGCCAAAGCCAGTAGCCTAGAGCTTCTTCTGGGTTTCCCACACGGATGCAGGGACCCAAGCACTTGGTCCATCTTTCTACAGCTTTCCCCAGGCCATCAGCCAGAAGCTGAATGGAAAGTGGAGCAGCCAGTGCCCGAATCAGCACTCATGAGGGATGTCTGCATCACAGGTGGAGGCTTAACCTGCTATGCCACAACACTGTTCCCCCAACGCCCAGTTTCCAATTTCTAAAGGAGACTGGAAAGCATATATAGAAATGTCTGAGAAATTTAATGACCCCAAAACAAATATACAAGCAAAAACATAAAACTCAGTATGCCAAGATTGTCAAAATTGAGAAAATACACTTGGCTTATTATATTGAATAAGTGATATTTTCATGCAAAATAGATAATTTTATCCTAAATTAAGTAGAATCTACTGATCTATTCTTCCATCAATTGTTTGCTAGGTTGCTACAACTAGATATGATATAAATATAGATCCTTAGGTATATTTTCTTTTTTTGTTAAAAAAAAACTATTTATCCATTTGAAAGGCAGCATGACAGAAAAAGGAGAGATACAAAAAGAGTGATCTTCCTTCCTTGTGGTTCACTCCACAAATGCCAGGTGCAAAGCCAGGCTATAGCAAGAACCAGAAATGCCAGCTAGGTCTCCCACATGGATGGCTGTGACTCAAGTACTTAAACCATCATCTGCTGCTCCCAGGTGCATTAGCAGGAAGTTGGGTTGGAGGCAGAGGCAGGAATCAATCCCAGTTACAGGACACAGACAACACAACAGAGAGCTTAACCTACTGTATCTTCACATCCACTCTTTAGGTATATTTTCATGTTTATATCTTTAAACAGTTTGGGTGTTCATTTCAGCCTACTGGTAACTGTTTTTCATTTTATTTTAAAATAAATCTGATGTATGACCTTTAAATTGATTTTTATACCTATAGGATCATGCATAGATTTTATGTGCTAATTTTAAAAAGCTAGAAAGAATCAGTTTAATTCTAATAGAATATGAAAAATGTTTGAAGAGTAATGAAGTCATGGTGGCAGCCAATATCATTCATCGTTCATGAATTTCAGATCTTTGCTGAGAAAGCATGTGCCATTAATAGGAAACCATTGGCTATTTAGATCATTGAAATTAAGTTTAATGGAGTCCACAAACTAAAATAGAAGTTTTTCCAAGTTGTATCCCTAAGAGGAACAAAGAATAAATTAAAAATACATTTGTAAGACAAAGGTAGCTAAAATGAATGTTCCCCATAAACATTTCATCTTTTTTTTTTTTTTTTAGTTTAGTTTAGTTTCTTATTTGAAAGGCAGAATGACGGGGGTGGGGGAGACAGACACACAGAGAGAGGACAGATCTTCCATCTGTTGGTTTATTTCTCAAATGCTTCTAACAACTAGAACTCAACTAGGCCAAAATCAGGATCCATGAAGACAGTTGGATCTTGCATTTGGGTGTCAGGCTCACAGGTGCATTAAAATGAAGCTAGATCTGAAGCAGAAAAGCCAGGACTCAAACCAGGTACTCCAATACGGAATGTGGGTGTCCTGTGCAGCAGCCTAACTCACTGCCTTTCACTGCCCAATCCTCTGTTTTTAATTTGGCTAAGGCTTAGGGAGTGAATGACCACCAAATAGGAGATTTTTTTTCTTCACTATCTTACAAGGCAATAAAACCATTTAAAGCAGCCAGTGTTGTGGTGTAGCAGGTAAAGCTGCCGCCTGAGATGCCAGCATTACCTATGGGTGCTGGTTCATGTCCTGGCTGTTCCTCTTCCTCTCTAGATCCCTGCTAAATAGCCTGGGAAAGCAACAAAAGATGACACAAGTATTTGGGACCCTGCCACCTACATGGGAAATTCGGGTGAAGCTCCTGGCTCCTGTCTTTGATCTCACCCAGCCCTGGCAGTTGCAGCCATATGGGGAGCAAACCAGCAGATGGAAGATACCCCCCTCTCTCTCTCTCTGTAACTCTGACTTTCAAATAAATAAATCTGTGGTAACTAGTAGAGTACCAAACATGCAATGTATAGGAGTGAAATTGACATTTTGAGATTCAATGATTATTTACAACCGTGTCTCTACTATTGAGGTACAGTGTTTCTTCTTCTTCGTCTTCGTCTTCATCTTCTTCTTCTTCTTCTTCTTACTATTTGTTGAACTCTTTAATTAGTCTATGGTTAATCTTATGAGTATAAAGTAAAATGAAAAGATCATTGTAAAAATTGAGAGAGGAAATAAAAGAGGAAGGGGGGAGAAGGGTGGGAGTGTGAGCAAGAGGGAGAGTATGGTTGGAAGTATCACTATGTTCTTAAACCTGTATATGTGAAATACATGAAATCTATTTACCTTAAATTTGAAAATGCCAAAAGAAAAATAATATAGAATAGAACCATAAAAAAAAAATCCAATACACACAAAAAACTTTGTAAAGCAAACTGTTGTCTGTGTCAGTAAAAACCAACAAATGGCTCAGGTGGAGGGCAGTGGGATCTGCCTTATGAGGGGGAGCCAGGAAGATTTGGACAGTGTCCCCAAGGGAGGAGGGAGCTCAACAGTGCTGAGGGGCAGACAGGCCACACACTGAAGGGAGGAGCTGGATTTTGTATCAGCTGCAGTAGGGAAGGTCTTGAAGTGCTGTAATCAGAGGACTGACATGATACAAAGATAGATCAAGAATGCTGTGACAATAGTAAATGGTAGGAGGAAACAGGACTTCAGTGAGTTATTAACACGAGACACTCCCCATGGTAAAGGAAATCCATGAATAGAAGGTGGTACAGAGATGTAGCACTTTCCTAGCCTAGTTCTCAACTATGGAAATCTGATGGGGTTAAACATCCATGAGTCAAATACTTTAACTTGTGTTATACTTAGTGCTTTGTGTGTGCATGGGAGGGACCATGGTACGTGCCCATATTTAAAATGAAGAAATGAAGAGGTTAGGGAGTTGAGATAAATGGCAGTCAAGGGCCAACTGAAGGGAATTTGTGAAATTGTATACACACCCTAAAGTTAAAACAGGATTTGAAGGATAGAAAGAACAAATAAAATGAAAATTTTGGATGGAGTAACCTGAGAGCTGTAAGATGAGAGTCCATTTTGATTGGTTGCAAATCAAAAGATAAAAAATTGGCAATCTGGAATAAGTAAGGCTGTAACAGAGCTGTATCCACTACAAAGAATTCACAGAGGAGAAATTCTTTGTCAGTGGAAAAACAGACTATGCCACATACATTGTTTTTTTTTTTATTTTTTTTATTTTTTTTATTTTTTGACAGGCAGAGTGGACAGTGAGAGAGAGAGACAGAGAGAAAGGTCTTCCTTTTGCCGTTGGTTCACCCTCCAATGGCCGCCGCGGCTGGCGCGCTGCGGCCGGCGCACCGCACTGATCCGATGGCAGGAGCCAGGAGCCAGGTGCTTTTCCTGGTCTCCCATGGGGTGCAGGGCCCAAGCACCTGGGCCATCCTCCACTGCACTCCCTGGCCACAGCAGAGGGCTGGCCTGGAAGAGGGGCAACCGGGACAGAATCCGGCGCCCCGACCGGGACTAGAACCCGGTGTGCCGGCGCCGCTAGGCGGAGGATTAGCCTAGTGAGCCGCGGCGCCGGCCTACATTGTTTTTTAAATTACTATTTCATGCCTCAATTAGGGAAGGAAAGGACATATAGGGGTCTTTCTTCTACTAAAGCATCCTGATTCCATTCTATGAATCTTGGGCATAATTGATTTCATGGAGAAACATCCTACAGTTGATTGCTATAGTGAGAACACAAAGCTCATTGAGGGTCTGCTGGGGTGGCTGCACCTGGACATCACAAGTAGGGGAACGTGAGTTCTGTGTTCTCAATGTGAAGAATAGATGAGGAAGCAAAGGATGAAGAAAGTGGTAGCTGACTAGTGTGGTTATAAGCATTTTTACAAACTATTTATTTATTTATTTAAAAGGCAGATAGGAAGAAAAATCTTCCATCTACTGGTTCACTCCCCAAATATCTCAACATCCAGAGCTGGGCCAGGCTGAAGTCAGGAGCAAGGATCTGATCTCCCACGTGGATCACAGGGGTCCAAGGACTTGAGCCAGCATCTGCTGCCTCCCAGGGTGCACATTAGCAGGAAGCTGTGATGGGAAGCAGAGCCAACCTGGAACTTAGGCACTGCACTGTAGGATATGGGCATCCCATGTGATGTCTGAACTACTGTGCCAAACTCCCACCCCTATAACTATTTTTGGAGGAACTAGAAAACAAGACTGAGACTTTGGGATTTGTTTTCAGTCTGTTTTTAATGTTTAAATTTCCATTAAAAAGACCTCAAATATATGAAAGGCTAACAAAATAGTATAATGAATTCTATATAACCATTATCCAATTCCACTGTCAATATTCTGCCATTCTTTAATCATCTATACTTTCACCCAATTTGCACCTCATATTGACTACTATTTTTTTAAAAGATTTATTTATTTATTTGAGAGGCAGAGTTACAGAGCAAGAGAGAGACAAAAAGAGAGAGAGGTCTCCCATCCATTGGTTCACTCCCCAGATGGCCACAACTGTTGGAGCTGGGCCTATCAGAAGCCAGGAGCCAGGAACTTCTTCCAAGTATCCCATGTGGGTGCAGGGCCCCAAGCACTTGGGCCATCTTCTGCTGCTATTAGCAGGGAGCTAGATCAGGGTGGAGCAGCCAGGTCTCCAAACTACACCCTTATGGAACTCCAGTGGCACAGGCTGAGGCTTAACCTACTATGACACAGTGCAGGCCCCTATTATTATTTTTTTATAATGTAAGAGTTTATAATATATTTCTAATGTTTACACAGAGCTAATTCTTTTTTTTTAAAGATTTATTTATTTATTTGACAGAGTTGCAGAAAGATAGACAGATAAACACAGAAGGAGAGAGGGAGTGATCTTCCATCTACTGGTTCACTCCCTCAATGGTTGCCACAGTCAGGTCTGGGCCAGACCAGAGCCAGGAGCTAGGAACTCCATCTCTGGTCTCCCACATGGGTGGCAGGGGCCCAAGTACTTGGACCATCTCCCACGGCTTTCCCAGGCACATTCTCAGGGAGCAGATCCAAAGTGGAGCATCTGCAACTGGAACCAGCTTTCTTATGGGATGCCAGTGCTACAGGCAGTGACTTAACATGGTGTACCACAGCACTAGCCCCAAAGCTAATTCTTAATGAGGATGCATTAACAGAAAGCTGGATTGGAATCAGAATAGCCAAGTTTTGAAGCAGCACTCTCATGGGATATAGGCATCCCAAGTTGCGACCTAACCCACTGTGCCGCAATGCCCACCCACTGAGTTACATATTACCAAGTTCACTGGTCTAACCAAGAAGGACAAAAACAAGACCACTTAAGTTATCACTGTAATGCAGATTACACATAAGGAGATCTTGGACCTAGATTTTGGTCGTCAGTATAAAGAAGAGGGGTTAGATTCTGGGTCTCTTTTGAAGGTACAGCTGGCAGGATTTGGTATCAGAGAAGCTACAGAGAAGAGGCATGGCTAACACGAAGGTTTTTTTCTGGACCTGTGGAAACAGGAAAGAGTCTGCTGGAGATACCGAGGGCATTTCAGTGGTTGATTCCTACCTCTGATACACGCAATCTGTAAATGCCCAGTAGATGCCCTCTTTTTCTTTTCTCTCCCACCCTGCCCCATTACCCACCTCCTTCCCCGCTTCTTTCTGTCTCACATTTTCAGTGCGTCATTTTCTAGGCTATGAAGTTTCACCAGGGAAGTGCACATCCTTTATTTGCAGAAACTGGAAAAGGAACTCTCCTCCCCCTTGTCTTTGGGTGTCACCTCAGATCGTGTGACCCTTTAGGTTTTCTCTGAAACTGCATAAGGTTTTAAAATTGGAAGAGATCATAAAGCATATCTTGTCTGACTTTTCATTTTATAGATGGCAACGCTTAGCTCAGATGAATTAGATGACTCACCTACAGGACAGGAAAGAGGAGAAATACATAGTATGGCCTTCTGAAAAGCCGGGAGTAGAGATATGGCCATGAGAGGAGCAATTATGTGAGTAAATGACATAGTTTTAAATCCCAAAAAAAGAAAACAAATAACAGAGTAGGGAAAAATGTGAGATGCACACCCTGAAAGTAAGTCATATCAAAGGCAGTGTTTTTGATGGGATGACAAAACAGACAATTCATTTTGCAAAGCTTGAAACAGCTTTTCAATTCAATGCCTTTCCAAATTTATAAAACTTAAAATAGGCCACCTCCATAACTTTTACTATTGGCATGTAGAAACTGATAAAAATGCTTTCTAAATAAAAGGACTCAGTTTCCATTTTATAGGCAAGCTCAGACTTGCATAAACCTAACTGACTTTTCAACATACTATCTTGGAGCAGAACAAAATTAAAAATCTTCCTTGAATGTAAATTTTTATCTCACTTTAACATATTTAAATTTATAAAATATTTGTTTCATTTTGTTTTGATTTTTCCAAAGTTCAAAAGATTAGAAGTTCTAACAAACCGCTAGAGTGATACTTTTATTATTTGCTTGGTAAATTTGAATTTTAGTACATATTTTGCATTAATGGACATATGGACTTAAGTGCAAGTAGATGGTTACAGAAGCTGTTTTTTTTTTCTATAATAACTTAGTGTATATGCATAAAGAAAGTCCTGTTTATCTTTTCCTATTCCATGTATTGCTCATTTGATCCTTAGAGGATGGAAAAAATAGTTTGTAGCTATTGCCTTATTTAATGGTAAGAAAAATACAGAAAAACATTAAAGCCTTTTTCTCAGATTCAACTTATCTTAACCATTCTGAGCTTCAGTTTATTACCTGAAAAATTGGAATTGGAATTGTCCTACTTGCTTTGTCTCATTGGATGATTATAATAATCCAATGAGATAATGCCTTTGAAAGCTCCCTGAGACGCTGTGTCAGTGGCAATAACGTGAGATTCAGAAAACATGCTCAAATTCCATCAGCGATGGGGAAAAACTATACCCTAGACCAAATCAGAGAAGGAAATGGATGTTCCTATGTTCTTTAAATAAAATCTGTGTTTCTGTGCTTGACATTTTAAAGAAGTAGGCCACATTCTGTGTGCTAGAATAAAAATATGGTGAGTTTTTCTTCAATTCCTAAAATTATTGAACTACAGTAGTTTTTGCTGTTTAACAATGCGCACAGGTGTTCACTGGTGCAGCACTGTTCTCTAGAAACCTGAGCCAGGGCCTCTGCACTGAGAGGTGTGGCCAACTGAGGACAGAGTTCTTCAACCTGAGAACTGGCAATTGATGCCTTGTGGATTCACCCATTGTAATTCAATTATACTTTATTGAATTCCAATGGAGAAAATCCATAGGGAGCTAAGATCCAATCTCCTATTCAGTAGAACTTCCTTGCAAAAACACTGGAAACCCAATTTAAAAACTTACTGTTTCCAAAATAACACTGTAAATGAATAGACTATCAAGGGATGGCTATAATTACATTCTTTCTTATCATGTGAACACACAAACACTTTCAGAGTGACACATTTCACCTCCAGAAATAAAGCTGACATAGAGTCATTCTGGAAAACAGTCCTTTTTTCTACTACTGGTCATTTCAGGACAGCTCTTAGATGTCATTTTTGGCATCAAAGAGTTTTTGTTTGGTTATTAAAAGGTACTCCAGTCTTTATTCAAGTGTGTATCTAAGCCTCTATATTCATTATAATTGATCACCTCCGTGATGTTAGCTTAAAGAGCAGTAGTAAGATGACCAATTAACCATCACATAAGTGAGTATTTTTTTTCTCAGATTGTGTGCTGAGTGCTGTCGAGTATATGAAAGCATAAGCAACAGGTTTTCCCCTCTGTATGTTTGCAGTCTACTTGGATATGAGAATAAAATAAAAGTGCAAAAATTCAATATAGTGAGAATCATAACAAAGTCCTGTCAAATTCAAGGAAATAAGATACGGAATCTCGTTTACCAACTCAGAGTCAGTCAAGGCTAGATCCCAAGAGTATGTGCTGTTTAAGTTTCTAAGAGGATACTGGGAGGACACTCAGGTATAGAAGCTTCCGTGTTTTCCCCTTCTAGTCTCTCACTGCAGTGGCCTGTTTAGTACTTTCACATTTTACAAAAAAAAAAAAAAAAAAAAAAAAAGTTTCATCTGCTTGACTCGATCTGTATGTGACACAGCTGATCACAAAACCCTGGTTTTCTTTTCCCTTTTTTTTGAACGGTCTTTCTCAGTGTCATTTAAGGGCTCCAGATCGTCTTGTCACCCTTCACGTAAGGATGCTCCCTTCTTCTGTTCCTACCTGGAGTGCCTTTTTGGATGATCTTACCCATTCTTACCACCCATTCATGCCCTGAATTAGCCCTACATTTACATTTCCTTGCCCCCTGTCATAATTTCTTAAAGGGAAGTTGTTCCTCAATTCAGACCCCATTTTCCCTCTACATAACAGCAATACTTTAAGCATCTTCTCTCTCTCTTTTTCCCTCTATTATTTTGTCAATGGGGAGAAATTTCTGCGCATTTATGGGAGCAATAACTCAGGCATTTGTACAAAATTTCTTGAATAGTAGACTCTTCACATTTAACCCTCTGCTATATTATTTTTTCTGTATCTTACAATCAGAGGAAATGAATAAAGTAAATTGTCTTGGTAATCAGAATCATTCCCCCAACAACCTATCTGAGTCTCATTTGTGAGGAAGTCTACACAAAGGATGATTCCACTGGTTGCTCAGGTGCTGTAATTATGCATGTGATTTTTCTGCAGCTTGTCAGTCACCTCACTTTCATTCCAGGGGAATTCAAGCAGTTGTGGCACTTTAAGACAGAGAAGACAGTGCGCCAGCCGCAGCGCGCCGGCCGCGGCGGCCATTGGAGGGTGAACCGACGGCAAAGGTTCCTCTCTGTCTCTCTCTCACACTGTCCACTCTGCCTGTCAAAAAAAAAAAAAAAAAAAAAAGACATGAGAATCAATCTTAGGCCAGCGCCACGGCTCACTAGGCTAATCCTCCGCCTTGCGGCGCCGGCACACACCGGGTTCTAGTCCCGGTTGGGGCGCCGGATTCTGTCCCTGTTGCCCCTCTTCCAGGCCAGCTCTCTGCTGTGGCCAGGGAGTGCAGTGGAGGATGGCCCAAGTGCTTGGGCCCTGCACCCCATGGGAGACCAGGAGAAGTACCTGGCTCCTGCCTTCAGATAGGCACGGTGCGCCGGCCGCAGCACCCCGGCCGCGGCGGCCATTGGAGGGTGAACCAATGGCAAAGGAAGACCTTTCTCTCTGTCTCTCTCACTGTCCACTCTGCCTGTCAAAAAAAAAAAAAAAAAAAAAAAGACAGCGAAGAATAAGGAACTCAGCACCATAGGATGGTTTTGTTTTTCCTTCAAGTTCCCCTAATGGCTCTTGGCTAAGACAGAACTGACAAATACCAGTTATCACCTGCTATTTTATTGGAGGAATCTTGAAAATGTTCATCCAAAAGTGATACAAGAACCATCCATAATGTGGAAGAAAATGGGAAGGTCAAGATTGGGAGGCTCAGTGTTTGCTTTCTTTTATTTCCTGGGAATATTGACAGGTGTGTATTGAAACTTAGAGAGGTACACTAGGAATCAGCAAACTTTGCAAAAATAGGGACACTGATTAAGGCAAAATTGAAACACTGTATTTGTAGGTACTATTACTAACTTGAGGAAGACTGTCTGGGCTGATAGTTCGCTTTCTTATTTTTCCCAGAATATGGCATTAGGGTACACACACATGGGAAGGCAGACCCACACAGAGTAGTTTGCTGAAAATGGCTAGCATGGGCTTGAAAGAGCCATTTGTACACATTTGTAAGTTTGTACACATTTGTAAGTTGATAGCTTAAAATTGAACATGGTGGGCACATTTACTCTACAAAAGTAAGCAAATGCTCCCAGTTTGTTTTTCATAGAGCCAGTTGTTAAATATTAAGCCACACACCATCCCCATAAAAGGACATTTTCACACAAGTTTCCATGACAGTTGCAGTAGTGTTCACATTTATCTAAAATATCATTGAATTAATGTTTCATGTAATTAAGGTTTGATTTTCTTAATGGCCTTATTTCCAATCTCTGTCCCAGAGGGTGGCAGCATGATGCAATTAAAAGGACCTGACGCTTTATATTGAAAGGTATTGTCAATCTCTGTTCTGTCCCTTTGGCTGTTTGAGCTTGGGAAGGTCACCTAAGCTCTCTGAGTCAAAACTACACTCTCTCAAAAGGAGGGATAATAATACCAGCAGGGGGATTAAATGGTGTTATGTGAGTAAAGCACTAAGCCATCTGACATAGACATAGAACTCACCTTGCCCACAGCACCAGGGTCACAGCCTAATAGGGTTTGATGTTGAAAGGTTCTCAAGAAAAGTAATCTCATGCAGCCTGAATCTGTGATCTGAGATCTTGAAAATGTTTAGTAACTATTTCATAGAGAGGGTTATTGACACAAAGTTAGTTATCCAAGGCTGGGTCTCCTGAATCCTAATACAGACTTCAGTCAGAACACTGGTGATGGTATTACCTCCAGAGCTTAGGTAGAACAGTTAGCTATTTCTTCTCTCTCTTCCTTCTTTGCTATCCTTTCTTCTTCTTTCCTTTCATTTATTCCCTCCCTCTTTCTCAATACAATTTATCTTGATTTGGATTTTATCAAGTTCCTCTGGTGCCTTACAGAGTGTAGGCTTCTTGACTAAAATTTAGATATTTGCAAGAGCACATTTGACTTCTACAGGAAACTTCTCATGCTGAAAGAGCTTGGTGTATATGACAGGTGAATTAAAGAGATGTGAGCAGATTGGGTGACCCATAGAAGATGATCAAGCCTGGAAAAAAGTGGTTATTTAGTGGGTGAATAACTTCTTAGGAAGGGTAAGAAGAAAAGTCCTGTTTCTTGAGAGCCTATAATGGGCTGAGTTCTGTGCTAGCAAGTACATGGTTACATTTATTTTCACAAAATATCCAAGAGCTTAAATACTGCATTCTGTATTTGTATTTTACAAATGAGGAAATTAAGGCTCACTGGCATTAACTTGCCCTAAGTCACACAATTAGCGTGTGGTGCAGTGTCAATTCAAAACCAAGGTGTCTGTGCACTATTGTCTTTCTCAGTGCTAGGTGAATCAGATCAGAGTATATGTACAACTTCCTCCCTATGCATGTCCTTTTCTTTGATGGGAAATTGGGCTATATGAGAAATATTTCAAGTTAATTGAGTCCCCTAACTTTCTACCACTAAGAAATGTTTTCATCTTAAGAAGTTGTACAAACTCTCCAGTACCATGTAGGTAACACATACTAATTTACTCAGCATATTCTACTGAATTTGGGTTTTCTTATGAAGTGAGAATCAAAGGCAAGAATGCCTCTGAAAGGAATGGGGAAAGTGCCAGTAAGTGGTTTAAAGGTAGAGAAAAAAGGTGGAAGGTGTGGACAACAAAGTCATTCATCTTAAAATGTTGTCAAGGCTCCACTCTGGCAAATTTTGTCTCATAGAGGAAGTGAACCCCTTATGCTCATTTATGCCCCTCTAGTTGGGGTGTCAAGGTAAGGTGGATAGAGGGCTATGGAATAACATGAACCTCTGGAGAAAATAAAGATCACCATTCTGCCTGGTTTGTAGGAGACAGAACTGGGATGACTCATTATGAGATCAGAAACGCAGATCCATACAGGATAGCTGTCAACAGTGGGATTTGTTTACATCCACTCCTTAGGGACAGTGCTGCTACTGATTTCTGCTTTGGTCTTCACCATCATATTAAACATATCTTTGCATTGTTACTGCATGATGAGTGGCTTTCAGGGGGCTTAGAAATCATGCAGGAAGAACCTCCCATTGCAAGGTCTGATCCTGAGCCTTGTGTTTGGAGAGGAAAGACTAGGAAAAGGAAAAGTATTTTATGCCCCGCCCCTTTATTTACCTTATGTACTCAGTGTATTTAAAGTGGGCTTTTACATTGACTAGAGCCCAACAGAACATGACAGCATGGTTTAGATCAAGGTAATTGGAACACAATATGCAATTTCATGAGCTAAAAGCCAGTAAAAGAAAGTTTTATAACAATGATGATGGAGGCTAGCACTTAATGCGTTCTCACTTACAGCAATGTCTGGTGTGTGTCAAATATTGGCTATGATGGTGGTGAGGAGGACGAGGAAGTGGAGGAGGAGGGTGTGGGTGATAACGGCAAAGATGATGATGGAGACGGTGGTAATTGTGACAATATTGATGGTAGCACTGATGATGATAATGGTGATTATGTTGCTGATAGTGATGGTGATGATGGTGGCAGTGGTGGTCGTAATGTGACACTGGTGGTGATAGTGATGATGATGACGTGGGGGTGGAGGTAGTGGTAATGATGGTGGGGAGATGGTAGTGGTAGTGTGCTAGGCATTGACCTAAGCACTCTGCTTGCAGTATCTTATTTAATGCCTGGGAACTCTATGAGACAGAAATCACCCCGTTTGACAGATAGATAATTTTTGAGTGCCACACAGCTAGGAAATGGTGAAGTCAGGGTTGCTAAAGCCCTGTATCTCAGACACTCTGCTGGATTAGCAGACTTTTCTTAAAGCACTGGCTTTGCCTAATTAGTCAAAACCAAAAAACAAATCCAAAGCATGAATTTCCTGCCTGTTACTTTTCTTCTCTTACAATGAGGTAATCAAACTTTGACTATTCCCTAAGATAATTATGCAAGTGTGCATGCATATACATGGAACTAACTTCAAGTAGAGCAGCATACTTTGACAGTGGCTTAAAATGTATTAGTTTGACATAAACAGTCAAAAAGAGATGAATTGTTTCTGATGAAAATTGTCATGTAGCCTGAGTCATGCGGGGAAAGTTCTAAAAGATCCAGGCTCTTCAAACACTAAGTATGGCATACACACCCAGTGATCAACAGTACAAAGCACCAGTCATTTAGTCCACACTCATACAGGCCATCTACAATGGGATTTTTACTTCTTACTATCAATAATCTATTTAGTTAAAAAGAGAAGCAGATAATTTTCTTGAGGTTATGCTTGCCTATAGTTTGTAATATGTAAACCTTGCAATTCTCATGTAGAATTTATTTTCCCACTGTCCTATAATAACTGATCTATTTGTGATTTGATATAAATATGGTATCACATCTGAACAAAACATGTACTCAACTGACAAATATGATGCACACGTAAATGAAATTTGGTTTGCTAGCAACATGTCTTTGATGGTTAGAAATGTTCCATGGAAATATTTAATTAGTAAAAAGAAAATAGTTTACAGGTAAAGCAAGCATCATTGATTTTTTAAAAGAAGAATTAATACTTAACTTCATGGTAAAAGGAAAGTGATAGCTTTTTTTTTTTTTTTTTTTTTTTTTTTTTTTTGACAGGCAGAGTGGACAGTGAGAGAGAGAGAGAGACAGAGAGAAAGGTCTTCCTTTGCCGTTGGTTCACTCTCCAATGGCGCGGCCAGCGCACCGCGCTGATCCCGTGGCAGGAACCAGGTGCTCCTCCTGGTCTCCCACGGGGTGCAGGGCCCAAGGACTTGGGCCATCCTCCACTGCACTCCCGGGCCACAGCAGAGAGCTGGCCTGGAAGAGGGTCAACCGAGACAGAATCCGGCGCCCCGACCGGAACTAGAACCCGGTGTGCCGGTGCCGCAAGGCGGAGGATTAGCCTGGTGAGCCGCGGTGCCGGCCCAGTGATAGCTTTTTAGAAATTGTAGAATTTCTACTTTCAGCTTGCCAGGAAAGAATCACAAATGTCTCAAGAGATCATATACTACGACTCTAATAATAAAGCAATGTATATAGTGTATGATTAGTTGAACAGCTGGTGCAAACTTCCTAATTTAATCAAACAACAGTAGTTTTGTAAATTAGAATGACTGAAAGCTCCATAAACATTGTTTAATAATATCACTGACTGGTGTTTTTTCACCTTTAACTGTCTCTGGAGTAGAAGGAATACATAGAAATTTGCTTCTCACTTGTTAATAGCTACAGTAATGATAATAAAATGAATAATCAGCATTTAATGAGTACATACTTGTTCCATGCATTATATTCAATACTACTTGTAGACTCTTTTTTAAAAAAATAAAGAATTTATTTATTTGTTTGAAAGACAAAGTTACAGAGAAAGAGTGAGAGAGGACAGAAGAGAGAGAAAGTGAGAGAGAGAGAGAGAGAGAGAGAGATCTACTGTTCACTGGTTCATCCCTCAAATGGCCACAATGACTGAGACTGGGACAGGCCAAAGCTAAGAGCCTCAAAATCCATCCAGATCTCCCACATGGATTCACGGGCCTAAGGACTTGGGTCATCTTCCCCTACTTTCACAGCTGTATTAGCAGGGAACTGGATTGGAAGCAGAGCAGCCAGGTATCAAAACAGTGCCAGCATGGGATGCTGATGTTGTAGGTGGTAACTTAACCTGTTGTGCCACAATGCAGGCCCCTAAACATGTTTTCATTGCAGCCTTATGGGTCTGGAAACTGAGACATAGAGATGTTAGGTGACTCACCTTTGGTCACCTGGCTCAAAAATGAGAGAGAAAGGTTTCAAAACCAGACATAGAAAGTACAATGCCTGAAATTGAGTCTTTAGCAGTAAGCAAAAAAGAAGACAGCAAAACAGAATCATTACTCTTCTGATATTATCAACTACTAAATTTTGGTTTGCAGATGATCTGGGGAATAATATATGATATGAGATTATTCATGGAGCACAGAATGCCTTGGGTCTTGCATATTTAATTTCTCCAGACTTCCTTTCCTCCGTGGTTAAATGTTGATAATAGTACCTCCTAGAGTTATTGTGAGAATTAAAAGAACTAAATCCTTTAGCACTAATATGAGAGCCTTATATTAGTCTTATGATCCTTGCTGCTGCTGCTGCTGCTATAATTCTGGCGCACCTTCACTGTAAACTACAAGAGAGAGATGAATTCATGTGCAGATGTTAGCAGCGAGTCCATGAAGCACAGGTGAAGGCGTAGCTGGGCAGGCAAGGGAGAGAGCCCTGCAGGCAGGGGAAGCGAAGGCTACGTGTGCGGAAGGGCTTGTGTGAGTCAGAGACAGCAGCTAAGTTCAGCCTGACAAAACTATTCGTGCAAGATGAAGCAAGAATGAGATTGTGTAGAATATTGTATGTCATTTAATATTTCATGGTGTAAAATGTGTATATTCATCCTATTTGATCGTAAGTATTCCCAATCTGTTTTGTGAAAAAATTTTTTCAGTATAAAGAAGTATCGAGTTTGGCTTAATAATGACTTTTGTATATGATTCTCTGTGTAAATATCTTCATAAACCAATTTTCATTACTAATTTTTCGACTTCCTTTACCTTTTAAGCTTCTATACATGTCTGAAGTGTAGGGTTCAAAGCCAGGTATACATTCTTCACTGACCAGTGGTGTTTGTTTTATCATGTAGATGAAGACATATGTTTATTCCTCAGCTATGACTCTTTCTTTTCTTTTTTTTAAGATTTTATTTATTTATTTGAGAGGCAGAGTTACAGACAGTGAGAGGAAGAGACAGAGAGAAAGGTCTTCCTTCCATTGGTTCACTCCCTAAATGGCCGCAACAGCAGGAGCTACGCCAATCCGAAGCCAGGAGCCAGGTGCTTCTTCCCAGTCTCCCATGCAGGTGCAAGGTCCCAAGGACTTGGGCCATCTCCCACTGCTTTCCCAGGCCATAGCAGAGAGCTGGATTGGAAATGGAGTGGCCAGGATTAGAACCAGTGCCCATATGGGATGCCGGCGCCGCAGGCAGAGGATTAACCTGCTGCGCCACGGTGCTGCCCCCAGACTCTTTCTTTTCAAGTCACTCACATCCTCTTGGTCTCCAGGTTCTGTGAATTCCACTCCTGAAAGCATCTGGGACTTTTAGTCTCTCTGCCACCGGCCTATATGCAATCCTTCTTAAGCTTCTCTTGCCTGAACTATTGTTTCTGCATTGGACCTACTTAGGTGTTTCTGCCCTCCTGTGACTTTCTCAAACCTTCTCTGACCAGAGCCCCTGCAAAGTGAATATGGGCCAGGTAGTCACTCTGACTTTGTAAGTGAAAGGATGTGTGGCAAACTAAGGAAACCAGCCCAACCAATACAGTCTTTGCCCACCGACTCAAGAATTGACTGACAAGACCAAAGAAATTTCTCTTCCTGTTTGGTGAATACTGCTGTCTCTAAGACAAGACAACCTTGGACACAATAGGACGCCATGTTGGATCATGCAGAGTAGTTAAGAAGCTGGATAAGCGTGGGAGACAGACTGATAGAAGAAGGAGATAGTACAGCTCCCGGGAGGGAGAGAGAAGGGGATTCTTTGTTCATAACAGTCTTTTAGCTGCAGGTCCTGTGAGGCCTGTCATGGTGGAACTGTGCTTCCTGTGTTTGAGATAGTATATTTTGCAGCATGAATGCCTCTTTACTTGGGCTAATTGAGTTCCGCTTCATCCAAATATCCTCTACAACAGTTTTTAAAAGATCTTCCTGCTGGTACTTCTTTTCCCAAAGCAGTGATTACCAACTATGGCTGTATTGGAATCACCTGAGATTAAAATACTGCCGGATTCTATCTCCAGTCATTCTGATTTAATTGGTCTAGAGGTATTCTGGATTTGATTTAATACTCAGCTAGGGTTGAAAACCACACAAAACCAGCATTCCCAATATTTTCTGATAACAAACATTGCCTGGAGCAGTTGCTAAATATTCCTGGACTTCTCCGATTTAGGGTAGAATTGGTGTTTTTTTGTTTGTTTGTTTGTTTTTTAATCACTTAAGGTCATATGGATCAGTAGGAAAGTGTGGGAAACAGTGTTCCTATTCACCTTTCTCCCTGATGCCAAAATAATCTTTGTGAGCCATACCATTTACTAGCCACAGGAACTTCGATAATTTGCCATTGCAGCTGATAAAATACGAGTACTTGGGCAGAGCATTCAAGATCAATGTGTTCCAGTCCACCTTTCCAATCACTCAGGCATCCAGAGTCCAGCCACACACTGTACACAGTCCCTGTTTGATTGTACTCTTTGTGTGTTTTTGCCTGCAATCATCCTGACTCTGCTTTGTTTCCTAAAAAAAATGACCCATTATTATAGGCTCAGTTCAAGTGTCATTTTCTGTATTTAACTGCTCTGCCTCCCATTTTTCTCTTCCTGATTTTCCACAGGACTTTGTACTAATCTCTATTGCATGTTAATGGTATATATATCTTGAGTTTCTGAAAGGGTTCATATTCCATTTTAATTATCTTGTCCCCCTCAGTGCTGGGTATAATGCCCAGCATGGCAGTGGTGTTCAATGAATAAATGAGTACATGAGTAAAGATTAATTCTACTCTCTGTCAGTACTTTAGTTTGTTCCTTGAGTAGTGAAAGACATTTTGGAGCACTAGCTGGAGTTATTTACAGTAACATTTTTGCTAATTTATTTTAATCTATTCTTTTTTGCATTGACCTGTCATTGGTGAGCTTTAATAACCCTCTTTAAATCAAGATGCTTTGATTTTATTTAAAAAATAGTTGTACAAAGTCCATATTCATCATGCTTCTTTGTTAGAATAGCATAGGACTTGCAAGTTGCTCTACACTAGTGGTTATGTTCAAGTGTATATGTTATCTGATAGAGCTCAAGAGGTCTTTCTCATTCTCTTTCATTGCCAACATTTTGCACATTCAAGGAAAGTGACTCCAAGTCCAAAAAAGAAAGGCCAAAAGGTGAGGTAGAGAAAAAATTAAATTAAAGTCTGAATAAACAAAAAATAAAGACACCCAATGCTAGGGGAAAAAAATATGACAGAACAGCCAGTTTTGTTTTAAGAAACTGTAAAATGAAATCCTGTATGTTTTCATCATATAAAGTTTTAGTTCTTCCTAAGTTTGCCAAATTTGAATTATTTTTCTGAGGGAAGATTTTTTTTTATAACTGTCCTATGTTTTGGTTTCAATTTCTATAGTGCAAGCTGAAGCTAAATTTGCAGCGAGTTAGCATATAACTTATTTTAAAAGCTTAAATGGGGTCTTGTCCATGCAAAGTAAAGATTTTAAAAATCTAGGGAGGCTAGGAGGAAAGTATCATTATGTAATTAGAACTGTGTCTGTGAAACACATGAAATCTGTTCTTTTTAATAATTTTTTTTAAGATTTAAAAAATTAAAACAAGCGAGAGCAGCGCTTCATCATTCCTCATTTCGTGGCCAGTGTGAAGGGTGTGCACCGAGGGGACATGCGCTGTTTCTGCTGGAGCATCCTGTCTCAACATCAGTCCGGAGAGAGCAGAGCGAGAGGCTGTTTGTGCAGGAGTCCGCGATGTCTCCCTCTGGGGTAGGGATAGTGAGACTCCATGGCCGCTCTCCCCACCCCCAGTCCTGTCCCCTTCTGCTGAGGCACCAGCATCATCATGCTCTTGAAATTCAGTGTCCATGCATAGAACTACAGTGGCCGCAGGAGAGGGCTGCTTCTAATGCTTATTCTCTCCACACAGGTGTGCATCCTGCTTCTAGTTGCTTCTCACTCAGCTTTATAAAGTACTTTTTCATCTGAGTGCTCAGAATCGCTGATGAAGATCATCTCATTTTTTTCTTGCAGTGTTCCTAGGAGCAGACTACGTTTCTCTCCTTTGTACAGTGGTAGAAATAGAAGAGAGGTGCTCCCTTGGATGTCAAAACTGCAGCAGAGACTGTGGGGGTGGTGACAAATGTACTCTTTAAGGACCAGGTCTGAAGAGTGTAAATGTATCTGTCACACTGAATGGGGTTAACTGAATGGGGTTAACGACTTCTCCCTGCTGCTTTGGTACCCTGGGTGTTCCTACTGTGTGATCCAGGTACCTGGACAGCTTTCTCTACCAGGCTTGTTTGGTTGAGGGGAGGGGCGGGGAATATTTGCTCTACTTCTTGCATTCATTTTCTATTTTTAGACAGACACTGGAGCAGAGAAGGGAAAAGTTATTTGCCTAGGAGCAAAAAGTTGCTCATTATTGAATCTGGTTCCACAATAGGGAACTATTGATTTCTATTCATGCTGTTGGCTCTAGGGTTTTGTCACTCAATTTTCTATTTGCATCATTGTTATTGTTACTGTCTTTTATAATAGTCCTTAACTTTGGGATAATTGAAGTGAATAACAAAGAAAAGACCAATTTAGGAAAAGTGTGTAAAAATGGTAAAATGATGGATACTTTGACCCTGGAAAGAAAAAGAAAAATAGCAGTCATACTCACAAGTTTAAAGGAATTGTTCAGTTGGATGGTTCTGAAAGGATACAGCCTTGTTATTAACGCTGAAAAGTTTAATTACATTTCATTATACTTTACTAGCTTCAAAGGGGACCATGAAAGCAAAAACAAAAATGCTTAATCTCTAGGAGCTAGATTTTCCTGCTGCTCTGTAATGTAAATATGTCTGTGTGTGTATTAAGATTCACACACTCCATCCTTTTGACTGGCTTTTAACGGAGAGGTCACCTGACTTCACCTAGAGCCGGCCCCCCGCCCCTTCCCAGAGGAAACCCAAAAGTGAGAGGCAGGCGTGTGCATAACACAAGTTCTCCTGCTGAGAGATGTAAATGACCCAGACTGGGAATCGGGAATCCAGGGAGGGTGCTGGTGGGGGGTGGGGAAAGAGCCACGGAGAGCGAGCGTAAGCGAGACCGAGGAGAGAGGAAGAGAGAGAGGAAGTGGGGGAGAGAGGACGAGTGAGAGCGAGGGGGAGAGAGGAGTGTGCTGCATGCTTCATCTTTGAGAGGAGGAAAAACAAAAGACCTCAGCGGCAGTTTTGTGTGGCTGTGTCTGGCTCAGAGAGGAAAATTCTAGACATCCATGCTGAAAACATCCATCAAGACGCGCATCTCCTCTGAGCATGTGTTGGATCAGTACAGGTGGTTTGAGAAGACACTGACTGAGGACCATGGAGAGGTGGGCCAGGACGCGCGGCTCGGCGGCTTCCCCTGAGCTCCGCTCCAGGTTGGTAAGCTCAAACTGACCGGGCTCTCGCTTCCATATCTGTCTATGTCTGTGTGTGCGTTTTCTATTTATAGCCTCCGAGCCCTTCTGCTCCCCAACCCTTGGGTGAGGCTGTGCCATATTCCTCCAGCTGTGAACCTCAACTTGACTCCACTCGCAGCTCCTTTCCCCAGCGCCTTCCGTGGGCTTGTGGAGCTTTTGTCTAACGGCAGCCGGTGGAGAGCTGTCATGATGTCTCCCTCTGAGTCAGGATGTGTGTCTGAGCCCCAGATTGCCAGGTGGCTGCTTGGAGAGTAGTTGGCATTTTGCTCCAGAAGGCTGCAAATCATGATTGGGTTATTGTTGAAATGTAAACAGCAAATATCTGCTGACTTGGCGTCTCTCAGCTTGTCGGAATAATTCGAAGGTAGCCAACTTCATTTGCCTTATGTTGATTCCCCACTTAATTGAGTTCGAATATAGTAAGTTTGAAATGGCACCCCACCAACAAAGGCACACACTAGGTGTTCTCCCAGCCCAGTGCCTTTCACCGCCTCCTCTTGGAGCCCGGGCTTGGAGAACGAATCTTCTTGGGACCTGGCTTGGGGAAAGAATACAATATGTCATAATTAAAATAGATCAGAAGCCTTGTTTTTTTTTATTTAAATGAGTGGGTACAGATGTGTGTCAAACACATGCATAATTGCCCTTGTTTCTTGCTGTGCAGATAGAGTGTCTTTTGTTCCAGCGTGTGCATTTTCCTGTGTTTTTACAAAGAAAGCATCGCCTTGCTGCCTGTGATAGCAGCGGCGTGTGTGCCAATTTGCCATTGTGCCCTGGTCAGGAATATGCTCTCTTCCGAAGTAAACTGCCCAGAGGTATTAGTCAAGAAGCTGGGAGGGGTGGCGAGTGGGGAGAGGCGCCTTTTTTTTTTTTTATCCTTTTTTTTCTTTTCTTTTCTTCCTTCGCCTCCCAAGTGTCTAATTCACATGATTTGAAGAGGAAATGGGAGGAAGCGTTAGTTTTGAATAGAATGCAGGTCTCTGCCGTGCGATGATTGCCAAAAACTGTATCAAGAAGATGCTCTGAGCGGAGGGATTGCAATTGGTAATGGACTCTTTAAGAAAATGTTCCGTGAGGGTGACTGCCTGGGTCCCTCTGGACCAAATTAAGATGCACTCTGGCAGTGCACTAGCAGCTGTGAGCTGACATTTTCTTGTGAACCTCGTGAAAAATGGCTCCGGAGCCCTCCTCCTGTCCTGAAGAGGTGGTCGTGGAGCAGTCCAGCCTCTCCCCAGCATTGTGCTTTGCTCTGAGCTGCTTTCTGAGAGGGACAACGGACTGACTCGTGCTTCCTTTCACTTTGCCTGCCTTGTAGAATCTCGGCTTGAATGGGAAGTGGGTGGTGACGGTTTCACTGCAAATACAAACTGCCCAGAGCAGAGCTAGCAGAAGATATCTTTCTGGCAATCACAGGTTTACATTTTTTAAAGGATAAAGGTGCATATATATATATATATATATACACACACACACACATACATATCTATATATATACACACACAAACACATACACATATATTTGGAGGTGATATAAATCACTTTTTATTGTTGTTAAGTGGGCTTGTAAACCATTTCTCTAAGAAAAGACCCACACATGTGTAGCACTTTATGTTTGGAGTTCTGGCGCGGGAGGTGACAGGTGAGAACATAGGGATCCTTGCCTGTCATCCATCCATCTCTGGAACGATAAAGCAGCCCCTTTCTTGCTTCCCGTTTTGTTCTCTCTCTCTCTCTCTCTCTTTTTAAATTGTGATCCGCGGTGCAAGGAGAAAAAGAGGTCCCAGCCTGAGAGTGCAGGGCGCAAATGCACAGCTGTCCTATCCTCACATGTGCTTATTAAGGAATTCCTGTACTGAGCAGAGAGGAGGTGTGCAGCCGCCACACCACTCCTTTATTCAGGTTTGGGTTTGTGGAAGCTCCAGCCAGCAGAGGCAGGATCTGCTTTAGGAATGAGCTGTGTGCTTGGGCGACTGGTTCAGAGCATGTGTTGTTTGGGCAGGGAAGGGGGCGTGAAATCAACTGTTCTCTGTTAAACGGCTTCTGGGCTGACTGTGTGAGTATAAAGTGGGATCAGGAGGAAGGAGCTGGGCTCTTCCAAATTCAGTGAGACACTATCCACTAGGGGAGGGGCCATGAGGATGCAATGTAGTGCAAAAGTGTGTGCACTGCGCACAAAGAATAATTTTTCAAATTGTATGATAGTGTCCTGATTACAGAAATTTGGAAGAAGTTCAATGCTTCCTGCAGAATGACATGGGGCTGTCTCTACACCAAGGACAAGTGAGACTTTAGTGCCATTATTTTAAAAGCATCTTGGAGAGACCTTCATCAGAGTTCTGGATATTAGACCATTTACCCCACTGAAGGGTATCCAAGGGCTGGAATCTTGCACGTGTTTCTCTAGCATGGAAGTCAGAGTACAGACCTGTTTGAAGTTTGTTTGGGATATATTTTTTAAAGATGTATTTATTTTAAAGGCAGAGTGACAGAGAGCTAGAGACAGACAGAGATATCTTTCTTCCATCTACTGGTTCACTCCCCAGATTCCTGCAGGGGCTGGGCTAAAACCGGGAGCCTGAACTCCATAAAAGTCTCCTACATGAGCGCAGAGTCCCAGGAACTTGGGTTATCATCTGCTGCCTCCGAGGCGCATTAACAGGAAGCTGGATCAGAAGTGCAGAGTAGCTAAGACTTGAGGCAGGCTGGAATGCAAGTGTCCCAAGTGGTAGCTTCTCTCACTTGTGCCACAAGGCCTGTCCCTGGAAAATTTTTAATAAAGCTAAAAGCTCATAGAGGCAATAAGATTCCTCTCTTTGGTGGAACAACAGAAATGGAACTTTATAACACAGCATGTAGATCTGATTATTGCTATGATTACACATGCTGGCAATTTGACTCTGGAAAATGATATGCTTTGGGAAATTGATGCAATTATGGTGGAATAATGAGCAAAACAGTAGACAGTCCATTAAAACCATAACATGGGTCTCATAGTCCACAGCAGGATCACGTCTCCATACTGTTAATGACTACAAGTGAGTGGTTTTACCCAAGAAACTGCAGCTGTGGAGATGGAGAGGACCTTCTTCATAAAGCAGAGCACGTGGGGTTCACTGGCTGTATCAGAAGTTGGATGGTACTCTTATTTAAGTCAAGTAATGTGTGCAAGCAGAAGAACCAAGAATCTTAGGAACTCACCAGTGTATTTTTGTTTTAAAAACCACAAAATAACTATAAAGTATGGGAAGAGCAGCAACCATCAAGGGAGAACTGAGAAAATCCAGGAGGAGTAACAAACTGTCTGCAGTCAGGGGTGTGTGCCGCCCAAGCAGCATTCCAAATACCGATGAGCTAATGAGAACCAGAAAGGCAAAACAAAAAATATGCACATGTTCTTACAGCTTTGAGTTTAGGGAAAGGAAGATTTCCTAAGAGTAAAATTATTCAAAAGATGCCCATGGCACAGAAAGGAAAAGTTGAGATAAAACAATGACGTTTCAAAGATTTTTTACTCTAACTGGATTCTTCTTGAAATATTTTTAAACACAGTGCTACTGACATTAAGAGAAAGTTGCCCTGGCCTGCTTTCTGATGTCCATTTTCTCAGTCACTTTTAGAACTCTGTGACTCTAAATTTTAATAAGCAGAGGCATGATAAAAGCTTCCGAGCTTAAAATACTTTATGTTTAATTTCAGGCACATTTCTCCTCTAAGCCTGTCATAGCTTCAGCTTTTGCACCAAGTCGCACAGCCTGCAGCAATCTCACGAAGACCTCAGCTGCTTACTCTGAAGACAACAGATTTATAATAACTGAGGAGAGAAAATCTATTGCTGTGTTGACTGCATTAGGTGGTGCCATGTTTAAAAAGGTTAAAAACTTGTTATGATGTGAATTATCATCCAAGCAATTAATAGGTAGCTGAGGTTAAAGCATGTATGTTATGTTTTTCCAGCATATCTAGACTTATGTTAAGTCTGTGGGGGTGAGGATTGGCTTTTTTCTCTGGCTCTCCTCACAAGGGTGATATTCTGTCACATGAGCGTGTTCTCCAAATGCAGTGCCTTATTCTGACTTCGCCCATAGATTCCTCCACCCAGTTGAGTACTTCAGATCCAATGAGCGTGATAATGTCCTAATCAAGACATTTAGTCTTCACCTGTGAGAGGACACACACAATAGTACCCCCTCCTTTCTCCCTACTTCCCTCCCTTCCTTCCTATTTCTTTCCTCAGTAAGGCAAGTGAAACTCTGGACTCTTCAAGGAAACCAACAATGATGTATGTTATGAAGCAGGAGACTCACTGTCAGGCAGTTAGGACAGGAAGAGAATGCAAGGCACGCGTTCTACTGATGACTCCTGCTGAGGCCTTGCAGATCAGGAGGTGCCTTTCTTAATAAGACCCCAGCCAGCTGCTCAATTCATTCATCTCCCTGGGAAGTGGGGGGAATAGTGCCTTAAGAGATCACTTTTGCTGTAGATTAACTTTGAAATAGACATGTCCTGGCCAGCGCCGCAGCTCAATAGGCTAATCCTCCGCCTGCAGCGCCGGCACACCGGGTTCTAGTCCTGGTAGGGCAGCCGGATTCTGTCCCAGTTGCTCCTCTTCCAGGCCAGCTCTCTGCTGTGGCCCGGGAGTGCAGTGGAGGATGGCCCAGGTGCTTGGGCCCTGCACCCGCATGGGAGACCAGGAGAAACACCTGGCTCCTGGCTTCGGATCAGTGCCATGCGCCGGCCGCAGTGGCCATTGGAGGGTGAACCAACGGAAAAGGAAGACCTTTCTCTCTCTTTCTCTCTCTCTCACTGTCCACTCTGCCTGAAAAAAAGAAAGAAAGAAAGAAAGAAAGAAAGAAAGAAAGAAAGAAAGAAAGAAAGAAAGAAAGAAAGAAAGAAAGAAAGAAAGATGTCCTGCAGGCAGTTTGGGTGTCTTTAAGATCCTCTTAGGGGGGCAGATGTTGTGCTGCAGCTGCCTAAGGCACCACTTGGGACACCCACATCCCATAGGAGAATGACTGGTTTGAGCCCAGGCCACTCTGCACTTCTCATTCAGTTTCCTCCTGATGTGCATGAGAGACATCAGATGATGGCCCAAGTACTTGGGTCCCTGACACCAAATGGATTTCTTGGCTGTTGGCGTTGGCCTGGCCCAAGCCTGGCTCTTGTGGTAATTTAGGGAATGAACCAGGGGATAGATGCTCTCTCTCTCTCTCTCTGACTCTCCCCCACCACATATCTCCCACCCTTCCTCTCACAACTCTGTTTTTCCTATAAATAAGTCTTTTTTTTAAAATCCTCTTATCCTGAAGTTGCTATAAGCTTCTGGCCTCAGCAAGAGATTCAGCAAGTGACTGGAACCCACTCAAGAGTTTTGTTGTAATCAAAGATTCTGCCGTACTTTGTGGCTCACAAAGGTACAAACCCAGTCCTACTGGAAAGACAGATGAGATGAGAGTCTTCTCTGGTCTGTAGCAAAGAATCAGACATGTTTGGGTCTTTTTTACTCAAAAGGACCAGAAAAGCCCAACTGCTTAGTTTGGAAATTGCTGGCCAACTGTTGAAAGATTCTTGACCCTGATTCCACACAACTCTTCAAGAAGAGACATTCTTTTAAGTCTTAGAAAACTTTATGTTTTCTTCCACCTGAGGGCCTTAGCACATGATTTTTCCTCTGCCAGAACCTCCATCTGCCCTCTGCTTGCTTGGGCATTCAGTTGGCTCTCTCTGGAAAGTGCTCAGAGCTTGTTGTTTTGTTGTTCATTACCCTTACCAAGTAGATTTTGTTGTTGTTATTATTATTATTAAGGTTTGGTGTCATTATGTGATTAATGTCTATGTCTGCCAGGAGGCAGGACCTTCTGAAGTTAGGGTCCAAATTCATTTTGCTGACAGGTCTCCCTAGGGCCTTGGATTATGTCAGCTCCCATATTAAGTGTCCAGTAAGTATTTGTTCAATGGCAGACCAAATAAATACTAAGGCACCAATGTGTTGGAGGGATCCAGTGCCTCAACACAGAACAGTTGTCTTCCTTGTGTTTACTTGGTGTGGGAACCTCTGTGAACTAAGTCAAGGTAGTCTCAGAATCTCCCTTTTGTCAGGATTTTCCATCTGGGAAAGAACACTCGAGCACCTGCTGTTGTGTTATTTCAAAAAAGAACTTTGCTATGCATATCAAAATGTTGGCAGCCTTGGCCTCAGGCAGAATTGTGGTCTGTCTCCCCTGTGTCCTCCATCCACCCCTTTGTCTCAGTCTTCCACTGGCACCCTCCAGTCCCTTCAAGGTCTCACCTCATGGTACCTATGTCCAGGTAACCATGCTGGACGTTAGCCTGTGAGCCCAGGAAGCTGGACTGAGGTATGTCCATGCCTCACAGTATTTTCATTTTAAACAAAGTTGCCGCTTACTGATTAGAGTGCTACTTACTAATAGGAGGGTCAGTAAAGCAGAACACAGCACCAGGCTTGCTTTTCCCCGGCTTCCTTTTCAGTTGTACAACTGCAACTTAGAAGAAACAACTGGCAATGGCTCTGAGAGTCTGTAATCAAGAATTGCACGTGGATGTACAGATTTCATTAAGCTAGAGCACTAAAGAAAGTGTTTAGAAGGGGTGCAACTTCAAGCAGACGTATAATACCAGTATGTGGTTTTGAATTCTCAGAGAGGAGGAAGAACAGTTAAACATGTTGGAGAAAACATGAACACTGTGGTCAGTGGGATTTAGCCTGAGGTGTGTTAACAATCTTTTCTTGAATACCATCTGTGATTATTTTCCTAAATACAAGAGGCAGGGATGCCTTTCACTCATAAGGTCATCAAGATGTCAGGCATTGGAGCCATAAATTTGAGATCCCAAGTTAGGGTAATGTGCAGTTATATTTCTGGACACTGGAATTTGCTTCCCATTATGCCCTGAAGTATTCTGTCACTGCATTTAAAACTAATCTCAAAGAAGTTTTCTGTCAGAGGTGCTTTTAAAGATTCCTTTAGCAATATTGATCACTTTAATTGAGGTTTATTGAAAGTGCTCAGTATAGCTCTCTTGTGGTTCATGCTCTATAAATACATCATCATCTTATTGATAGAGAGTGGGGTTTTCATTTCATTGCAGTCAGCCTCACACTTGTACAAACCTTCAGTTCACACCACAGCGGGAGGAGGAGGAAACCTTCTTTTGCTCTAATTTTCCAGTTGTCTCTTAAACCACAACACTAAGTAAATAACATTTTTAAGTATGTTCTCAGTACTACCAAGCCTCCCATTTCAATCCTGTATCCATTTCAGAGGGTTCCTGTCAAAAATCCTGAAAAGAATGACCATAGCTATGGAGCTAGAAACTATTAAACTGTACACACATAAGAATGGAAATTCAGTGATTCTGCAAGTGGGACAGGTGACCTTTAACCAGCATTCTAGTGAAGTTATGATAGAAGCAGTTTCTGTTCTAGGTGAAGTGAGGAGTTATTAAATTCTATGAAAAGTCAATAGCTTATTTTTGGACTTCCTTTGTTTAGACAGAGATATCGGTCTCTTTAAGGTAATTCAGAGAATGGTGTCCTTTTAGGATCCCTTGTCAACTACAACTATGTAAGTCAGGTTTTGGCTTTGGGTCCATTAGGTGTCCTCACCACTGTAAAAGGAAGACAGAGAATATAAATGATCTTCTCTGAGATGTCATACACAGGCCCTTCCAGACAGCTGTGGGCATTACTCTTTGACTACATGCTAGGTTAAAGAGACACTTCAAAAAATGGAATTTTTCTACTCCTTTGTTATTTCAAAAGAGAAAACACAAAAAAAGGCTGGAATTGGCTAGTAGTGTATGAAATTCCATTCTGCATGTATCCCCAGGTTATGATAACTCACTCCCATTGTGCATAGAAGCCTTCATGTGGTAACTTTTATTCATAATCTACAGTTACTACTCTGGGAATCCTAAGTTGTTCTTTTGTGGTTGGTGCACTGGAGCTTAAGAGAGGCCTTTGGTAGTTCCATTCATCTAAGTCAGGCAAAGAGAAACTGGCATTAAACTATTACTGTATCTATTAATAGTTCATGTGTCCTAAACCTGAAAGAGTGCATTTAACTATGGAGACTGGCATGCCTTTGATGAAGTCATCAATTGTTCATTTCCTATGCTTCTGTCTCTCCAGTCCACAGAATGCTCTATTTCTGAGAATGCCTGAAACAAGGTCTCAAAGAATACTGAAGTTTTCTCGTACTTGTCTCCACAACCATCCTAGCCAAGTATACCAAAGTATACTATGCTGTTTTATGCAAATGAGTATGTGTGCTTTTTTGTTTTGTTTGGAATGTTCTCTTTCCAGTGAATGCTAGTTGTAGACACAGGTCATCTGTGAAGCCTTCCTTAATCACTGCTCCCCTAATCCTAGGAGAAATTGGTTGTTTCCTATAGCCACACACACACAAACACACACCCACACACACCCCTACAGTATGAGCACAGGCCACTTAAGCTATTATACATTTCCATTTGCAACTCTCATTCTCCCACTAGAATACACTTTCCCCAAATCATTTTCTTGACTCTCTTCCCATGTCCATTGCCTAAGAGAGCATAGAGCACATAGTTCATATCTGTTTGAGTTACAACTTGAAAAAGCAATGCTCTCCTTGTCTGTTCCATGGAAGGAGGAGTGTAGCATAGGTCTATGAAATTAAATGATTCAGAATCCTTACTTGTTTGGGTCTGTATTCTTTGAAGTTCCAGTTTTACTAAAGCTGAAAACAAATGTTAATCATAGTAGAAGTCACTACATATTATTGTGCAAAGAAACTAGAATGCTTAACAGTCAAATGTAAGCATGAAATGTAGAATGAAAGGAAATTGGGCTAAATAATTTGCTATGTGAAAAAAGTAACTCTGGGGACCAGTGTTGTGGCACAGAGGGTTAACTGCTGCCTGCAGTATAGGCAAACCATATAGGAGCTGTTTTGAGTCCCAGTTGCTCTACTTCCAATCCAATTCCTTGCTGATGTGCCTGGGAAAGCTGCAGAGAATGGAGCAGGTCTTTGAGCCTCTGTACCCATGTGGGAGACACAGATGAAATTCCATGTTCCTGGCTTTGTTCTAGCCCAGCCCCAGCCATTGAGGCCATTTGGAAGATTCTCTCCCTCTCCCTCTCTCTCTTTTCCCCTCTGTCTCTGTAACTATCCCTTGCAAATAAATAAATAACTCTCTTTTTAAAGGTTTATTTTATTTATTTGAAAGACAGAGTTATAGAGAGAGGTAGATACAGAGAGAGAGAGAGAGAGAGAGAGAGAGGTATTCCATCCATTGGTTCACTCTCCAAATGGCTGCAACAGCTGGAGCTGGGCTGATCCAGAGCTGGGAGAGAGGAGCTTCTTCTGGGTCTCCCACGTGGGGGCAGGGGCCCAAGGATTTGGGCCATCATCTGCTGCTTTTCCAGGATCATTAGCAGGGAGTTGGGTCACAAGTGAATTAACCAGGACTCAAACTGGCACCCACATGAGATGCGGGTGCTGCAGGCAAGGGCTTTAACTCACTGTGCCACAGCACTGGCCCCATGAATAACTCTTTAAAAAAAAAGAAAATTTAACTTTGGATAAGGTCAATGCATCATGCTAGTCTTTTTTAAATCACTATTTATCTATTTGGAAAGCAAAGAGAGAGAGAGATAGAGAAGGATCATCTACCCACTGACTGGTTCACTCCCCTTATAGCCCCAAAAGCCATATCTAGGGCAAGCCAAAGCCAGGAACCAGGAATAATACCCTTCTCTCTCACATGGGTGGCAGGGCCCCAAGTACGTGGGCCATCTTCTGCTGCCTTCCCAGGCAGGTTAACAGGAAATTTTAGCAGAAGAATTGTAGTCAGGACTCTGATATGAGACGCAGGCATTGCAAGCAGCAGCTTCAACTCGCTGTGCCACAGTGTCAGCCCCTGCATCAGATTAGTCTTTTTGTTCAAAATCATGTGATGATCTCTTCAGTGAGGGTCCCTTATCTCTTCATCCACTTTTGTAATAGGGAAGTGAAGGAGAGATGCCTTACCTTTGTCTCCAGCTTTGCTGTTGGTGGTGGGGTCTATACACCAGCAGCTTCTGCACTGCCTAGGAGCTCATTACCAGCAGAATCCCAGGCCCTTTTTCAAACTATAGTGTCAGAACCTGCACATTTTAACAAGACTCCCAAATGGCTCAATTCCTCATTAATGTTTGAAAAGATATTTTATTGTGAACTCTCTTACGAAACTTCAGTCAATGCTGCAGCCTATAGCTCGGCTTA
Organism: Oryctolagus cuniculus; assembly: GCF_051225735.1. Classification (NCBI taxonomy): domain Eukaryota; kingdom Metazoa; phylum Chordata; class Mammalia; order Lagomorpha; family Leporidae; genus Oryctolagus; species Oryctolagus cuniculus. The sequence goes on along the minus strand of NC_142869.1, from coordinate 143,059,698 downwards.
TAACGCAGGGACAGATTGTGAATATGCAAGGTTATTTTTTTTCTCAAGTCATGAAAAAAAGCAATCTTTCCTTCACGTCACCAGTCTCTTGCATGTCCTGGCAAAGGGAGGGAAATGAACCTTATTACAAGCTAATATCCTTATTTCTCTTCTCCCCAGACCAACTTCTGTTACATACACTGACTAGCAATGAAGTGAAGCGAGAGAGACTAGCATTGAGTCTGGGCCTTGTCACATATTCACTACATTACCTTAGGTAACTTCCCCAGGCTTTGTAACCTCATTTTGCTCTTCTATAAAATGAAGATTACAATGAGAATGTATCTTCTGGAGCATGCTTGGCACGTAGCGGGCACTCAGTGTATAAACCAAAGCTAATAGTTGACATTATCTATCTCAGCCCAGTTCCTCCTGGCTCCTTCCTGAAGGCAAGGAAGTCATCTCTTTCTTCCAATATGATTTTGTAGGTGTTTGCCTCAGGTGCTTCTTGGAACTAAACACTAAGGATTCCAACTGGCTTCACTTCCTGTTCAAGATAACAAGCTAATGGAAGCACGTGTTCCTCTCTCTCACACACTTACATGTAGATACTTATGAAGATACAAAGAAAATGAAGAAACTCATATTATCTTCCTTCTCCCAATAAAGAAAAATTTGGTTACTTCCCAATAATATTATAAAAAAAGTTAGTATCAGAATTCACCAGGGAAAGCAGCAAGAGATGCATCTCATTTGCTAAGATTATGAATTTAAACTGAATGCATGAAAATTAAAATCGAGTTGCTCTTTTGTGAAATCTAAAATGCTTAACCTCTTAGACGTAGAGAGTGAAATGCTGGTTAACAGAGGCTGGGATAATAATCAGGAGAGAGACAGGCAGATGTTTCAAGAATATAAAATAGAATTAGATAAGAGGAATAAATTTCAAGAAATGTATTGTACAGTAAGGTAATCATAGTTAAGGATAATGAATTGTACTCTTGAAAAATGCAGAGAGTGGATGTTATATTCTCTTGCAAGAAAAAATGGTAAGTTTGTGAGATAATGCATATTTATTTAGCTAGATTTAACCTTTCCACAATGTGTATATGTATGTCAAAATATCTTACTATAGATGACAAAAGCACAGTGTCAGCTTTCTTTTTTTTTTTTTTTTTTTTTAACTTTTTTTTTTTTTTTGACAGGCAGAGTGGACAGTGAGAGAGAGAGACAGAGAGAGAAAGGTCTTCCTTTGCCGTTGGTTCACCCTCCAATGGCCGCCGCTGCAGCCGGCTCACCGCGCTGATCCTGGCAGGAGCCAGGATCCAGGTGCTTTTCCTGGTCTCCCATGGGGTGCAGGGCCCAAGCACCTGGGCCATCCTCCACTGCACTCCCTGGCCATAGCAGAGAGCTGGCCTGGAAGAGGGGCAACCGGGACAGAATCCAGCGCCCCAACCGGGACTAGAACCCGGTGTGCCGGCGCCGCAAGGTGGAGGATTAGCCTATTGAGCCACGGCGCCGGCTTAGCTTTCAATTAAAAATATTTAACAGAATCCCATGCAGTTCTCTAATTCTAAGAAATATCATTACATTATGATTTTTTAAATCTATGTAGAAATTTTGATATTGGAAAACTAGACCATTGTTATACTCTAGCTGAAAATGTAATCTTAAAAATACTGTACAATAAAATAATTTATAGAAAGTAAATATTCTCAAAAAACTGTTCAAAGCAATTTCTTTTTTTTTTTTTTTTAATTTGTCAGGTAGAGTTATAGATAGTGAGAGAGAGAGACAGAGAGAAAGGTCTTCCTTCTGTTGGTTCACCCCCCACCAAATGGCCACCATGGCCAACGCTGCGCCTATCCAAAGCCAGGAGCCAGGTGCTTCTCCTGGTCTCCCATGTGGGTGCAGGGCCCAAGCACTTGGGCCATCCTCCACTGCACTCCCTGGCCACAGCAGAGAGCTGGCCTGGAAGAGGAGTAACCGGGACTAGAACCCGGCACCCATATGGTATGTCAGCACAGCAGGCGGAGGATTAACTAGTGAATCTCGGTGCTGGCCCCAAGCAATTTCTTTTATTTTCTTGAAGACCTAACTTGAAAGAAAATAAAATTAAGATGTCTATCTTAGAAAATAGGAGAAATGTGTGATAAAAATTTCACACATTAAGATACAAAGCTATTATTATTATGTATATTATTTCATCACAGCAATATGAAAGAAAATAGCAGGTATTTTATTTAATTAACAATTTTTCACAACTTTATATTAGTATCATTCTTTCATAAAACTAATTACTTTATCACAATGTGAAATTCAGATTCTCGCATTGAAATGCTCATTATACCATCTTAATATTTACAAGTAGAAAGAAAAATAGGAGCTTCTAATTAACTCTTTAAAATTCTCCTTTGGTTACACAAATTTTAAAGATCTAAGATAAGCATATCCCAATTGTGCCCTAAAATATTTTATCTTTTGTGATTTTATTATTATTAGTTAGATTTATTGGCTTTAAATGAGATTTATATAATCACCTTGGTGCTATGTGTCTTAAACTAGAAATGAATTCATAATTAAAAAATAAAACAAGATATTTATATTTGTATCAAACAATTTTAAACAGGCTAAAATTTTTAAATTTGAAGTTCTAGTAAAATATTTACAGTTTATTATTTTTCTTCCTTCTGACTCTGCTGGGCTTGTCATTACTTCCTATGGAGATATTACTATATTGTGTTATTTTCTGTTATTTTATATAATTCCTTGAGAGACAGAAAGAGAGACATGTAGCCCCCATGCACTGGTCCACTCCCCAAATGCCTACAACAGCCTCTGGCAGGGACTGCAGCTGGGAGCCAGGAACTCCATCCAGGTCTCAGACAGGGGTAGCGAGAATCAACCCACATGCGCCATCATGGCTTGCAGCCTCTCCGGATCTGCATTACTATGTGTTAGAGCTGAGTATTTTTAAAAAGTATTTACTTGAAGGGCGTAAAAAGGAGGAGTGGTGGTGAGAGAGAGACCTTCCATCTTCTGGTTCATCCCCAGATGCCTACAGTAGCCAGTACTGGGCCAGACGGAAGCAGGACCCCTCTACCTGAATCTCTCACACAGGGTGGCAGGGATCCAAGTACTCGAGCCATCACCTGCTGCCTCCAGGGATGCATATTAGCAGAAAGTGGAAGTCAGAAGCAGAGTTGAGACTCAGACCTAGGCACTCTGATGTGGACACAGGCATCTCAACCAGCATCTAGGTACTAGGCGAAATGCCCAATCCTGTCTTATTTTGTTGACTAGTCCTTTTTAAAAACTTCTTTCTGACGATGTTTTCCCCTCAAATGCATTTACATTAGTCTAGTTGTACTTCCATTCTGTGAACTGAAGAACACCTTAAGCAAAGATTATCAACCATGAGCCAGATTTTGTTAGATGCTAGAGAAAAGATATCTGTGCCAGTGAGAAGGTCATAATTTAGTGAAGGAGATGGACATATAAACAAATGATATACATGTGACAGATCGACTACTGTAGTAATATGAACCTATCAGAAGGGATAAATCACTCTACCTGGCTGTGTAATGAGGCACAGAGACATGGAGAAGTCTGAATAAGATCTCGGAGAATGAATCTCACTCTCTTAATTGTAGAAAAAGGGAAGGCTACTTAGCAGAGAAAACTGTGTTGCCTGAGATGCATAGAGTATCTCTTTCCCAGTCAACACAGGTATGGAGCATGGAGAACGAAGAGGAAGAGGCCGTTCTGTGCATGGAGAGCTTTTTTTTTTTTAAATTTATTTTATTTATTTGAAAGACCGAGTTACAGAGAGAGGTAGAGACAGAGTTCTTCCATCCACTGGTTCACTCCCTAGATGGCCGCAACTACTGGAGTTGCGCTGATCCGAAGCCAGAAGCCAGGAGCCAGGAGCTTCCTCCAGGTCTCCCACGTGGATGCAGGGGCCCAAGGACCTGGCCATCCTCTACTGCTATCCCCAAGCCATAGCAGAGAGCGGGATTTGAAGTGGAGCAGCTGGGACTAGAAGCAGTGCCCATATGGGATGCCGGCGCTTCAGGCCAGGGCTTTAACCCGCTGTGCCATGGCACCGGCCCCTGGGAGAGCTTTTTATAGCAAGCGTCATAGTCATAGAGCAACTTAATCCTTTTTACTCAGGTGTGCATATAATGATGTTTGTATGTAGTTTACAATATGGAATGAACTTTGGTGTATGTCATTCTTCTCAAGTACATCTGAGCACATGAAAACACATCTTAGCATGGAAGGTGACCAAAGAGAAGTTAATACACATGAGTGAGACAGGATCATCATGACCACAGTCTCTCTTGTATATATGAAGCTGTTTCTAAAAAGAGGAAAGCATGCATTGTAGTTCTAGCATGCCCCATTCATTCCTATTGCAAATATGTACTGAATGCCTGCTACAGTTGGGCACTGTTCCAGGTGCTTGTGATGCAGCAATTAACAAAACAGAAAAATCCTGTTCTTTATAAGGGAGACCAACAATACAAAATATAACTCAGTAAAACATATGTTACACAGAGGCCATTACTGAGAGGAAAATAAAACAAGTAGGGAAGTGGAACATTAAGTATCCCAAATAAGGAGGAGGAAAAAAAGAGATTTTTGGAAAACAGGCTATGGAAGGCAATATTCAGAAGATGCTTTTGTTCAAGACTTGACAGAAACGAGAGAGCTGATCGTGGGGGTGGAGAGGCATTGAGAGCTTTGTTTAGAACGATCTCAGCTTCTGATGCCTGTTAGTCATCCAAGAAGTAGGCAGTGGAGTAGATAGTTCTGAAATCCAGAAGTGAGGTCCCTGAGAAAGTGCACGTTTGGGGAGTCATCTGCTCCTTGTGATGTTTAAATCCATATGAAGTTGTACCTCCAAGAGGAATGCTCAGCTGTTCCAATGCTGCTGATGTGTCAGATAAGACAGGCCTCAATTGCCTTTTCTGAAATGGAGAGCCCAAAAAGTAAGAGAAATGGAGGCACAGAGTGCAGCTAATTCTTTTCAATTTTGTTTTGGGGTTTTTATTGTATAAAGAAGGAGAGAAATAAGACTGGAGGGGAAATAGAGCCAAGGGATGCAATGTTTTCAAACTAAATGAAAAATTTTAGCTGGCTTGTATATTACAGAGAACGCTTAAGAGAGGGGAGAAAATTATGGAGAGGGAGAATGGAGAGTGCTTTGTCTTTAAGAAGGTTTTATGGAGGATGATATCCGGAACACAAGTGGAGAGGCCTTTCCCAGGAGCGTGATGTGCCCATTCGTATTAGCAGGAGCAAGGCAGCACTTGTGGGCAGAGACGTAGTTGGGTGGGGAGATGTGGTGATGGAACTTGTCAGTGTTCTCTTCTGATTGCAGCCATTTCTCAATGAAATAAGAAGCAAGATTGTGATGGATAATGTATTGGAGATTTTGAGGAGCAATGAGAAGTCTTAAGTCCAGGTACATGAGAAAGGGAGTGGATAAGAGAAATAGAGAATGATTGATGGGTGGCCTCAAGAACCTGATTGGAATCAATGGGCACTATTAGCTAGTCTCCATGGGTATGACATGCACGGGACAGAGGGCTAAATTCACTCAGGGTCATTTGTTTGATGAAGCAGGAAGAGCAAGATAGTCAAGGTGAATGCATGAATGTGACTGTAATGATGAAGGAAAAAATCCAAGCATGATGTGTAAAGATGCAGGTGATAGGAGTGGGGTGAAGGATAATGAAAACTGGGTGGGATCAGCAGATTGAAGTTTTCAGAGGATATGAGGACTCTGCATTGGGACTGTAGAGGAGTGAAATCTCAAAGTTGTGTTTTGTGCAGAAGTATCTGATGTCAGATTCTCCACAATACTCCCAGGTGCCATGATGTTGCATCAACGTGTCTTATTTTAAAAATTACCCTCATTTTGTGCAAACGTGGCTGCCAAATGCAAGTATTATTGCCCATTCCTACTAATTGGTTCATTTATTTCTGGCAAACCAGCAAGCACTGATGTTGCAGCTGCCCCTATATTCCCATTCACCTCAAGAGAACGAGGATGAAAACAACTAAAAAAAATTATATTAGGTAAAGACAGAATAAACAGTTATTTACAGTGTGTGATTATGAGTCCATCTCATTGATATGAACAGACTCATGTTTGAATTTACCTTTGCCTTGATAAAAGCAGTTCATTTCATTCCTTTACAGTAATTGTAGTGTGCATGTATGCTTTTATGAATGGATCCCACATTTGGGTCCTCGCTTGGCTGGCTCTTGCCAGTCCTGTCCTTCAGAGCTAATTCAGCTCTGTTTCTCACTCCCTGCCTTATCTACAGAGCACCTCCACCTAATAAATCCTGTCTGGAGAAGCATGCAACAGGCCAGAAACTAAGTGTAAGTGGTCCCAGGCTGTGGAGAGATCATAGTCATCCCTATTTGGATAGTCACTTTCACTTGGATCCCATTTGTTTCTGACACTCTTGAGATTATGACAAAGACTAACAGCGTTTGGAGTAATAAAATAAAATAGAAAGGAGAGATGATGATTTTGCAAAATGCAATCCATCTTATTTTTATGAAAGTGACCCACCCTGCCAGCGGAGCAGCTGGGTGTTGAAGTTTAATGACTGAATACAAGCTACTCAGTGATCTTGAATGTTATCCATGTATAATTGTGACTATGGAGTAGAGGGAGCCTCAAAATGTTAACAGGGTCCGATATCTGGATTCTTACTAAGATCTAACTTCTGTTGGCTGCAGTGTTGTAATCTAGGGAATACATTCTTACATATGTGGGTGATCAAAGAAAGTAGATACATTTCACAATTTTACAGCAACATTATAGACCTGTGGAGTAGGGTCCCTCCATTCTTGGCAGGAGCAGAGCTTTCACATTCCACCAAACATAACATCAATTAGTGCCTGAAGATATTTTGTCAAACCACAAGATGAATTTTTTGGTGCTGTGTGTGGATGAGACCTTCAGAGGAGTGTGTCTGTCTGCAGTGTAGACACAAGCCTTTTTTCACAGAGATATACAATGGTCCTAAGTTTTTGATTTTTGTTATGGTATACTCTAGGTGCATTTATTATCATAAATGAAATATATATTGAAGACATACAGCTGACAGACTTCTTTGAAACATGCTTAAAAGTGAAATCAAACATTTTCCTAGATCTCACCTTTCCTATTACGAATATAGCATATGTTAAACCACCATTTAAAGGAACAAGTATTTCACATACATGTGTTTGCCACAATGCATGGAGCTTAGTAATTGTCTTAGGTTGTCATGGCTGGTTACCACCAAGGCCAAAAGTAGAATCTGGACTTTGGATTTCTTTTCTAATGTACCTCCTTCCCATCCTTCCATTCCATTTTTATAGCGAGTTCTTCTTAAGCTTGACACCATTTAGTGTTTCCCTGCTCTGATAAATTCTTAGCCTTTTAGAAAAGTGTATTATTAAACTTACAGTCTTCAAATGGTCTGCTAACCTAAGTAATAGGATGTAGAACATAGTATAAATGATATTACCTTGGCCTGCAAAGGTTGAATTTCAGAGCATGTAAAAGCAAATTCTGAGCCTTATAATACATTTTTCATAATAGACACCATCCATCAAGGTGCAAAAAGGCATGCTAAAGCAATGAGGGAAATAAGGCAAATAACTGAGTAACTCAGATAAAAATGGACTCCCTCACATAAAGCAAGCAGATCTGAACTATCAGGATGTTTGCCTTCATTCTCTGATTTGTTTTAATTTTTTTAAAAAGGATGCAGGTAGTGAGGGAAGCTGTCACAGCCAACAGAAGTAGTTAGTTTGAAAGCAGTTGTGATCTCTTTTAGTAAATCATGTAGAATTTTATTTAAACATTAAATCTAATTTTCCAATTAATTTCACAAAGGAGATGATTTTTATATTGATTGCCCAAGTGTGCTCCCTATTTGTGTCAAGAATATCTAATTTGGACCCTGCTAACAAGCACTGTCCTTAAATGAATATTGGCTCTAAACTTGACATTGATTTAGAGTTCCTAAGGATTGCCATGTGTGCAAGTTGCACTATTCAAAATCATTGTAGCTCAATGTAGAAATGTCAGCAAGGTCCATGAACTTCAATATAGGCAGTTGAAGTATGGTTTGCTCTCTTTGGGTTTATCATCATTCAATATTTACCTTCCATTCTCATTTATATATATATTATATATAATTTATTCATGTAAAATTATGTGTAATTTTCTGTGTTCTTGATTTCTTACTAAATGTCCAAGATTTTTTTTTTAAAGATTCATTTATCTTATTTGAAACAGAGTTACAGAGAGGCAGAGGCAGAGAGAGAGAGAGAGAGAGGTCTTCCATTCGTTTATTTACTCCCAAGATTACCACAATGGCCAGAGCTGTGCCAATCTGAAGCCAGGAGCCAGGAGCTTCTTCTGGGTCTCCCACGTGGGTACAGGGGCCCAAACTCTTGGGCCACCCTCTATCGCTTTCCCAGGCCATAGCAGAGAGCTGGATCAGAAGTGGAGCAGCTGGGACTTGAACCGGCATCCATATAGGATGCTGGCACTGCAGGCATTGGCTTTACCTGATACACCACAGCACTGGCCCTAATGTCCAAGTTTCTATCAAGTATCAGTTTTCTTTTACTGCCATTTCATAGTGTGAGCCTGTATACTACAAGTGATGATTTGTACTTACTATTTACCTGAAAATATCATTATTTCACCTCCAATGTAGAAGGCTATTTTTACTAGATACAAAGTTCCCAAGGGGCCGGCACTGTGGCAGAACAGATAAAGTCTCTGCCTGCATTGCAGGCATCCAATATTGCACTGGTTTGTGTCCCTCTGGTTCCCTTCTGATCCAGCTCCCTGCTGATGTGCCTTGGAAAGCAGTGGAGGGCATCCTGAGTGCTTGGGCCCCTGCACCCACCCATGTGGGAGACTTGGAAGAAGCTGCTGGCTCCTGGCTTCAGCCTGATCCATCCCTGTCCATCACAGGCATCTGGGGAGTGAACCAGCAGATGGAAGACCTCGCTCTCTGTCTCTCCCTCTCTCTCTCTGTAACTCTGCCTTTCAAATAAGTAAACAAAAAATATATTTTTAAAAAAGTTCTCAATAACTTTTTTTCTCTTGACAGACTTGCGTTTTCTAATGTCCTTTGTTCCTGATAACAAATTAGCCATTATTTGTAATATCCTCTCCCCATAGATAATGTGTCATTCTCCTATAATTATTTAAAAAATCATGTCTTATTTTTTTCAGTGATTTGACTATGGGACTTGAAATTTTAAAAACTCTTCTTGCAAGGGTAGGCGTTGGGCTTAGGCATAAGAATACTAGTGACCATAGAAGACTTAGCCATAGAAGACTAGTGACTCAACTCGTGTTGTTTCCCATCAGAGTACCTGGGTTTCATGCCCATCTCCATCTCTTGAATCCACCTTCCTGCTAATGCAGAGCTTGGCAGGCAGTGGTGATGACTGAAGTCATTGGGTTCCTGAAACCCACGTGGCAGACCTGCTTTGATCTAGGCCTCTAACATCAACCCAGCCTGGTCCCTGCTTTTGTGGGCATTTGGGGGAATGAACCAACAACTGGGAGCTCACTCGCTCTCTCTCTCTCTCTCTCTGCCTCTCAAACTAAGTAATAATAACAATTTAAAAAAAATTCCTGTGGTTGTGAGCTACTTGGATTTGTGACTTTGTCTCTCACCAGATTTAAGAATCTTTTGGCCTTTATACCTCCAAATGTCTTTTCTTGAAGTTTCTCTCCTGTGAATCCAATGCCATATATGTTATGCCCTTTAAAACTGTCCTACAGGACACAGAGGGTCTGTTTATTTCTTTTAAGATTTTTGTTATTTTGAAGTGGACAATTTTTATTACTCTCACTTCAAGTTTACTGATTCTTTGTTGTGTTATGTGTTACAGCTATAAAGCCCAGCTAGTAAATTTCATTTTTTTCAAATATTGAATTTTTCACTTCTAGAATTTCTGTTTTTTTTTTCTTTAGTTTCTATTCCTCTGTTGAGATTCCTGTTTGTTGGTTATTACTATTATTTTCTTTTATGTTCTTGAACACAATTATAATATTTACCTTAAAATAACTGTCAATCAATTCCATCATATCAGTTGTTTTGTAGCCAGTCATCCTCACTGATGTCTTTTATTCTTGAATATAGATGATATGTTCTTACTTTTTCACATCTCTAATTCTATCCTGGATATTATTCTGTTTTCAGTCAGTTCTTCTGGAAAATGTGTATTGGTTTAGTAGGTGGCTAATCCTCTTGAAATTGCAAAATGCATTACATGTCCAAAAACATACATGTTCAAACTTTGCTTTATCTACAGTGGGCAGAAGCTGAAATACTTCTTGAGTCTTTCTGACTTTATCCAGGCTGTGTAGACTCTGCTCAGACATGGGTAATTCAGGAATCAGCTAGGAATATGAGCAGAATTTAAATGGAAAATTTGAAGCTTCTCTCTGTGGCTCTTTCCTTTCTAGATGAGAAAGAGAGGACACCTTGGCAGCAATAATCCAGCTTGGCAGCAACAGGTGGGACTTGGTTGTAGAAGTTAGTCAGGGGAGCAGGCTTCTAGCCTAGTGTCCAACATTGGAGTACCTGCATTGAAGTCTGGGCTCTGGCTCTTAAATTCAACTTCCTGCCAATGCAGACCCTGGGAGGCGGTAGTGATGGGTCAGGTAATTGGATTCCTGCCTCCCATGTGAAAGACTTGCTTACGTTCCCAGCTCCCAGCTTTGACCCCAGCCTCCTCTTGGTTGTTTCAGGCATTTAGGGAGTAAGGTAGCAGTTAGGAGTTCCCTGTGTATCTACCTCTGAAATAAATAAAAAAATTTTAAAGGAAGAAGCTAGCTGGGTAGTCACAAAAGACTACCCAGTGGTAGTACTGTAGAATACAAAAATAACATAGAATAATAAAATAAAATTTTAGAATATCATTATCAGGTAGGACCATTGTGTGACCATGATAAATCAAAAGAAAAAGCACATTTTATAATCATGTCCCCAAACAGATGAAAACAGGAACATTGTCCAGAAACACAAATTAATAAACATCCTGTTTGTGGTTTATGTGACCACTGCCTCTTCAGCCATCTTCAGGTAAGAAATGTTGACTACTACCTCCATTTCATAACTTTGAATCCAGAGCAAAATTCTGCTTCCTTAAACAGTTCCCAAAACAGCTGAAATTTCCCACTGCCGGAAATGCACTGTGATTCCCCAGGGTGTGTGTTCCTCCTCACTTCTGTGACTCCATAAACCCAATTTGTTTCTTACTTGTATTCTTGTTTGTCTTTGCTTTGGTGGTGAAGATTCCTTCCTTCATTTTCTTGATATTTCAAGCCATAATACAATAGAACTTCTATCTAGCTTCTAGCCACCCTGTACTTTGCTACATGCACCTGCTCTGTGTCAAAAAGCCATAAAAATCCCAACAAGCTCATCACGTCCCATCACTTCCCAGTACCTTCAGGTCTTCATTTTTATGGATTGTCTAGAGATTATCATTTATACCTCCATTTATGGAATTGTTCTGGAATCAATTACTCCACCATATCAAAAACAGATTGTGTGTTATTAGAACAAATGACTTGGGATTCTATAACCTTCCTACACTGGGAAATCTTTCCTTGAGGTCATAATTTAATAAAAGCCATCCAATTGCATTGCTGTAGGTCAGCATCCAATCCTAGTTGCTGGAAGAATAAAGGAATGTTGATGCGGAACCTTGAGAAGGCCAATTAGATCATTTGGTGTGAAGTCTGCTGAGCTTCTGCCATCCATCCTTTTCTCGGGTAGGAGTCAAAAGTCCTCTCCCAAAAATACAATTACAAGAATGTGTTCATTTCTAGGTCTCATTTTAGGAATGATATGAGTATCATGGATGGAGATCACTACAATTTCCATTTTGATCTGACTCAAAAGTGTTTTGCTAGAAAATAATCATCCCAAAATGTGTAACCCATGCTTTGGGGAAAATAATTTGTCACTGGAACAATAATGACACCTTGAAGTTGAAGTTAATGTAATTGTTAGGCTTCTGAACCACTTTACAAAGCTCTGTTCTTAACTGTTGTGGTGGTGATGGGGGGGTAGGGATCAAGGACTCTAAAGCACACTGTGGCTCTATCATTTAAAGTTCAATGTTTTCCTACTATGGGTTAGACTTGTTTAGTTTCTGTGTGGAAAAACAAATCTGTAACTCTTTTTAAAAATATGCTTTATTTGAAAGGCAGAGTGACAGAGGAGCAGTAGAAAAAGTGGGAGAGGGAAAGGGAGAGGGAGAGCTTCCATCGACTGGTTCACTCCTTAAATGGCCGCAACAGCTGGGACAGTGCCCAGTTGAAGCCAGGAACCTGAAACTCCATTCAGGTCTCTCATGTGGATGGCAGGGGCCCAAGTATTTGGGTCATCTTTCACAGCCTACCCAGGTACGTTAGTAGGGAGCTGGATCAGAAGCAGAGCAAGTGGGACTCGAACCAGCACTTTGGCCCCTCTGTAACATTATTTACTCTTGGGATTTCTCTCTTACTTACAAGTAAAAGAAAATCTACTTACAGCAAAAGAAAATCTAAATGGAGGAAAATATGTCCAAGCTATGGCAGCAAGGCACTGTTCTAAACACCAGTGCATCATTACTCATAAAGATTGATACATGAGATTTAGAAATACGTTTGTGTTTCTTTAGCCGTTGGATTGTATTGATGCATTGCTAAATTTAAATGATTTATATTGTTTTATTATACCTGTCTTATTTCAGAATAGACATTTTATAACTTTTCTTTAGGAATGAGAATATTGTCTCTGTTAAGGCCCCAAAATCAAAACTACACCTGCCCTCCAGCCTTCTGATCAAGCCCCTCAAATTCCTAAGGTCCCTTACCCTACTATACCTTTTCTCCTGAGGAAACATTGCCTTCTCCTGATAGATAATGAATTTAGTACTGTTTATTATTTATATTTCATGTCTTGTGATTATTGTCTAACTCTCCCACTACAAGACGGGATCCACAAGGGTAGGACTATTCCTGGTTTCGTTCACTGAGATCTCTTGGATACTAGAGCAATATTTGGCAAGTGAAAGAGTGTCAATATCTGTTCATTAAATGAATGAATAAAAATAAATTGTTTCTATAAGCCAAGTTTTCTTTGACTGTTCATTTGGAGGCGGTAGAAGGAGGTTACCCTGCCTCTTTCCTCTGTCACTTCCATTGAAACACTCTGTCAGAGTTATCTACATAATGTGCAATCCAGGTCTTAACATCTCCCCGGTGTCTACAAAATGAAATGCAAACTCCCTGGCTTGGCATTTGAGCTCCTCTGCCATCTATCCTTACTCTGCCAATGATTTCCCCCACCAGCTCTCCCCTTCTGCTTCAGCTCTGCCATGTGATCTTCGGGTTGCTTTCTCATTGTCATGTTAAATATCTTTGCACTGTAGTCCATCCCAATTTCTGTATTACAAATCGACACCACATTCTCCATCTCCCTTATGTAGCTTTATTTTTCCCAGAATCCTTATCACCTTCTACTATATCATATAATTTACCTACTAGTTAGGTTTATTCCATTTCCCACCTCAAACATAAGTTCCAAGAAGGCAAGGGTTGGGCCTGTTATATTTCCTGTAGTGTCACTGGTGTTTAGAACAGTGCCTTGCTGCCATAGCTTGGGCATATTTTCCCTCCATTTAGATTTCCTTTTGCTGAACTCCATGTATCTAGGTCATACCCCTTTGCTGAGGCCTAATCTGTATGCTCTGTCTTCTGCAGAATCTCTGCTCTCCTCAGTTCAGGTGCAGATAGCCCTTCCTCTTCTGAACATGGTTGAGTACCTCTGTATCACCTTCAAAATGGAAACTACTTGTAATTTGTCTATTTGGGTTCATGTCTCATCCCTCCTTCACCTCTTCCTTAAGAACAGATTTCATTTGTAACTCATCATTACAATTTCAGAAGTACCTAGTTCTGTGTCCAAAGTAAATTCTCAGTAAATGTGTGTTGAGTACTAGTGACATGTAAAAGTATCTCAAAGTAATGAAGACTAAGGCTTACTTAATGGAAAACTGGTAATTAGTAGAGTATATCTTTTAAAAAGATTTATTTATTCATTTGAAAGTCAGAATTACAGAGGGAAAGAGAGAGAAGAAGAGAGAGAAAGAGGTATCTTCCATCCACTGGTTCACTCCACAACTGGCCGCTGGCTGAAGCCAGGAGCTAGCAGCTTTGTTCAGGTCTCCCACGTAGGTGGCAGGGTGCCAAACACTTGGGCCATCTTTAGCTGCTTTTCCTAGGCCATTAGCAGGAGCTGGATCAGAAGTGAAGCATCTAAGACTTGACCCCTTGCCCCTATGGGATGCTGGCATCTCAAGTGGTGGCTCTACCCACTACACCCACAAGACCAGCCCCTAAGATTCTAGCTGGTTAAAAGCTGATGTTAAAAGAGATTAAAACTTGATGGAATTATACACAATGTGTACAATGTGTTTCTAAGAAGTCTTTGATATTGAGCACATACAGTACCATGGAATTCTGAAATGTGTCGGTGGAGTAGCCATATGGTGGTATGCAATAAAAAGCACTTCCAAAACTCTTCAGGCAAAAACTTATCATCTTGGCTCACAATAGGAGTCTCCTCCCTTTCCACCTGTCCTGTGCTGGAAGCCTGTGGCAAGAAATCAGGCCCTGTGCTAACTTCCAGTGGCACATATTCATGTTTGTTTCCTTCAACACTATGCCCAGCTAGCTCTGCCACCACAGATACGGATATGCAAAAAACAGATCAGACCTTCTAGTGAGATCATGGTTGATACGGTGGGAGGGATTCTGCCATGTTGATGAGCTCCTATATTATGAACTGCTCCTTGATTCTTAGGCTTACTGAAGAGGAGTATTAGGATATTTTACAAAAACAAAAACAAAACAAAAATCGCTTAACTGTTCTTTCTTTGAGAATGTATTTTCTCTGCTATTGCCAACTTTTTGTTAATAGACTGAGTTTCTAAGGGTTTTATATCACCTCATATGATTCCTGTAATTCCTATACAATGACATCTGATAAATATTTATTTGGTTTATGAATAAACATGAGTAAATGATTCATTTCCTATATGACTCTTTCTACTGCTTTAGATCCAAACTAAAAATCTTTGGTAGTAAAATGATATTGTTTTCAGGTTCAGCTCATGCCTTAGGGGATCACTATATAAAATCTCATTATTTAATCTTCCTCGAGAGAAATCAATACCACTGGTTATAAACATAGCATATTTGCATTGTTACCACTTTGCCAAGTATAGAACCACTGAGAATTCTTTCAAAAATTAGGAAGACTGCCCAGTTTCAGCACAGTGAACATTACCACCAACCTGGTGATGACTGGCTGTTAGGCCTCTGTGTACTTGGTATACAAGGATATCCTCTAATCTATCATTTGGACTCCCTTTTTGACAATTGGAGAGTCTCTGCAATTGATTAATGGCCCATGAAGTGTAATGATCCACAGTGGCAAAAAAAAAAAACCACGATAAATGGCTCTTTTGTCTTTTGTTATAATCAGGAAAAATCAGATTGCTCCATACCAGATTATAATTGATCCACTTATGTGCTCTCTTTTATTCCTTAGAGAAAGTGGAGAAAACTGGGGGAGGGGGCAGAGAATTTACATACCTTCGGAAAACCTAGAACGCCCTCAGACTACATCCAAACCCAGTATCCATATAGAACATTAAAGCCTGTGCTTTAGAACAATGTGCTTTAAAAAACAAATTGAGGAGCTAGTGGCATAGAAGAAAGTCCAAATGCAAATGATAAAGAGACAGCTATAAAAATGTAGGTTGGTTGGCTGCAGTTCTGCCCATGAAGCACTAGCTGGCATTCATGTGAAATTTAAATTCACTTCTGTGCTGGTGATTGCCTCTTTGGAACTCATTACACATTCTTTGGCATCAAATTTTAGACTGAGGGAAGCCATAGAGCACGATCCAGGCAGAAAATTAACCTCAGGGTCTGTAAGCGCCTGTATGTGAGCAGCTGAGATTTGGTATTCTGTCCTGGAAGAGGACGATCAGAAAGGGTGGAGCTCATGAGGGGAGCTTAGGAGTTTGCACCGCACAGCTGGAGATGAAGCCAGCAGCAGTGGGAGGCTTCTGCTTCATTAGTATTACTCCTCTTTGGGGTTGTATGCTCATCTTCTGAGCTTCATCATTTCAGTTTCTGCTTGAGAGCTGGCTCTTCAAAAACTTTAAGTGACAATGACAGTCTCTGAAATTGCTCTTTGAGAACAATTAAACAAAGTCAGGAGGCGTGTCATATTTTTAGCAGTGGGTAAAAGGGATCGTTTAACTATGACAGAGGGAAACTCACAGTCTTTAGAATTGTTTCTACAGTTCTGATTGTTATGTGGTCGATTGGAATGATGGCTGGCTTCTACAGGCCAGCAGAGCCCAGATGGCATGTGGAGGAATGCTGCTGATGTAGTGGATAGGAATTTAGGAGCTACAATGAGTTAGCTACACCTGGCAGGAAAGTATTTTTTCTTTGTCTTGTTAACGAGTGACTTCAAAAGAGATTCATTGAAAGCCATGTTAAATAACAACACTGTACTCCAATCCATTGGGATAGGCAGTGTGAAAATATATTCAAAAAAAATACAGAAACTTAGAATACCAAGTAAAAATTTTCTGGGGATAATCAAGCTAATGTTGCTCTTCATGTGTTAAGAGAATTAAGAAGTGATCATTAATAACCAAAAACACCACCAAGATAGACAGGAGGGAATACCATTTATTCAATGGGCAACTAGTTCTTGTAGCTGTTCCAATTGATATTCATACTGAGTCTTGATTCAGTGATTAAGAGAATGGGACGTAGGAGCAGACTCTCGTATGTGACACAAATTGCCAAGTTCTCTGGAAATAAAGTTTCTTTATTATGCATATCAAAGTAGTTATATTTTGGCTAATACAACACATACACCTTGGACACCTTATACGTGAAAAGTGCTACACATACATAGATTTAGAGGAGCTGTGATGTGCACAGGGCAAGTGGGGAGCTGGATGGGAGCAGAGAGCCTCCCTCGTGTTGCAGGACAGGGAGGAGGCGGTCCCATTCTCTCAGCTCTTACCCATTGGATCTTTGCACTGGTACTGTGGGAGAATGTGCAGGCTTTGCCTTCAAAGTGGAAGAAGTTCAGATCTGAGCTCAGTCCTCAACAGTCATGGCTGCTTGGAGCATCTGTTACTTCAGCTCAGCCTCATTTTATTAGGTGTCAAATGGGCCTGAGATAACAAACTTCTAGGGTTATTATGCAGTGTGCATGAAAAGAATAAAAGCTTAGTGTTAAAGTTCTGGAGACCATCTGAGTTTTCATCTTGGCTCAATTGCTTTTACATCAGCTGACTTTGTGCCTTTGTTGCCTCCTGCGTGAAATGCAGGCAATATAAGGATCTGCTCCTAAGTTGTTGTGATGATTAAATATATTAATACATCTTGAGCACCAGAGTGCTGGCATAGGACCAGCCATCGTAGCTCTAATCATCGGTACAAAAAGTGCCCAGGAAAATACTTAACACTTTTTGAATTTTCAATAAAAGGAAGCTGCTGTTATTCTTGCGTTTTTTTTTTTTAAGCCATTGATTTCTATCCAGAAGATCTATTTCTCTATCACTGAATTGTCATTAGGTTTTAAAAGTAAAACCCTCATAACTTTTTTTAAGTTTTATTTACTTGAAGACAGTTACAGAGACAGAGAGGGAGAGACAGAGACAGAGAGAGTCTTCCATCTGATAGTTTCCTCCCCAAATGGCCACAACAGCCCAGGCTAAAGTCAGGAGACAGGAGCTTCTTCCAGGTATCCCATGTAGGTGGCAGGGACACAAGGCTTTGGGCCATCTTCCACTGCTTTCCCAGGTGCATTAGCCGGGACATGAACCAGCACCCATATGGGATGCAACATCACAGGCAGTGGCTTAACCCATGACACCACAATGTCGGCTCCACTCCTAACTTTAAAAAGTGAAGGCAGTTGTATTCCCTTTTTCACAGACAGTGATATTAATACAAACAAGTACTTAAAATAAGAAAATTTATCAAGTAAGTATAAATCCTTAGAAGGAAGGGATTTGTTTCTTCACTTTACGGAATTATTACATTTATGCCCAATTCCTATAAGCCCTAATTTTAAAATTTTATTATCACAGTGAACAGAAACACCAAATTAATTGCAACACTGTCTGTGATAGGTAGGACCTACTGACAAATGAAGAAACCAATGCTGTGTTTCAATATTTAAACATCTTAATCATATTCTGTAAGATGATGAATTGCCAGGTTAATAAGAAAATTTGCAAATGACACCAAATGTGAATTCCTGGTAAATGCCAATAGAAACAAGAATTAGTCCATGAGATTAGAAGAAAAAGTGAAATGAGACAATGAAATTCAAACGGAGTTAAAAATAAAGATATTAAATAAGGACAAGACTGCTTTTTCAAATAAGAGAACGTTTGATAGTCACTAGCAGTATTTTCCCTTCACAAAATTGGCATGGGAACAATTTGGCTGATTTGTAAGGAAATTCCATGATAGAATAGAACATCAGTAAATTTTATGACCTGTTGAAAGCATGTCTTGTTTATTGCTTCTCCCTATTCATGTAAAAATATGTATATAAAAGTAGGAGGGCTTAAAATATGGTTGGAAACTGTGTTTTGGCATTTCTTCTTTATGTAAAATAATTTTCTAATATTCCAAGTTAAATAAGTTAAAGAATGACTATTATAATTTTTTATAAAAATATTTTCTTTTAAAAGTTTATTTAAGGTGCATAAACTTCATGCATTTCTATGTACAAATTTAGAAACATAGGGATTTTTCCCACCCTACTCTCCTTCCCACCCACATTCCCACCCTTCTTCCTCCTCTCTCGCCTATCCTCATTCTAATTTTTACAAAGATCTATTTTAAGTTTCCATTATATTCATAAGATTAACCCTAGAGGTAGTAAAGGGTAAAACAAATTGTACGAGGGGAAATAAAAACCACTGTTGCTCAACAGTACAGACAAGGGCTGTAAACAATCATTGAATCTCAAAATGTCAACTTCACTCCTATATATTAAATTTTAGATACTCTGCTAGTTCCCACAGATCAGAGAAAAGATACTATATGTGTCTTTCTGAGACTGGCTAATTTCACTAAGTATAATGGTTTCCGGTTTCATCCATTTTATTGCAAAAGACAGGATTTTGTTTTTGTTTTTTACCATTGAATAGTATTCCTTAGTGTATATATGTCATAATTTCTTTATCCAGTCATCAGTTGATGGACATCTGGGTTGATTCCATATCTTAGCTATTGTGAATTAAGCTGCAATGAACAGGTGGTATAGCTAACTCTTTCATGTGCTGATTTAATTCCCCTTGGGTAAATTTCCAGGAATGAGATTGCGGGGTCATATGGTAGATCTATTTTCAGCTTTCTGAGGTATCTCCACACTGTGGTATCTCCATTCCACAATGGCAGGACCAGTTTACATTCCCACTACAGTGGATTAGGGTACCTTTTTCCTCACATCCTCATCAGCATTTATTGTCGATTTCTGTATGAGAACCATTTTAACTGTGGTGAGGTGAAACCTCATTGTGGTTTTGCTTTGCATTTCCCTGATGACTATTATCTTTAAACTGACAAAAAGTGAACACCTGCACACAAAAAGTCAGTATGTGAGCAAGAATTTGTGATCAAAATGGAAATTGGGGACTTAAAAGCTCCAGGAACTTTTCAGATGGATGACAAAAAAGCAATGGATGCTACGCAGAAATGGTTAATTAGAATGGCATTGTTCAGTATGGAAATTAAAAATAAGAAAGTAGAGGTGGGCATTTAACCTACAAGTTAAGGTGCTGCTTAGGATGCCCATGGTCCACCTAGAGGTGCCAGCTCCATTCCTGACTCCAGCTTCCTACTAATGCACACCCTGGAAGCAGCAGGGATGGCTCAAGTGTTGGGTTCCTGTCTTCCCTTTGGGAGACCTGAATTACATTCCTGGCCTGGCTCCTGCCTTCATGGTTGCAGACATTTGAGAAATGAGCCAGCAGATGGGATGTCTCTCTCTCTCTCTCTCTCTCTCTCTCTCTCTCTATCTCTCATAAATAAATAAATGAATAAATAAATAAATACTTTTTTTTAAGTGAGAAGGCAGGTTTGAGAGTCTAATGAATTTTGAAAATCTAATTATTTATTTGAAAGAGTTACAGAGAAGCAGAGGCAGAAAGAGAGGTCCTTCATCTGTTGATTCATTACCCAAATGGCCGCAATGGTCGGAGCTAAGCTGATCCGAAATCAAGAGCCTGGAGCTTCTTCTTGGTGTTTCACATGGGTGCAGGGGCTCAAGGGCTTCGGCCATTTTCCGCTGCTTTCCCAAGCACATCAGCAGGGATCTGGGTCAGAAGTGGATAAGTTTGGACCCAAACCAGTGCCCATTGGGGTGACGGCACTACACGCAGCAGCTTAAGCCACTACACAACAGTGCTAACCCCCAAAATCTAAATCTTTATCTATTTTTAAAAACTATTTTGGTGCATGGCATGCTTTGATTACCTGCTAGAAAATGGTAATTCTTTCCATTTGCTCATTCATTCTTTCTATTTGCTCATTCATTCTTTCTTTCAAGAAGTGTTGATTGCCACTTACTATGTGGCCAGTATTGTGTTAGAATCTAGGCATCCAATTCAGATCCGGCTGAAAAGCCTATGAGAGTATTTCAGGCATGGAAAGCCAAGACACTCTGGAAAAAAAAAAAAAAGGACCTAAATGAAAGATCTCTGTGAGTGAGATCCCAGTGGAAAGAACAGGTCTTCAAAGAAGGTACCTTTCTCTGAAGGGAGGAGAGAACTTCCACTTTGACTATGACCTTGTCTAAATAAGATAAGAGTCAGAGAACTCAAAAGGCTTCCATAGCCTTGGAAACTCATGACTGGAGCATAGGGAGATTACTGATGCCATAAACAGGAGTGTCAATTCGTAAAGTCAACAACAGGAGTCACTGTGCACTTACTCCTCATGTAGGATCTCTGTCCTTAATGTGCTGTGTATTTAGATTTAATGCTATAACGAGTACTCAAACAGTATTTTTCACTTTGTGTTTCTATGTGGGTGCAAACTGTTGAAATCTTTACTTAATGTATACTAAACTGATCTTCTGTATATATAGAAAATTGAAAATGAATCTTGATATGAATGGAAGGGGAGAGAGTGGGAAAGGGGAGGGTTGCGGGTGGGAGGGAAGTCATCGTGGCGGGGGGGGGAGCCAATGTAATCCATAAGCTATACTTTGGAAATCTATATTCATTACATAAAAGTTTAAAAAAAAAAAAACAAAAGAACCTAGGCATCCAAGAAGACTAATATGTAGATTTGTTTTCAAGAAGGTTACAAAACAGGGGATTGGAGGGTTGGCATATGAAAATGAACCAAGAATTATATCTTGTTAACTGGAGTAGTGAAAGTACAAAATGTACTGCAGACACAAAAGAGGGAATAATTAATCCTTTCTAACAGTACCAGGGAAGATATCAAAACAGGATAAATGCTGAAGAATGAAGAAAAGTCTTTTTTGGTGAAAGACTGCATTATGTTGTAGAATTCATTATTTCATTTAGTCAAAATGCTTATTGTTAATGTAGTGTCTTACCCGATGCATTATCAGACATAAAATGCATTTTTTAAAGATTTATTTATTCATTTGAAAGGCAGAGTGACAGAGAGGGGGAGAGAGAGAGAGAGAGAGAGAGAGAGAGAGTCCTCCATCCTCTGGTCCACTCCCCAGATGGCCACAACGGCCGGAGCTGTGCTGATCCGAAGCCAGGAGCAGCCTCTTGGTCTCCCACGTGGGTGCAGGGGCCCAAGCACTTGGGCCATCTTCTACTGCTTTCCCAAGCCATAACAGAGAGCTGAATTGGAAGTAGAGCAGTTGGGACTCAAACCGGTGCCGAAATGGGATGCTGGCACTGTAGGTGGCAACTTTACCCACTAAGCCACAGTGCCTGCCCCCAAAATACATTTATTAAAACAGTAGTTCCCCTTACTTGCATGTGGATTGCAGCCTACTGGTTTCATATTTCTTTATATGGCCCTAGACCTTTATCTCTACTTGGTTCTGGTAAAGGGGGTAGTAGAGTTACCTAACAAATCACTTGAAAAATACAGCAACTTAAAACCCTAGTGATCATTTCATTATTTCTCATGATTTTCGTAGGTCAAGATTTTGAGAAGTGTTACTGAGCCATTCAGATATGGGGTAGCTCATGCAGTTGCAGTCATGTGGTGCTAGGACAAGAGAAGACTGGAGTGACAAAGGCTGGTTGGGCATCTCTCTATCCTCAATGCTGTCACAGGGCTCCTTTCTGTGTTCCCACTGCAGGGGGAAGTTTGGGCTTCCTCACAGCATGACAACCTTGGGACAGTCAGATGACTTGCATGAGAGGTCAGAGTCCCTTGCTAGCAAGATGGAAGCAGAATTGCTTTTTCTGACCTTATCTTGGAAGTTACACGGTATCACTTGAACCACAACCTATTGATCCTAAGCAAGCTGCAAATTTAATGGGAAGAGAATTAGATTTAACCTCTTGGTAGAAGACAGGCAAGGTTCTAGAAGAACATAAGACATCAAAGGTTTTATTGTGTTATCTTTGGAAAATATAGTCTTTAACTACATTCTCAGGCAAGCTTCAAGTGAACAGATTATTATTCTTTAGGAGGGATGATGGCATGGGATCTCACCTGAAAATTATCCAGGCCAAAGTGATAGTATTGAATTTTACCTAATGTTTTTAAATTGATGTTTAAAATTTCAGTACCTGTCGCTTTCTAATGAAACCAAAATCAAAATACGATAGAATAAATAAGAAGGATTTAATCTGGCAATAAGAAAAGATTTTCTGACACAGCAGGCCATTGAACCTTAGAAAAGGTTACCACAAAAAAACAGAAGAATCAATTTCTCTGGAGGTTCTAAAAATCAATGCTGGAGGAATTCTATGAGTCTCACTCATGTCAGCGTGATCCTCACTGAAAGAGAGAGATGGAATGGGTAAAATTTTTAGGCCTCTGCCAATAACATAATTCTTCCAAATTCACTGACATATAAGGTGTTGAGGGATTGTCTGGTAACCTTGGGAAGGTGTTTCAGTCAATGAAAAATTTATTTTATTTACTTATGTACTTATTTATATATTAATCATTCATTCACTTATTTTGAGCTCTCTGTCTCATAAAACACACCGACTTCCTACGTCCACTGTTCTCACCAATGCAGTCACAAAAATTTGGTCCAAGTCCTAATTACTATTCTTTGCTAAATGATTAGAAACAAATACTTTGTGATAAGATAAAATTTGAGGCTCCTTCCTTGCTTTGATGACAAGAAAGGTAGTGTAATCTATGAGCAACGCATTTGAATTTACAAGTACATTGGTGTGTTTGTTTATGTGTGTATCTCAAACACAGCTTAAATGGCCACAAGTATTTTGTTTTACCTGCATTATTTGATTTAATTATAAGCCACTCTAGTATGTATGTAATTAGTATTTGTATTTTTTAGAGATTTATTTATTGACTTGAGAGGCAGAGTGACACATAAGCACACACAAATACACAGAAAGAGAGAGAGAGAGAGATCTTCCATCCTCTGGTTTACTCCCCAAATGGCTACAACAGCCAGGTCTGGGTATGACTGAAACCAGCAGCCAAGAATTCCATCCTGGTCTCCCACAAAGGTGGCAGGGGCCTCAGTACTTGGACCATCATCCATTGCCTTCCCAGGTACATTAGCAGTAAACTGTACTGGAAGTGGAGCAGCTGAGACTCCATCCAGCACTCAGATATGGGATGTTAGTGCCAAAAGTGGCAGCTTAAGCTGTGCCACAACACCAGCCCCAGTGTCAGTATTTTTAATATAATGTAAAGAAGGTATATGGAAATTAAGTAACTTGTCCATGGTCAAGAGGTGAAGCTAATAACCCAATTCTGCTAATACTAGAGACTTACTAATTAATGAGGCACTGTATTATTTATTATTGAATGATAGTGAAATGTGTACTCACTTTGCCTTCTTTTGTAATGTAGGCTACATTCCTAAATAAGATTACTATCTGGAACTTACAAATCAGAATCCCTCATTGTCATTAAAGTGTATACAGGGTTCTGCTTTGGCATGCAGGACCTTTATCATCCACCTCTAATTATTATGATGATTATGATTTAACTTGCTTTTCTCTTATTTCTCCAAAAGAGCCTGTCACCCTCCTCTCATCCAATTCTTCCTATTCTTTCAATCCACTAAAACAACTGTCTCTTCCATGAATCCTCTCGGGTCGGGTCACCTAACAAAGATATCAGCAGGATTCCTGTAACTCAGTTTCTGTCAGACTTGTGAGACATTTACGATTTAATCATGGTTACTTACATTTATAAAATACCCTGAGTCAAGTTGTAAGGTACTGAATGGACAAAATAGCCAGATCTTTTTTTCTTTTTTTCCTGTCTTCAAACCCTGGTACAAAATGTCACACAAATCAAATTTTTTCAGTGTTGATTAATTAGCCCAATTTCCTGTTAACCAAAATCTATCTGAACTGAGTTGTCTCATGCCTTAATTTCTGTTTCTGAGACCTGCACTTGAGTAAAGCAAGTGTTCTTAGATTTCAAATGTTATTTTCATAATGATATTTCTTAATAAAATATGATGTGAACAACAAAATTATGAGGCAGTATTGCTATTAGCATGATTTCATAGCTTTCTTTCACTGTATCTCTTCTTCAGTCTTCTTTTTAAAATAATTTTACTTATTTTTTTTTTAATTTAAAAGGCAGATAGAGAGACAGAAAAAGTCAGAAAAGAGAGGGAGAAGTTCCATTTATGCTTCATTCCCCAAATGCCCACAACAACCACAGCTGGGGCAGGCCAAAGTCAGGAGCCCAGAACCCAATTCTGGTCTCTCACATCAGTGGCAGGATCTAAGAACTTGGGCCAGCATCTGCTGCCTCCCAGCACGTGCATTCATAAGAAATTAGTAAGAATAGGAAGTGGAGGCACTTTAATATGGGATTCAGGTAGGATAATATGGGATACAGCATTTTAACGGCTACAGCCAAAGACTGCCCCTTCAGGATCCCCCCCCCCCTTTTTTAAGAAATATTTATTTAGTTGAAAAGTTGAGCATCAGAGAGAGAGAGAGAGAAAGAGAGAGAAGGAAAGATCTTCTATCCACTGGTTCACTCCCCAAATTGCCACAACACCCAGGGCTGGCACACACCCAAACCAGGAGTCAGGAACCACATTCAAATACTTGGGCCATCATCTGCTGCTTTCCCAGACACATTAGCAAGAAGTTGGTTCAAAAGCCGAGCAGCCAGGACTGGACTAGCGCTCCCATACGGATGCTGGCATTGCAAGGGGCAGTACAACTGGGTTTGCCATGCTGGCTCCACTCCTTCAGTGTCGTCAGCAATTCTAGGATGCTCATACCATCAGATAAAAAAACATAAGTAGGTATCCTTTGTTTAAACACTTGAGCAAAATGAGTCTGGTCTAATTTATTTAATCAACTAGTATCCAGCATCAGTGATGCCAAAATTCTGAGCCAAATTTCCGGACATAGTTCCTAAGAAACCAGCTGCTTTTGCCCTCTTCTAAGACTGCAGACTATACACCTAACATCAGTTAGTCATCTTACATACCTCTGCTGTTATTGACATGAGGCAATGGCTAGGGTAAAGGGTCTGCACTGATTTAGAAGCACTATCATTCATTATTTTTTTAAAAGATTTATTTTATTTATTTGAAAGAGTTACAGAGAGAGGTAGAGACAGAGAGAGAGAAGTCTTCCATCTGCTGGTTCACTCCCCAGATGGCCGCAATGGCCAGAGCTGCACCCATCCGAAGCCAGGAGCCAGGAGCTTCCTCCAGGTCTCCCACATGGGTGCAGGGGCCCAAGGACTTGGGACATCTTCTACTGCTTTCCCAGGCCATAGCAGAGAACTGGATCAGAAGAGGAGCAGCCGGAACTAGAACAGGTGCCCATATGGGATGTTGGTGCTTCAGGCCAGGGCTTTAATCCACTGTACCACAGCTCTGGCCCCAACACTGTCATTCTTGTTAAAGGTTTATTTTTATTTATTTGACCAGCAGAATTACAGGTAGGGAGGGAGTGGGAGAGAAATATATTCCATTCATTGGATCACTCACCAACCAGGGCTGGGCTAGGCTGAAGCCAGGAGTCCAGAGCTCCATCCAGGTCTCAAGACCCACATGGTTGTCAGGGGCCCAAGCATTTGGACCATCTTCCTCTACTTTTCCAGGTGCATTAGTGGGGAGCTGGATCTGAAATGGAGCAGCCAGGACTCTAAGCTGTATTCATATGAGATATCGGCGTCACCGGTGGTAACTTAATCCACTGTACCACAACAATGGGCCCCAGCAGTACCATCATTTTTGTTTATGAAGGAAGATAATAGTATGATTAAAGATACTAAACTAGACGGGCCACATTTTGGCATAGTGAGTAAAGATAATGCCTGCAATGCTGGCATCCCGTATGGGTGCCGGTTCAAGTCTTGGCTGCTCTGCTTCTGATCCTGCTCCCAGCTAATGGCCTGGGGAAAGTAGCAGAAGATGGCCTAAGTGTTTGGGTCCCTGCCATCTATATGGGAGACCCAGATGAAGCTCCTGACTCCATCTTTAGTCACTGTGGCCATCTGGGGAGTGAATCACTGTATGGAAGATCACTCTCTGTCTCTCTCTCTGTAACTCTGACTTTCAAGTAAATTTTTTTTTTTAAAAAAGATGTTGAACTAGTACTCTTCAAGCACTTCAGAATATATATATCTTCACAATTATGATTTAAAAATAAGATTAAATAGCATCCTTTTACTGATATACTACTTTGTTCTAGAAAGATTTTAGGATTATATACATATATAAATGATACGTTAAATAAAATAGGTCAGTTGCTGAGGAGATGAGCACTTAATTATGGAATGAAGAAGTTGCATTTATGTGTTTAAAAAAGTGAACTGTGGTGTGGTCCGGCGCCCTCACTCACTTGATTAATCCTCCACCTGCAGTGCCGGCACCAAGTTCTAGTCCCAGTTGCTCCTCTTCCAGTCCAGCTCTCTGCTGTAGCCCAGGAGGGCAGTGGAGGATGGCCCAAGTGCTTGGGCCCCTGCACCCACATGGGAGACCAGGAAGAAGCACCTGGCTCCTGGCTTCGGATCAGCGCAGCTCCAGCCGTAGTGGCCATTTGGGGAGTGAACCAACGGAAGGAAGATCTTTCTCTCTGTTTCTCTCTCACTGTCTATAACTCTACCTGTCAAATAAAAAAAAAAATGCTGGGTTGCAGGTGTCTGAAGAGTTGTCTCACCCACTTTACCAAGAGCCTGTCCTATTTGTCTTTATCTGTAATTAATTTATTCACACACAGTAAATCTTTTAATAAGTCACTTATTTCTTATTTTATCTTATAATTTATTTCACATTTCTTCACTTTGGTGGTTATAATATAGATTTCTTTTCCTTTTCTTATTGTCTTTTTCCCCCCAAAGAAACATATAATCTTTATCTAAGAGCTTATTAGTTTTAAGTCAAGTGAAACATGCCCTAATAATACATTCCACTCAGTCATTTTATCCTCGATATTTAAACCACTCGTTAAATGGATTCTATTACTTCTGATGCAGTGAAGGACAACTATCTACTTGAACCTTGCTTTTTCTTCATTAAAATCCTTTTTAGAGTTCACTGGGTATGTTGCTTGAGCAACTTTTCATTTGGTTCATTATGCCACCCTTAATTGTACAATATCATAAAATTCACCCTTTGAAATTTGATGTTAGCCAGCATACAGTTTTATAGAGTGAGACAGGAAAGACTTCTAAGCAAACTAAGCAGGAAAGTCATAGGAAGATGGGCATAAATACGGTAATGTGACTTATTAACCAAGCAGATGTTTTTACCTAAAAACACATAAATTACCCCCAAATAGAAGTACATAGAAAGAAGTATAAATTACCCCCAATTAGAAGTACATAGAAAGAAGACTAACTGCATGTGTTGTACCAGGGAAAAAAAACCTTAAAATCTTTCACTGAAACTATGAAAGATGCACACATTGTGGGCCAACCAGTTGAGCCACCACTTGTGACCCTAGCGTCCCAAATTGGAGAAGCAGCTATTCAGTTCCCTGAAATGGGCCTGGGAGGCAGCAGGTGGTGTCCCAAGTACTTGGTTCCCTGCCACCCACATTGGAGACCCGATGGAGTTCCTGGCTCCTGGCTTCCTCCTGGCTTAGCCCTTGCTGTTGTAGGCTTCTGGGAGTAAACCAGTGGGCCAAAGTGCTCTTCTCTCTCTGACTTTGGGTTTCAAATAAATAAATAAGGATTTGTTTTAAAAACCTATAAAAATAAAAGTTTAGCAAGTCATTTTTCTTAATGTTTTGACTATTTTTAATTGAATTGAACAAATTTTTAAAGCATGATTCATTGTTGCCCTAATATCACATTTTCAGTCTTTCTAGAAAACAAGTGCTTTCCCAGATAGCAGACTGCATCAAATTGCTTCAGGTCTTTGTGATTTAAATAATCACCAGAAATGTCATTTAAATTATTTTTGACATGAGGTATGCATATATCATATGGTTTAGAAAAATCTGAAGCTTATTTGTGATAATGTTAAGTTGTCAGGGTTGGCATTGTGGCACAACATGTTAGCATCCCATATGGGTGCCAGTTTGAGTCCTGGCTGTTCCACATCTGGTCCAGCTCCCTGCTAATGCACTGGGAAGGCAGTGGAAGATGGCCCAAGTGCTTGGGACCCTGCACCCACATGGGAGACTCAAGTGAAACTCTGGCTCCTGGTTTCAGCCTGGCTCAATCCAGGCCATTGTGGCCTCTTGGGGAGTGAACCAGTGGGTGAAAGATCTCTTTCTCTCTCTCTCTCTCTTTTTCTCTCTCTCTCACTCTGTGTATGTGTGTGTGTGTGTGTTTCCCTTGCTCTCCCTCTCTCTGCCTTTCAAATAAATACAATAAATCTTAAAAAAAAAATAAAGAATTGTTATGGTACCAAAACTTGCTTGTAGTATAATTAGAGAATAATTTCTGTGCTTTTTAGAAATTCCAGTATCTGGAGTATGTCTTTAATAAAATGCACTGCAATCAAATGCTAAAGGCATGGATTTTGATCAGTCTAGGCAGGACTTTAATGCTTTCTGCATTATGGCTAATATAGCAATTCTCATCTGTGGGTATCAGGACCAATATACAGCACTAAAATTTACTGAGGACTTTATAGAAGCTTTTTTAAAGATGTGGATTATGGGGCCAGCACTGTGGCATAGAGGCTGAGCCACTGCCTGCCCCGCCGGCATCCCATATACTCACTGGTTCGTGTCTGGCTGCTCCTCTTCCGATCCAGCTCTCTGCTTATGTCCTGGAAAGCAGTAGAAGATGGCCCAAAAGCTTTGGCCCCTGTACCTACATGGGAGACTGGGAAGAAGCTCCTGGCTCCTGGCTTCAGTCTGGCCCAGCTCTGGCCGCTCTGCCATTTGGGGAGTGAACTAGCGGATGGAAGACTTTTGATTCTCTCCCTCTCTCTGTACGTCTACCTCTCAAGTAAATAAATTAAAATATTTTTTAATGTGGATTATAACTATTAATACTTACAATTGAAATTAAAGCTCAATTATTTTAGAAATATTTATGTAAAATAAAAAATACTAATAATTTTTAATGAAAAGTAACTATATTTTTTCAAAAGAAAAACAGCGAAACAAATGCATTGCTTTAAATTTTTGGCAAAGCTCTTTATTGTCTGGCTTAAGAGAAGGCAACTGTATATGCAGATCTGTTTCTGCATTCAGTCTCCTGTGATGTATTTTGTTGGCTGAAGTTTGTAATGAAAACTTGTCCAGGCACAGATATTTAGCTGGAAAGGAAGGAGCATTTTAATCTTTTTAGATAATTATGAATTTTCTCCTTTGATGCTATACCAAAACTTCAGAGTGGTTCTTTCCTAAAGGTTAATTGCACTGTAGAGTTGAAAGCCCTATCAATGAACTTTCTGCAGTTGGTTACATTTAATCCCAGTGGCATAGCTTAGATTCTGAGTGAATCTTTCATGCATGCCTGAGTTTGTAACATCATATATGCTCATTCTTTCCCTGAACTATGCGAATCTTTCAAATGTTGACACCTTTCATTATAAAAGTCAACTCATTAATTTTAGCACCAATCTCATCAGACAAGATTTTATATACTGGGAAGTTGTCAAACTGACAGTAGCAGATAGCAGTTTCTCCCCATTCTAATTTTAACTCAAAAGCTCTAATTTATCATTGACAACAATCACTGTCAGTTGTTTTCTTTCAACTGACAGGCTTACTTTGTTCATGTTCAAGACTACATCTGCCACATACCCAAGACTGAACAGCCAGGTTACCTGTCAGTCATTCCTTCAAGTTAAAATAAAACTCCATGACAAGGTGGCTAGTTCAGCTTGCAACTCACACAGTTACACCACTGCTGTGTTTGGGACCACTGGCATCCTTTGGTATGCCACAGAAGTGAATTATGTGCGTTTCCCATTTTGTCACAGGAATAGTGAAAACACATGTACTAGAGAACTGTGATTTAATAGTTTTACTATTTAGTCCACTGTCGCTCCCCCTCTTCGTGGAGGAACGACACAGGACCCTGCGCTGTTCTTTTGTCTGCTCGGCCCTCCCCGGGTTTGCTGCTGGTTCTTCCCGGGTTGGCTACCGTCCCTTCCACCTCCGTGGAAGGGCGGTTCCCCCTGCCACATTCCCCACTTCCGCGGGGGAGCGGCACACTGCCGGCCGGCTCTCTCGGGGGCTGCACAGGTGTTCCTTCAGATAGATGTTCCCCTAGATGTTCCTGGTGCATGTTGTCTCTCTCCTCCTTTATAGTCCTCTTCCACCAATGCCAACTCTGCTACCCACACGCCGAGTACGCTGCTCTCCTCCAATCAGGAGTAGGTCCTACAGTTTATTGGTTGAACTGGAGGCAGCTGTGTAGAAGCTGTTTCTCCCTTCTCAACGCCATATTGTGGGAGAGCAGATGCATAGAATAAGTCTTAATTCCAGTAACTTAGTCTAGTCCGAGTTGCTCCCCACAGTCCACGATATTTTTTAAACACTGTGAGTGCTGTTTTGACCCTGCCTCGTGAGCCTACCAATGAAGGATTCAGTGACTGTTAGTGCAGACTGATGCCACTAACTGGATTCATGGTAAGGTGCTAGCAGTTGTACCTCCCAATGCTTTCCCACCACAATGAACAAGTCAACACAGAAATGGGGAAACAATGTATTAGGGTGATTATGAAAATGATTTTGACTTCATGAGCCCCTAGAAAGGTTCTTGGGGATGTCTAGAGGTCTGTGAACCAAATGAGGAGAATCTCTGTACCAGGGTTTCTGACTTCTTTGAGATAGTTCCATCACTGGTAAAAACATTGATAGTAATATGTGCGTTACAGAGTGCTTTGACATTTAAATCAGATTCCCCAAAAATGTAAGTTTCTATTTGGCCCCTAATATCAGTCTCTGAATACAGCTAGTGGTTCTTATAGCATAGTCTCTCTAAAATAATGTCAGTCCCATGGGTTCACTCCCCAAATGGCCACAATGGCTAGGGTTGAACCAGATTGAAGCCAGGAGCCAGGAGCTTCATCCGGGTCTCCCACATGAGTGGAAGGGGCTCAAGTCCTTGGTCCATCCTCCGTTACTTTCCCAGGCATATTTGCAGGAAACTGGATTTGAAGTGGAGCTGCTAGGACTCTCATGTCATGGCTTGATTAGTCGTTATTCTCTTGTTTACATGAGGAGACATAAAATTCCAGGGGAACTCTGCAGACACTCACCGTTGTTGAAGTCCTTTCTCAGGATTGCCTCTGTGTGATGCCACAAAATAACATAGGGGCTTGACTTGCTCTAGCAAAGGTGAAGCAAAGATTTATAATTTCTTTTGATACACATTGTAATGTCATTTTTTGTTCCATTCACTTTGATATTTAAATATAATTTAAAGTATCAATTAAAAATCATAAAAATTCAGTAAAGTTTACACACGGATGGAATGATTAAGGATTTCTTTGTCAATCGTTTTGAAATAGGCATTGAAAGTTTGGGGTGCTTTCTATCGTGTGGATTTGTGTAGCCTTTAGAAAGAGCCACTAAAAACATTTACTACCTACTCATGCAGGTAAGGAAACTACACACAGAGAGGTTATCTATGAGTTGGATTTTACTACTGAATAACAAGCAATCATAAAACCTCATGGTGTATAGCAAGAACATTTACTTTTTACTACTGTTCAGGGTTCAACTGAATTAGGCTGGGCTTAGTGGTGTGGGTTATTTTTTAAAAAATGTATTTGTTGATTTGAAAATCACAGTGACAGAGAAAGAGACAGTTACCCCTCTGGTTCTCTCTCCAAATTCCCATAACATCCAGGACATAACCAGGAGCCGAGAACTTCATCAGCAACTCCCATGTGAGCAGAAGATACCCAACTATTTGAACTGTCCTCCACTGCTTCTCAGGATGCATTAGCAGGAAGTTGGAGCAGGAAAGGAGTAGTCAGTACTGGAACTGGTGCTGTGCTATGGGATACAGGCATGCCAAGCATTGGCTTGCCCCACTGTGCCACAACACCTCTCCCAGGGTCAGTGGTTTTATTGGAGCCTATTGGAATCCTTTATTGACCTTGGCTGAGTGTACACTCTGTTGTAGGCTGGATGTGATTGGCCTACCTTGTCTATTACAGCTCTGCCACATGTTTCACATCCTTCTCTTCATACCAAAAGTCTACACTAGTGTCCTCTCCCAGCATTGGTGAAAGTACCAGAAGGAAAACAGAAACACACAAGGCCTCGTGAGGCCTGTGCTCGCAACATTTGCACTGTCTTTTCTGATTTGCTCTGTTGGTCAAAGCAAGTCACATAGGGTAATCCAGTGGACTTGATCTTTACAGGAAAAGCTCACAATTTATTTGACAAAGGGAACAGCTACATAGAAGATAAATAATTGGGAGCATAAATGTCATTAATGTGCCACACTGTACTGCCTTGGGTCTTACAGGGAGTGACTCGCTGAATGGATCCAGAACACACCTCTTCAGGCAAAGTGGTGGTTCTTTATGCTGCTTTTAGTGGGTCCTTCTAATCTGGTGTGCTCAGAGGCTTTTGATACAGAATGTCTGCATTTACATTCCAGTTTCTGCCTACTGCAAGGATAAAAGAGAATAAACTCCGATGATCGTACCCAGTTCCATTTGCCTCTGTGCAGCTGTGGTGATCACATGCTGCTGCATTTCATGCCTGTGTTGAGAGAATTAGGAAAAAAAATCATAGTCTGTCAACCGTAATTTGTCATCTTTATCTCATTGCTTCTGATTGCTCTGTCCAAATTCTCATTCATAAGCAATAGATGGCATCATTTATTGTCATTTTTAGATGATAGGAGGAACATAGGCCCAATCATTTATGTTGGTATGTTTACAAGTTATTATGCATTTTACATTTACTGAAACAGTATATGAACTTAGAATACAAATACCATATTTGTGCTATTTTATTGCTTATGGGTCAATTGCCATTTTCAGATGAGTGACTACTAAAGTTGGGACATTGTATTAAATAAGAACGAAGATGTGTTTCTCTAGTATTTTAAGGGCACTTTTCTATACTTGCCCTTCACTTTTCTTTAGTTGTAAGAATTTGATGCTATAGTTACATATACACTGTCTACGGCTAACAGCATGACACCATTCATTTAATGGTAGCCTGACATTATAGCATAATATAAAGATCAGTGTCCTATAATGCTAAAGACAAACACATCACAAAATTATTTCTGAAAAATCCTTACTAGAACAGAAACACTACCTGTATTATTTTCTGATTCTGTTTACATATGTTTTTTCTTGGGAAAAAAGAGACTGATCTTACTGAATTTGTTTAACCAGACTGAGATATACAACTCAGAACAACAAATGATTTTTACTAGAATGATTCTATTATTGTATTTCTTAATGAATGTTTAAAAGGCATGAGTAAAAACTGCAGCTATGTGTGTGAGTGAGTGTGTGTGTATCCACACAATTGTGGCTACAGTAATAATTGTGTGTATATCTGCACATAGTTGCAACTGTGTGTGAATGCATATAATTGTAAACCTTTTCATGAACATGAATCTCTTGTTCATGTGCACTAGAAAATCAAACTTCCCTAAAGAAGTCTTCACTCCTTCCCTACTTCCAGAAATAGGCAAAGAAGCCGCTCGTTCGTTCAGTGAAACAGTGCTCCACTTACTGGTCTATTACTGAATGCTTCTGAATATTTGCATTGATAAGAACTAGCAAAAGCTCCTATGGGAATTATCTATGAAAACAGCTGTGTGTTACTAGAGGTTTTGGTCACTGGGTTACTGAATTTCCTCATCAGTCTCTGTATATCCTGTATCTCTTCCTCCATCCTAGTTTATTCTTTTGTCATTTTTTAAAGACTTATTTATTTATGTGAAAGTCAGAGTTACACAGAGAGAAGTGAGGTAGAGAGAGAGAAACAGAGATCTTCCATCCGCTGATTCACTCCTCAATTGGCTGCAAGGGTCGGAGCTGCGCTGATCTGAAGCCAGGAGCCAGGAGCTTCTTCCAGGTCTCCCACATGAGTGTAGGGGCCCAAGGGCTTGGGCCATCTTCTACTGCTTTCCCAGGCCATAGCAGAGAGCTGGATGGGAAGTGGAGCAGCCGTCTCGAACCGGCTCCCATATCAGATGCCGGCAATTCAGGCCAGGACTTTAACCCATTGCACCATAGAGCTAGCCTCCTTAGTTTACTCTTTTGTTTCTAGAACTCGCTCAATAATATCTGTAGTTCTGTTCTGTTCCTTTTGCGTATTACACCCTTAAAATGATCTTCCTCCCCTACCCAGTTTACCTCAAAGAGAAAGCCCAATTGCAGATTAGGGAGCAAACTCCAAATCTGCAAAGCTCATCCTTTATTAGCCTGTGCTGCAGAAGTACAGTTTCCCCACCCCCCCACCCCCCGTGCAAAAGTTTGCACTCAGTTTGTAACTGAATACTAGTATTTTCCATATTGTCATTCAGTCTTTTATTTTTTAAGATTTATTTATTTATTTGAAAGGCAGAGTTACCGAGAACAGAGGCAGATGGAGAGAGGCCTTCCATCTATTGGTTCACTCCCCAGATGGCCACAACAGCCAGAGCTGCACTGATCCAAAGCCAGGAGCCAGGAGCTTCTTCCTGGTCTCCCACATGGGTGCAGGGGCCCAAGGACTTGGGCCATCTTCTACTGCTTTCCCAGGCCATAGCAGAGAGCTGGATTGGAAGTGGAGCAGCCAGGTCTTGAACCGGCGCCCATATGGGATGCCAGCTCTGCAGGTGGTGGCTTTACTTGCTACACCACAGTGCCGACCCCCAGCAGTACAGTTTATGGCAGCCTGATTTGGAAGTCCTTTATAAAAGTGTGATTATTTCATTACTTCAAGTATCTTTGTGGAAAAGCAAAGGATATGGATAAAACATAAATCTGGAAATAATAAAATAAATATCACCCACAATTCTACCACTCAGCTATAACTATTATGAACAATTTAGTGTGTTTCTTTCACGATACTTTTTTCCTTCATTGTACTATTTTTCATTGTATTTTTCCATGAATTTTGTTATAAAAGGTGTAAGAATTTTACAGTGAGTGTCTGTTCACCTGGATTGTACCACTAGAGTGTTACTGTATTTACTTTATCACATGCCTGAGATCCATCACTTATGTATCCATCTCTCAATCAGTGTGTTTTTTTTTGATGCATCTCAAAGTAAATTTCAGCCTTTCGCATGCATAGTTTGCATATGCAGTTACAGTTAGCAGATGAGGAGACCCCTTAGAGAGGGAGCAGAATCTGTCTGACATCGCGGGCTTTCCTGGATAGTATTCATGCTTCCATAAGTACACTTAAGCTGTCAGGTTGCATGTCCTTGTTTTCAGTTTGGAAATCCGTCCCCATGGGACATATCTGGGGCTCAGAGCTTTCAAATCTAGGTCATGGGATGAGTCCCTGAGAAACAACCCAGAGGCCTCTTCCTCAGTTAGCTGTTTCCCTGTAGGTGTTGACAGCATAAGCAGCAGCAAGGACAAGATAATAGAGGCACTCTTCCCACTTGAGGCAAACACAGAGCACACTTCTTTCCTACCTTCCTTTCTTTTCACCTATTTGTTTTAATGGCTACTTTTTAATTTATTTTTCAATTCAGCTATACAAACCATCAGCACTTTCTTCACCTGTTAGCTGCAAGCAAGTGCTGTTGACCTGGATTGTGTGATTAGCTTCTAGGGAGCTGTGAACCCCCCTGATATTTTAAATGCAACTGGATGTAAGTACATGGGTGCAGGACAGGGTGCATGAACTTCACATATTCAAAGGGCATCCAGTCTCCCAAACTGGGAGGACAACTTACATCGATAGCCGTGTAATAGGCACAATTACATACACAGATCAAATAAAATACTAGGAAACTTCACAACGTTTGTGGAAAAGGAGTG
This sequence comes from Oryctolagus cuniculus, assembly GCF_051225735.1. NCBI lineage: Eukaryota > Metazoa > Chordata > Mammalia > Lagomorpha > Leporidae > Oryctolagus > Oryctolagus cuniculus. Next base: position 143,023,051 of record NC_142869.1, on the reverse strand, counting down.
AAAAGGTAAGTTTATCTTCGTGCAAACATTTTTGAAAACCACATATGCAGGGCCGGCCTTGTGTACAGGCCATTAAGCCGGGATCCCATATCAGCACCACTGCTAGTCTCGGCTGTTCCGTGTCTGATCCAGCTCCATGCTGATGCACCTAAGAAAGCAGTGGTACATGTCCTGAGTGACTTGGCCCCTGCTACCCACATGGGAGACCTGGATAAAGTTTCTGGCCTCTGAGGCTGTTTGGGAGTGAGCCAGTGGATGGAAGCTCTCTCTCTGTGCCTTTCCCTAATATCTCTTCAGTACTGCCCTTCCAATAAATTAATAAATAGTTTTAAAAATAAAGAAGTTTAACAGAGATCACTTTTCAGTTAAATTTAAACACCTAAGAATAATTGTGTGTTAATTACAGAGTTCACTGAAAAGTGATCTCTGTTAAATATAAGAGTGGGAATAAGAGAGGGAAGAGATGTACAATTTGGGACATGCTCAATCGGACTTGCCCCAAATGGTGGAGTTAGAAATGTGCCAGGGATTCCAATTCAATCCCATCAAGGTGGCATGTACCAATGCCATCTCACTAGTCCAAGTGATCAATTTCAGGTCACAATTGATCATGCTGATAGGTCTAAGAGTCAAAGAGATCACATAAACAAGACTAGTGTCTGCGAATATCAAAGGGATCACATAAACAAGACTAGTGTCTGCTAATACTGATAGAATAAAAAAGGGAACATGGGAAGCGGGATACACAGCAGACTCACAGAATGGTAGATGTCCTAAACAGCACTCTGGCCTCAGAATCAGCCCTTAAGGCATTCGCATCTGGCTGAAGAGCCCATGAGAGTATTTTAGGCATGGACAGCCAAGGCACACTGGAAAAAAAAAACAAACAAAAAACAAAAACAAAAAAAACACACCTAAATGAAAGATCTTTGCGAGTGAGATCCCAGTGGAAAAAACGGGCCATCAAAGAAGGAGGTAGCTTTCTCTGAAGGGAGGAGAGAACTTCCGCTTTGACTATGACCTTGTCTAAATAAGATCAAAGTTGGTGAACTCAAATGGCCTCCATAGCCTTGGCAACTCATGACAAGAGCCTAGGGAGATTACCAACGCCATAAAGAAGAGTGTCAATTTGTTAAGTCAACAACAGGAGTCACTGTGCACTTACTCCTCATGTAGGATCTCTGTCCTTAATGTGTTGTTCAATGAGAATTAATGCTATAGCTAGTACTCAAACAGTATTTTACACTTTATGTTCTATGTGGGTGCAAACCAATGAAATCTTTACTTAATATATACTAAATTGATCTTCTGTATATAAAGATAATTGAAAATGAATCTTGATGTGAATGGAATGGGAGAGGGAGTGGGAGATGGGAGGGTTGCAGGTGGGAGGGAAGTTATAGGGGGAGAAAAGCCATTGTAATCCATTAACTGTACTTTGGAAATTTATATTTACTAAATAAAATTTTAAAAAAATTTAAAAATAAAAAATTAAAGCAAGAAAATCTTTGCACATGAGAGGTCTTCAAAAAGTTCCTGGAAAATGCATATCCTGAAGGAACTAGGCATGGATATCAAATTTTCTGCAACGAAACAAATTATCTCATTTTGTTCCATTTTCTATAAGCTCTTTTATTTGCACTTGTAGATTACTGTGTAAAGGCATGTTAGAGTCCCCTAACAGAAACTGAGTGCTGGTAGAAGGAGTTACAGTAAGCTTGGAGGACCTCTGTTTATTTCAGAGACACATTTGGAAATATGAAAACTACAAATGCGTGGCCATCAGAGTTTCTGTTAATGCAAGTTTGGCAAGAAGCACGTTCATTGGAAATATTATTTGAGTGAGGTTCTCCTACTCTTTCAGCCACTAGTATATCTTAGGGATTTGTGTATTAGGAGGTTGTTCAGTCATAGTTCACTTTGTGACACCATTTCCTTCCTTCAAATATCTGGGAATGAATATCACCCCTTATTTGTTTTCACTGCTTGACTTCCTATTCAACATTATTCTCAGGCTGCCTTCCAGAGTGGAGAAACCAAATAGAGATAAAGCTTTTGATGATTAACAAAGTAGACACAGATGGTGTAGGATACAGCAGTACTTTGCAAAAACAATTTATACAATTTTAATTCTTTCAGTGTTTCTAATGTCATGTTTACCTGAACTAATTTTTCCTCCTATTATTCAGTCTCTATAAATACACTCATATTTTGTTTGTAAGTGCTCAAAAATCTGCTACATCAAAAAGATTACAGCAGCACTTCCAGTCACTTAAAAGGAACTAATTTGTTATGAATTGAGAGGTTGCCTTTAAAGAGAAAATGTATTGTAGAACATTGTAAAGAACTTTTTAAAGATTTTTTTCTCACAAATGAAAATTTAAGGAAAAATAAAAAGTTATCTTACTGAGTAAGCCAGGTGTAAGTAGAGATTTCAAGGATTCTTGGGAGGTTGAATATGTGAAGTTTTGGCTGTTCAGTAGCTTTGGTCGAACACACCTTTCTACTACTCAGACAGGGAGGAAGCCAATAAGACAGTGAATAAACTTAAGGTATTAGTGTCTTATCTACAGATCCTTTATTCATGAGTTCTGCATCTTAACAGAACATGGGGTCTTTATAGGTTTCATGGAAAATGTGTATAATGAAAAAGCTATGCATGGATTTCCCAAAGTTTTGGACCCAAAATAATCTCATTTTTTAATTTAATTTTTCCATATTTTCTTTCATATTTATGTGTCTTCCTGTTTGTCCCTGTTTCAGTACAGGGACCCCCCCAAGTCATAGCTATATGTCATTACATTATTTTGTTTGTTTTAATGGATTGCTTTAAAAGACAATTCTGTGTAAAACATGTGGTCATATTTATGTCACCATCTATTATTGAACTTAGCATACCCTTGTGGCATGTAAACTTCTGCACACTGTTTCCTTTGTCCATTATGTAACACTGAAAATAGAGGCAGTTAAAGACATATTAATGAATAATCAGTGACGGTATCATTCTGTAAAGTCTCCTGATTGACTGTAGTGCCAATTATGCCATTTTTGGCTTATTATTTGTGACTTGGGAGAAAGACATTTAGAGATCCTTGAACATTTCTGATTTATGGAGTTAGTTCCTCTGAGTATGGATGGTTAGGGGAGTATTAACCTGTGCTGAATAATTGATGGAGATGTTAAAAGGGAAAAATCTATCATGGTTCATATTGCACAATATGATACCCCTGAGGATTCAAATTCAGTACCTATATTTAAAAACTATTTTGAGTATGCAGACTACTTTTCTTGAATAGGAAGATGCAAATATCTGTAATCAAATATTCTTAAATTATTTTAAATAGTAAATATTTCTAGCCTTTAATTCCTATACTTCGTTTGTTATTTGAGATAATCATGGAATGTTCAAATGAAAAGTTGAGTTCTTGCCTGGCTACATATGCCCCAAGAGACATCACAAGCTGACATTGCTTTAGTGAATTTAACATGTTTCCAAATCTGATCCTTAACTCAAAAGTTCTAAATTATATATTTTTTCAATTTGCTCATAGTCGATTGACTTGTTGATACATAAATTTAATAATTGTTCCTTTTACCTAGATAGGTATTTATACTATTTATCAGAATTCTTAGTTTGTCAAGAATGGTGCATGTCCTATAAAAGATCTTAATAGGAAGTGAATTATAGTCAGATCTGCAGGCCTACACAGGTTTAGAATAAGACAAGTCCTGTAACTCAGACACCTCTGGTACTACACTAAGTAGTTTAAAGCCTGCATCTAGAATTCTGTCTGGATGGAAATGCCTGCTGGGTGCAAGCTCCATGAGTAAGGGGCCATTGTGGGTCTTGTTGACTGCTGTAACCTAATCACATAGGTTAGCATGTACACCATGCTAAGTGTTCCAGAATTATCACCAAAGAAGTAAACAAATGAGACTGTCGTCCTCCAAATCTTTTGGCCAAAGATGCATATTTTCCTTAAACAGTGCTTGGGCGGGACACGTCCACATGGGCTTCAAGAGTTTTGTGCTTCTTTCAATACTAACCCAACTCCATCCAGGTCAATCTTTGTTTTATCAGATAGATGAACATATTCTGTTTGACTCTGCCCCAAGCATGAGAGCATTCTCACCCTTTGAGGACATTTGCTAAACTCCTAATATGTTCTTTTATTTTTCACTTTTATAATTTATCCTAACTTCCAAAATTCTTGGGAGTCAGCCCCACTTTTTCTTGTTGTTGTACTTTACTTGTAGTCCAGTGGTTTGGACATAGCACTAAACTGGTGTGATTTCAAATCCAGACTTCCCTGTTTTGAGTAACTAATCTTCAATGAGCTACTTTATTCTTTGAGCTTCATTTTGCTCACCAGGAAATATAATCAATGTAATTATGGTATAAGGTAAACAGTATAGCATGTACAAAATATGCTGCACACTATAGAATAACAAATCCTTCATCATGGTGATTGTTATAGATACTGCCTAATATTACATATGACGAATATCAAACTGTATCTATGGTATATTCTCATTTTCAGCTAGCAGAAGCCTAAGAAGTAGTGTACCTTGTGAAAAAGTATTAGGATATTTATCACAAAAAAAGTCAAGTCAGTCCTTTCTCAGACATAAAAGAGAATCAGAAGAAGACTGATATACCAGTTTTGATATGTTTCACTCATACTTTAATCGTATAAGGTGAAGAGTGTTTGATGTCTCATCATTGGGAATAGAATTTCCTACTATAAAGCGAACCCCACAGGATAAGAAACATTGTTTATCTTATTTACTGCTACTTTGTAGTATTTGATAGATACTAAAAAGAAAATACTTTTTGGAATGAAAGAATGAATGAATACTTGAGTATAAACTTTTTAAATGGGGCTCCTTATTTAATATCTACATCAGAAACGTAAATCTTCTTTTTTCTATGATATACTTTGTTTTTGACATTTAAATTATTTAATTCATCAACCACTGCTGCCAAAACCTTGAAGAGAATGAACCTCATGATACAGATTATTCTCAAGTAATCTATATTTACACACATATAAGTTAAGAGGTCATGGAGCATGAAGCCAAAACTTGACTTGATCCAACTGTTAAATGGATCTTTATGTCTTTGTCAGTTTGGAAAATTCTCAATGTCACGTATTGAAATCTAGCTATATTCACCCTCTCCTGGGTTTGGAACTTCAGTACCTTTACTTCAGATCTCCTGTATGCCTTATATCTCATATGTTCTTGTCTTCATTTTCATTCATTGACCTCTCCATGCTTCATTCAGAATATTTATAACTGACTCATATTCCAGTTCAGCCACTTCTAACATGATTACAAAGAAACAAACAAAAATAAACCTGTTACCTCCTTAGGCTTTTCCTAATTACTGAATCTGTACTCCTTTGTTAAAGTCACCATCCTCGCCCATCTACTCTGTCCTATTTTTCTTCTTATGTTTATCACAACCTGGTATGTAGTGTGTTATATTTACTCTCAGTCATTTTTTCATTCTCAGCTATATCCTTAGAGCATAAAATGTAGTGACTGTATCATGTTATGTACTCAGTAAATATATGTGAAATAAATAAATAGACTCATGTTGAGGTTGATTTGTTCTGAGAGGAGGAGCGTGGTGGGGGCAAGAGGCGCAGAGTCACCACACAGACTCTGGGAGTCAGGTGAAAGTGGGCCAGAGGCAAGCAGCCCACAGACTCATCTATTTCCGTTGGCACAGCGGCTTAAATAGCCAAGGCAGCCAATCTGGTCAAGGGACGGTTTATGCCCTAACCAATCACAGCCTGTTGCCAGGTGGTATCCAAAGCCATCCAATCACAGCCTATTGCCAGGCAGGCTCCGTTTGCGATGTGATTTCCAAAGCCATCCAATCACAGCCTGTTGCCAGGCAGGCTCCATTGCCAGGTGGGTTTAGAAGCCATTCCTAAGCAACTGATACTCACTTGCCAGCGGCCATCTTGGTATGGCCTTCTCATTCCACCACAGACTCAAAGATAACAGATGTGTATGTAAACTTTACTGGAGACAGATGAAATCACTGAGTATCATTGTTTCATAACAAACATGTTTTTATCATGTAGGGATAGACATTTGACACAGCAGTTAAGATGCCACTTGGGGGCTGGTGATGTGGCTCAATAGGCTAATCCTCTGCCTGTGGTGCCGGCATCCCAGGTTCTAGTCCCGGTTGGGGCGCCAGATTCTGTCCTGGTTGCTCCTCTTCCAGGCCAGCTCTCTGCTGTGGCCTGGGAGTGCAGTGGAGGATGGCCCAAGTGCTTGGGCCTTGCACCCCCATGGGAGACCAGGAAAGGCACCTGGCTCCTAGCTTCGCATCAGCGCAGTGCAATGGCTGCAGTGCGCCAGCTGCAGTGGCCATTGTAGGGTGAACCAACGGAAAAGGAAGACCTTTCTCTCTGTCTCTCTCTCTCACTGTCTACTCTGCCTGTCCAAAAAAAAAAAAAAAAAAAAAAAAAAGCCACTTGGAACATCTGCACCTTATTTCAGAGTACCAGGGTTCAAGTCCTGGCTGCACTCCAGCTTTCAGCTTTCTACTAATGTGGGAGGCCTCAGTGATGGGTCAAGTACTTGGGTTCATGACATCCAACATGATAGACCTAGACTGACTTCTAGGCTCCTGACTTTGTCCTGGCCCAACCCTAGCTGTTGTGGGCATTTGGGTAGTGAACTGGCAGATAGAAGGTTTTTCTCCATCTGTCTCTGCCTTCCTCTCTCTGTTTCTCTGCCTTTCAAATATAAACAAACAAACAAACGAATACTGTTTAAGAAACTCTGCTGTATAGCATTTGACCAAATATTATCATTCAATTCTATAATATCTTTCAGTTTGTGAATTCCACATTTTCTCTTTTTTTCAATTGCCCCTTAAAATGTGAAGTCGATTTAAATTTTTGTTGTTGTATTTTACAGACTGCAACTTATGCATTTCTATTCAAGATAATTCTTCATTAGTAAAGAACCACACAATTGCCCTGGCAGGTCTCATAATCACAGCAGACTCTAATGAATATGATCGTATTACATTCCATGGTACCTCTATGGGTACTCAGAGTATAAGAAAGACTGCTCTCAACTATTATAAATTTGCATTATCTGAAAATCAAATAATGTATGTCTAGGTAATTGCTGCAACTTAAGATAGAATCCCAGCCCCAACACCAAACATATGGCCCATGGCCCCCTTTGCTTGTGTTCTCTGTGTGTGTGTCTCCCGCTCACAAACAGTATCAGTCAATTTGTATCTTTGCAAACTATAAAAATATCACTGCCCCATTCCTTTCACCTTCCAATGTCTCCTCCTATAGCTTTCTTTCCCGGACATTCCCACTGGAGTGTCAATCTGTTATTCTTGCCCGATGAGTCAGAACATTAATTTACTTGAGACAAGTTAATTCTGTGTTATTCTGACAAGAAAAAAGGTACTGAAACACAGGGACACATGTGTCTCATTCGTTGTGCTCAAAGACATTTCTTTTGTTTAACATAAATGGAATTGTTTTAAAGTTAGCACATGTACTCAGGGGGTGAAGCAGACCTACGAATTTAGTAATTGTCTAAGAGGGAGAAAATGAAAACTGGATTTTTAAAAGTATGTCTAAAAAGATGTGCTTCTTATCAACTATTGCTGCTACATTCTATGTAGATATTTACATTTTCATTTAGTTCATAATTTATAGCATTATTGTAAGTAGGTTAAAATTGTTATTTAAGCCAAACTTGCATATTATACTGTACCAGTGTTAAGGACCGAATTCTAGATTGCTCCATTACTTAGGAGAAATATTTCTCTTTGTATTACTTACTGTTGAAAACATGTTACGCTTTAGAGATGCTTATGGAAACAGGTATTTTGTCCCCACCCTACCTTGATTTTCTCTTTTCTCTCTGAATTCAACGTGAGAAAAATGATACTGAGTTTTGTACTAATTTGGTTTATATTTTTATCAGACTTCTTTTCATCTGGATCGTTGTCATGTCAGATGCAGATGCTCAAGGAAAGATTTAGGACTCTTACCACTTCCCATTTATTCATCTCAAACCAGAGGGCGATAAAGATACATTCCAATGCACTATTTATAGACATAATAACTTGACAATACTCAAAAATCTTAAACCCCCCTCTAAAGCTTCTGATAATATTTAGTTCCATGAATATAAAAAATAATGTAAATAGCAACAGAAAAATATGAAATAGCACTACAGACTCTCAATGTTCTCCTCTAGTACCTCCCTGAAAGGTTAAATATGTTGGCCATTGTTCCTAAGGCTCTGAATGCTTCCTGGAATCAGACCTCTCCAATGGGTTCTCCAATATGAATTGCATATTTTGATGAGTTGATTCTTTGCAAAGTGATCATTTTGTTCAACAGTGAAATAAGTAACTGTTATTAATATCCTTTTATCATATGTAGTCCAAGAATTAATCAAGCTGCACCACTACCAACAAAAAGTCAGGTATATATTGGAATTTTGACTTTATTTATTGGAATATATTGGAATTTAGACTTAAAAAAAGATAAGTATGTCCTTAACTGATTTTTTTCTGACTTTAATATTAGCTTCAATTCAACATTATTTTTTTGAATACCTATATTATGAGTCTGGGCTATTAATATATAAAGACAATGGTAGAATCCTACTTACGGAATGCTCAGAGTCTACCAGTTATTAAGGAAAGTCCACAACTGAACAAATGCCTGGGTCCTGAGCTTTCCTGGCCAGGGAGCGTCTCTGGACTTTCATCTCCAGCTTGCAGCATAGTGCCTGACACACAGTAAATTACCCAATATGCAGTTGTGGAATAAATGTTATTAATGCTTTGACGTGGTTTTCTTTTTTTTTTTTTTTTAATGTACAAGGAGAGGTCTCAAAAAGGAACACTATATAAGCCTGATAGATTACACTGTTAAGAATAAAATGCTTCAATAGTAAATTTTTTTAGTGCACACAAACTCATACCTAAGCATGAATCATTCTCAGGACTGTGACTTCACCTTTGGATTCACTGTAGGTCAATTTAGTAACTTGGGCCTTAAGAAGCATGACAGTTAGCAGTCTAAAGAAAGTGTTAAGCTGTCACGTTGCTGCTATATTTTTCAGAAAATGTAGTTAACTTTTCTGCATAAAAGACATTTAATCTCCTCATTTAAAATGTAAGTTTGCTTTAATGTGAAAAATATAAGCTGGCGCTGCGGCTCACTAGGCTAATCCTCCGCCTTGTGGCGCCGGCACACAGGCTTCCAGTCCCGGTCGGGGTGCCAGATTCTGTCCCAATTGCCCCTCTTCCAGGCCAGCTCTCTGCTGTGGCCAGGGAGTGCAGTGGAGGATGGCCCAAGTCCTTGGGCCCTGCACCCCAGGGGAGACCAGGAGAAGCACCTGGCTCCTGCCAATGGATCAGCGCGGTGCGCCGGCCGCAGCGTGCCGGCCGTGGCGGCCATTGGAGGGTGAACCAACGGCAAAGGAAGACCTTTCTCTCTGTCTCTGTCTCTCACTATCCACTCTGCCTGTCAAAAAAAAAAAAAAAAAAAAAAAGTGAAAAATATAGTCAACAAAGTAGTTTTGTACTCCTTCACCCCAGTAAAAGTGTCCTATCTATTTTTTATTACTAAGTTCTCTGATTTAGTTTTTTTTTTTTTAAGTTTATTTATTTATTTGAAAGGAAGATTTACAGACAGAGAAAGTTTAGGACTGAAAGGTCTTTCATTCACTAGTTCACACCCCAAATGGCTGCAAAGGCCGGAGCTGGGCTGATCTGAAGCCAGGAGCCAGGAGCTTATTCTGGGTCTCCCACGTGGGTACAGGGGCCCAAGCAGTTGGGCCACCTTCTGCTTTCCCAGGCCATAAGCAGAGCGCTGGATCAGAAGAGCAGCCTTGGGGGCCGGTGCGGTGGTGCACTAGATTAATCTTCCGCCTGCAGCACCGGCATCCCATATGGGCACCAGGTTCTAGTCCCGGCTGCTCCTCTTCCAGTCCAGCTCTGTGCCATAGCCTGGGAAGGCAGTGGAGGATGACCCAAGTGCTTCGGCCATTGTACCTGCACGGGAGACCAGGAAGAAGCACCTGGCTCCAGGCTTCGGATCGGCGTAGTTCCGGCCGTGGCAGCCATTTGGGGAGTGAACCAGTGGAAGGAAGACCATTCTCTCTGTCTCTCTCTCACACTGTCTGTAACTCTACCTGTCAAATAAATAAATAAAAATCTTAAAAAAAAAAAAAAAAGGAGAGCCTGGACCCCAACCACGTCCATATGGGATGCTGGCAGGGCAGGGCATGTGGTGGCTCAGCCTACTCCTCCACAGCACTACAGCACTGGCCCCTGATTTCATTCTTTTAACATTTCAAGAAATCTAGTTGAATATGAAAAGTGAGAAATTATTTGGCACCCAGAGCACATTTGCCGAGTTGGGTCAAGGCTTCGGGAGGCACTCTTCACTTATTTCTTGTGACATCCTTCTAGAGTACACAGTGCCACTGGCAAGTGCTTTGGTCCACATCTTATACACCTGCAGGAGCTGAAACCCCGAAGTGTCCTGGACCAGCAGGGAGGGGTCTGGCGTATCTCCCGGTAAATGTCAGAGTGCAGGAGTTGCTTTACCAAACATATGTGTTAACAAAGCAAATCAAGGCAACCTCCCAGCACCTCAAAGAGAAACGCCTGAGGAGGTAACCTCTCTTGTTCTCCTTTGCCAACAGTTACAGTAGAACAAAGGACCAGAAAGGAGAGTTGTAAAAACACAGGCTCCCATACTTGAGTGCAGACATTGAGGTTGTTGGTTGCTGTGCACTCAATCAGTGCCCTGTCGCATCTTGTTTCTAATGTAACTAGTAATCTGCTTGACACAAAGTAAATCTTGGAGAACATGTTTTAATATTAGCTCTCATAGGACAGAGGTCCTGCATGGGAAGTTAGTGCACAGTGACTCCTGTTGTTAATTTAACAATTAACACTCTTAATGTATGCCTTCAGTAATTACCTGAGGCTCTTGTCGTGAACTGCCTAAGCTATGGAAGCTTTTTGAATCCACAAACTCCTTCAGTATTTAGCCAAGGCCCATAAGCAAAGTGGAAGTTCTCTCCTCCCTTCAGAGAAAAGTACATCCTTCGTTGATGAACACTGCTTTTCACTAGGGTCTCACCCAAAGCATTTTAAGTGTTAAAGTGATCATAGGGATAGGATTAAGCATTAAAGCGATCATATTGATTGGATTAAGTGTTTGTTAATAATAATAGATAGAATTAAAAAGGCGTGAACACTCCAACATGGGAAGCAGTCCACATAGCAGACTCAGAAAGGTAATTACTTAAAGTAACACTCTGGCCTCAAAATCAGCCCTCAAGGCATTCTGATCTGGCTGAAAAGTCCACAAGAGCATTTCAGGCATGGAAAGCTAAGGCACTGGGGCAAAAAATGTCCTTTGTTTTTTTAAATTGCCCTTTAGCCCATCTCTTCATATTTAGATTTTACCCAGTCTTCTCAATTTATCTAAAACCACATCCTCATGATATTGTCATTGCTTCTCCTACCTCAAAATAGTCACTTATCTATAGGTTGCAATGGGTTTTCAGAAGTTTTCTTGCAGCAGAATCACTTTTGGTTGTTATTAATTTGCAAACCCCCAAGCCTCAGACCTGGCCTTCAAACACTACTTGTATGTATTAAGTACTCAATAAATATTGATTGATTGAAAGAAAATTAATGAATGCATTTCATTGGATAACACTCAGTGAACAAAACAATTTATTAACAAGGATCTATTTTAGCCAAGGAAAGTAACTAATTTATCTTCAAAATAAGAGAAAATGTAAGGTAGAGTGAAACAATATCAATAAATCATTGAAAAGATTGATAATATATTAAAAATTTTATATATATATATGGTGAAAAAATTATATGTGTTTCATATAGACAGATTTAGTATTATTGGATCCTTCCTCCCCGACTTTCCCTTCCACCTATGCTCCCACCCTCCCTCCTCCTTCCTTTTCTATTTTTTTCTTTTAATTTTCACAATGATGTACTTTCAGTTATAATAATTTTTTTTGACAGGCAGAGTGGACAGTGAGAGAGAGACACACAGAGAAAGGTCTTCCTTTGCCGTTGGTTCACCCTACAATGGCCGCTGCGGCCAGCGCGCTGCGGCCGGTGCACCTCGCTGATCCGATGGCAGGAGCCAGGTACTTATCCTGGTCTCCCCTGGAGTGCAGGGCCCAAGGACTTGGGCCATCCTCCACTGCACTCCCGGGCCACAGCAGAGAGCTGGCCTGGAAGAGGGGCAATCGGGACAGAATCCGGCGCCCCGACCGGGACTGGAACCCTGTGTGCTGGTGCCACAAGGCGGAGGATTAGCCTAGTGAGCCGCAGCACCTGCCCTATTTTATTTTATAATAATAATTTAACCCTCCACTAATGCATCCTTGACCACCCCAGTACTAGATAGGAAAAAAAAAGTTAGTGAGCCTGCTGGTTATTTTAAGATATTTTCTTTTTGAGGCTGTACTGAGTGCTGTTTGGTAATTCTTTCCACTTTCTTGGACCTTCCCCTCCCTCTAATATAAGGGGACTCAACTAGAAAAGCCAACTAAAATTCATTATATGATTATGCTATTCCATGCTTTTGTAGGTAGCTTAAGCAGAGTTATAAACCTCTGATTTTAGACTATTTAGACTCATTATTCATATCAAACAAAAAGCTACTGTGTTTAACTTTTCCCAGAGATTCTCACAAAAAGGAGGTAAAAATTTTAGGCAAAGCGTCTAAGAAACAAATGTATTTAACTGTCCTTAATATCATTCATATTAACATACCATTTAGCAGGTGGTTCTTTCAGGTATATGTTAAATTCAGCCCATGTTTTATTGCCTATTTTATTAAGTAATACATTAACACTGAGATTGATGTTTTGCTATTGTGATATTTTACCTGAAATTTGAACCAGAATTTTCGGCTTTGCTCATGATGATACTTAAGATACATATTTCTATGGCTATAGTCTTAAACATATAATACTTTAGAGAATGAAAAGAGTCTTTGACACAAGTTCTTTATTTCACACCATTTGAACATAGAAAGGTGACTATGGATGTACTCCAAAAAACAGTAAGACTGTTCTTCTTGTCCTTATGTATTAGGTCTTTCCATGTAGAAATATGGCAAACAATGGGCTAAATGTGTTGTAATGTCACCTTTTCACAATTCAATTTCAGTTCTACTGATGAATAGTTATGACAGTAAAACAACCAAGTTTTGTTTCTGTATCCGCACTACAATGTATCATGCATTTATTAGATGTATGTATGTTTATACATTCCAATGAGATTGTGAGTTAACTATTTTAAGAGTAAAATGAACTACATTTGTTCAAGAACATTATGTGAAAATCTTCCCCGCAAATTAAAAGATCATACCTTTAATGTTTTGAAAAGATAAGTTTAGTTTGATACTAAACCATTTTGAATCCACACATAGTTTTGGTGTAATATGCATGCCTACAGCCTTTTTGAAGCCCCATTGTTTACAACAACCTGAATGAATTTCATAATATTGAAACAAAGAAGCTAGATAGTGAAGAATACATATCATATGAGTCTATGTATATAAATATAAAAAACATGCAAAAGTAGCCTGTGGTATTAGAAGTCAGAAAGACAAGTCACTTTGAACACCAAAAATGTGTAGTAGCTGAATGGATCTTATGGGATTCTTCTTGGGTCCTGGTAATGTATTTCTCAATATGTCTTGCAAATATTTTCCCTGTTTTTTTTTTTTCCTAATTTTTAAAAAATATTTTAGTCATATGTATCTTGTGAAATTTATGAATATTTGTTTTTTAAAATTTACTCTTCTGAGCCGGCGCCGCGGCTCACTAGGCTAATCCTCCGCCTAGCGGCGCCGGCACACCGGGTTCTAGTCCCGGTCGGGGCGCCGGATTCTGTCCCGGTTGCCCCTCTTCCAGGCCAGCCCTCTGCTGTGGCCAGGGAGTGCAGTGGAGGATGGCCCAGGTGCTTGGGCCCTGCACCCCATGGGAGACCAGGAAAAGCACCTGGCTCCTGGCTCCTGCCATCGGATCAGCGCGGTGCGCCGGCCGCAGCGCGCCAGCCGCGGCGGCCATTGGAGGGTGAACCAACGGCAAAGGAAGACCTTTCTCTCTGTCTCTCTCTCTCTCACTGTCCACTCTGCCTGTCAAAAAAAAAAAAAAAATTTACTCTTCTGTTCTTTTAAAATATTTTATGCATGATTTTTTTCAACCTTATATTTTACTCATTCTAGCTTTGAGATGACATATTTTTAAAGGTATACTTTGTTTCTTTGAAAGTCAGAGTTACAGAGAGAGAGGAAGAGACTAAGAAATCTTCCATTCACTGGTTCACTCCCCAAATGGCCTCAACAGCCAGGGCTGGGCTAGCCCAGAGCCAAGAGCTTCTTCTGGGTCTCCCACATGGATGGCAGGGGCCCAAGGATTTGGGCCATGTTCCACTGCTTTCGCAGGCACCCTGGCAGGGACCTGGATTGGGAATGGAGCAGCTGGGGTGCTTGTGTTGTGGGCAGTGGCTCTACCTACTATGCCACAACACTGGCCCCACAGATAAATTTTTAATTTACCTTATAGTAAATTAAATGCCTGATGCTCCACTAAATAAAATAGTTCAGTAAATAAAAAGTTAAATAGACCATAGTTGAGCACAAGAAAGTCGGCAAGGGTTATAAACAACAATCAAATGAAAAGACTTTCAATTTCATTCATATAGAGCAAATTTAAAAATAATCACAAAATCATTAAAACTATAGTACCACATAATCCCTATCAATTTGTTTAGCAAATATTTAAAGCAAAGTTTGACAAAATACTCTGTTTGCAACAAAACTGATACACACAGACATTTCTTTTTTGTGCTTTTGTATTTTTTCCTTTTTAATTTTAGCTCCCGCATATACGGGAGAACAGGCAGTATTTGTCTTATTGTGTCTGACTTATTTCACTCAACATGATGTTCTCTATTTGCAGCCATTGTATGCAGTTGGCAGAATTTCATTATTTTTGCAGCTGAATAATATCCCATTATATATATATGTATCATATTTTCTTTATTCATTTGCTGATGGACACCTTGATTGATTCTGTATTTTAGCTATTTGAACAATGCTGCTGTAAATATTGTGGTGCAGGTTTTTTGATAGAATATATTCATGTCTTCTGAGTAATGGGATTGCTGGATCATATTGCAAGTCTATTTCCAGTTTTTTAAGAAATCTCCATACTGTTTTCCACATTGGCTGCAATAATTTATATTCCCACTAATAGTGTATAAGAGTTCTCCTTTCCCTACATCCTTTCTCAACATGTAATTCTCTGTCTTTTGCATAACAACCCTTCCGATGTGGGTAAGGTGATAGCTCATTGTTGTTTTGATTTATACTTCCATTTTTAATCAATCAAGAGTTAATTGCATATGCATGTTTCCTTGGTCAAAGATTTACTTTACAAATAAAGTTTCCTCTAGGGTATTTTTATTATCTGAAATCATTAGTAGTTTATATGGCACATCTTATTAAAATGTAACTAATCTAGTTTGTTGGATTTTGGCTGTCACTATCTGATTTAAATATCCGATTTTGATGTCAGAATGATATAGATTACTTCCATCTCTCTCACATTTTTCTCTTATTTTCAATAAAAATAAGTTCATTATTTTCATCTCTGTTTTTAAGTTAGACTTTGGATTCTAGTAATCATTGGATGCTAGCTAGGAAACCTTTGTCTAGACAGATCTAACCCTTTGACCTAGAAACCATCAGTTCCTTAGTAAAAAGCTGCCATGTTGGTGCATTTCCTAAAGCTAGAGCAACCTACATAGAGATTCTTTGCAGATTATTCATAATTTAAAAGTTGGAAAATTTTTAAATGAATGGAGGACTGAATGAAGTTAATCTCAAGATAAATACAAACTAAAAGGTTTCAGAATGTCCCTTTCAGAATTCTAGCTGCATGCGAGACCTACGCCCGTGATAAGGTTCTATCTGTCCTCTGCTTTTTAAAAATTGAATTATCAGGTTGCCCAAAGATGTGGTAAACATGCTGTTCACAAGGTTCCTTGAGGGTACAAGTGTATTGTTGATTTTTAAAGAACCTACAAATATCTTTAAAATGATTTGAGATTAATTTTATGGTGCCTCCAACAGTTTTTGACAGCTAACTAGGTACTGAAGGACTTCATCATTTCTCTGCTTACATGATTTTGTGCATCATTGCATAGGTGACCTCTAAGAGAGTTTCCAAAAAATGCAATTTATTACCAGAGAGGCCTCAGCAATGGGGACGATCTGATGCAGAGGGAGCAAGAGTAAAATGCAGACAGAATGCATGGATGTTATAGTCTCTTTCTTGGTTAATGTAATATTGGTTTAAGCAATAACATAACTGCTTAATAGAGTTAATACCAGATGTTAGCTTATTAAACATAAGGTCCAACTCTTTATTTCTAAACACATTTTGGTTCTTCTAGCAAACTAGTTAAGGCCTGTATCTTCATTTCACATTAACCAGTGATATCATGGGTGTCCTTATAAATTGTTTTGTGTTAAACCACAGAATTTTCTCAAAAGGAACAATTTAAGAATCTAATGACCACACTTGCTATTTCTCTATCCTATTTTGAACCACAGGTTAGATCCAAGTGGTGTGTATTCAATCTTCCTTACCTTTGAGGAATAAAAGTGAATCATTTGCTTTTCTGTTGACTTTTTCAAAATAAGCTTCAGAAATTAAGCCCCTTGGACTTTAAGTAAAATGATCTGCTGTTTGGCCAGGTTACAGGCAATTCAGAACTGTCTTTTTTCTCCTAACAGTTGTGCATTAGCAAGCTGCCTTGTCTTTGGTGGTTCACTGTAAAACAAACTGGACCTTTCTACATAATTTTCATTATTTAAATGTAAAAGATTATTCTGCTATATCACAAACATATTTTTATGTCATAAATTATTTATCTATATGAATTATACAAAGGAAAGCAGTGGAAGATGGCCCAAGTGCTTGGGCCCCTGAATCCATGTTGGAGATCCCAATGATGCTCCTGACTCCTGGTTTCGGTCTGGCTGAGCCCTAGTCATTGTGGCCATTTGGGCCGTGAACCAGTGGATGAAAGATCTCTCTCTCTCTCTTTGCCTCTGCTTCTCCCTCTCTGTAATCCACCTTTCAAATAAATAAATAAATAAATCTTAAAAAAAATTGGAACAATAATAGTCCCAATAGTGAGGGGTAAGTTAGTTAATACACACACAGTGTTGTGAATTGGCACGTAGGAAGCACCTGATTAGTATTACCTATTACTGTTATGATTTACTAAGAAAAGGAAATCATACTTACGTCAGTTGTTACAGTGTCTTCAAATGTTGCCTCTAAATTTATCCTTCTAAAGAAGGCGTGAGTTTGTTATGATTTTGTGTGCATTTAATTAGGTATCATTTGATATGTTTACATAAGAAAGAATTTATCTTCATTTTAGATAGTCTCATCTAATCATGGCACTGTGATGATATACGACTCTTAAAAATGTAGAAATTAAGCTATTTGATGTATTTTGTAAGGATAATGAGTTCTTGGTTAGTGAAAGATAGCTGAATTGGTTTCACTAAATGTTTATAATAACCAAGACTATAACTGATCAATTATCTAAAATGAAAACAGTACATCCGTTAAATTGGACTTGTTTAACAGTTTTGCTTAACCTTTTTTACCTATTTCTCAGATAATAATCACAAATACCTACCATCCAGAAAGGCTGATTCCAGTTAAAGTCTATTCCAAGGGTGGTATCTGGAAAATCCCCTTGTAATGGAATTATTGATAGCACTGGAGTGAGGCCCCTCACATGTAAAACGCGTGCTCTGGTGAGCCATGTTTAATGCATGTAGAGACCTATTATTAGCAGCAACAGAATGCAAACCCTTTGTACAACCTTTATCTTTGGAAGTTAAAGGGGAAAAAAAAAGGGAGTATTGTAACTTGTTTATTTTCTTCTTTCAAGATCCTGAACAAACCTACTACACTGTAGTAATTCTGTCTAAACTGTTTTTGTTTTCAGCAAAAGGCTTTCTATTACTCATTTCTCCTTTTCCATTATACAAACCAGTGACAGTTTAGCTTTTATAAACTTTTGGAGAACATGGTCCTACAGGCTGGAGCTGCGGCTCAATAGGCTAATCCTTTGCCTGCGGCGCCGGCACCCGGGGTTCTAGTCCCCAGCCGGGGCCCCGGATTCTTGCACTCTATCCCGGTTGCTCCTCTTCCAGGCCAGTTCTCTGCTAGGGCCCAGGAGTGCAATGGAGGATGGCGCAAGTCCTTGGGCCCTGCACCCCATGGAGACCAGGAAAAGCACCTGGCTCCTGGCTTCGGATCAGCGTGGTGCGCCAGGTACAGCGGCCATTGGGGGGTGAACCAATGGAAGGAAGACCTTTATCTCTGTCTCTTTCTCTCACTGTCCATTCTGCCTGTCCAAATAAATAAATAAATCATGGTCCTACAAAGCCTGCCAGTATTATTAGAAGGTCGGTCATAGCTGCATTTCTTTCTAATATTTTTTTTAAAACTTTAAGAACATTGAGGATTTTATATATTAGAAAAAGTTGAGTATTGTTTGCACTTGCAGTATTTGCAAGGTTTTTAAATGTTTAAGGTATTAGAATGTAATCTACTTTCAGAGCATGAAAGTAGACCCCTACCTCTTACCATGTGCAAACATCAACTCAAAATGCATTAAAAACCTAAATGTAAGACCTGAAGCTTTGAAACTACTAGAAGAAAAATAGGGGAGATCCTTTAGGACAAGGAATAGGCAAGGATTTTTTGATAAGAGCAGAAAAGCATAGGAAATGAAAGCAAAAAAAAAAATGGAAATCATCAAACTAAAGAGCTTCTGCACAGATAAGGAAACAATCAGCAAAGTGACGACATATAGAATGAGAGAAAATATTTACAAGGGCAATATTTGACAAGGGCTAATAAACCGACTATGTAAGGGACTTAAGCAACTCAATAGTAAAAAAACCAAATAATCATTTAAAAATGAGCAGTAAATCTAAATAAATGTTTTTCAAAGGAAGACAGCCACATGGTGTACAAGTACATGAAAAAATACTCAACTATGCTTCTCATCAGGTGAACGCATAAAAACCACAGAGACCAGCATTGTGGCTTGGTGGGTAAAGCTGCCACCTGCGACACTGCACCTTATATGGGTACCAGTTCATGTCCCAGTGCTCCATTCAGATCCAGTTTTCTGCTAATGGCCTGGGAAAAGCAGCGAAAGATGGTCCAAGTGTTTGGTTCCCTGCCACCCATGTGGAATACCTGGATAAAGCTCCTGACTCCTGGTTTCTGTCTGCCCCCACACTGACCACTGACGCCATCTGGGGCATGAATTAGTGGATAGAACATCCCTCTCTGTCTCTGCCTGTTTCTCTGTAACTGTGACTTTCAAAGTAACAAATCTTTTAAAAAAATCACAGCTACAATGAAATACCATCCCACTCTAGTTAAATTGATTATTATCAAAAGACGAAGCATAATAAGTGCTGGTGAGGATGTGAAGAAAGTGAACTCTTGTGCACTTTTGGTGGGATGTTAATACATTGTGGAAAGCAGTATAGAGGTTCTGAACAAACTAAAAATGGAGCTATCGTATCATCTGCCATTTCCACTACTGGGTATAACCAAGGGAATTGAAATCACACTGACAAAAGGACCTTTGCATTCTCATGTTTATTATAATGCTGTTCACAATTACCACAAAATGGAAACAACCCAGTGTGTATCCAATGATGAATGAGTAAAGAAATTTCATAATGGACCACTACTCACCCACAAAAGAAGTGGAATTGTGTGATGTGCAACCACTGGGATGAAATTGAAAGTCATTGTGTTAACTGAAATAAGCAAAGCCCAAAAAGATACGTATTGAATAATCACACAGATATTTGGAGTCTTAAAAGTCAGTATTATAGAAGTTGACAAAGGAATATTGGTTACCAGAGACCGGGAGAAGTAGAGAGAAAGAAGGTACATGGAAGGTAAATTAACAAGTACCAAGTTATAGTTAGATAAGGATGCCATGTTATGGTATTCTGATACAAGTAGGGTGACTGTGAATAATATTAACTGTGCATTTTTCTTTACCAAAAAGCTAGAAGAAGGGAGCTTGAGTGTTTTTACCATAAGAACAAGATAATTGTTTGGGGAGACAGTTGTGTTTACCCTGATTGAACATTGCATAACATATATGTGTATACAAACATCACCTGGTACCCCATAAATAAGTACAACTTATAGGCAAATTAAAAATAAAGAAAACTGAAAAGAGAAGAAAATAAAACTCATTCAAACAGCATCTATCAGACTTTTGAGTTTATATGAAATCTTTCCTTTGGTTTTAATATTCTATTAATTAGCTCCCAAAGTAAGTGAATGGAAATTGTCTCTGCAGAAAGTTGGACAGCTGGGGGCAGTGACATTTTCCAGGTAAATCTACACATTCATTCTCTCTCCACAGAGATAAGGATGTAACATTCCTATGGCTAAATCTGTTTCCTGAGACATGAACATAAACCATCATTAAACACTTTCCCAACAGGCAATGTAAGCTTAGAATATAAAAGTACAGTTGCATAACAAGGTTTATTTGCAGACCTGGTGAGGCCCTACTATTCTTGGACAGTGTCACTGGCAGCTGTGCACCCTCAGTGGGGATTCTAGAGTCCCAGGCATGGAGACGGGCTGGCTGTGCGTGCTTCTCTATAGACACATACATGGAACTGTAATCTAGCTTCATATTGGATGTACGTAGCAGGACTTCTTCCCTCCAGTCCATAGTCAATCCAAAACAACATCAAAATTTTTTTGTCTTTGAGGAACAGCCTCAACTTCTGCTCAAGCATTAAGCTCAGTTGCCATCGCTCTTTAACATTTTAGCAAGCATGAGTTAGCTGGCGCTCTACAAGAATTGAACTGATAATGATAAATGGGCAAGACGTTCCACCCTTGTCCAGTGAAATTAGGAAGTTGGCTAACAATGTGCAGGATGACTGAGGGAAAGCTCACAAAGGATTCATTACTGCAGAGCTGTCTTGGACTTGCTGGATGTAGAGTACTTCAATAATAAAAAATTTAAAGTTAAGAACAGCTTTCATGCTATTTGCATATATCTACTACTATCGGAGCCAATGGGACAATCTAGTGGCTCCACTACTCACAAGTGTTGTGCTCAGAGAAGTTACTTAACTTCTGTTAGCTGTAGTTCCCTCATTTGTACAATGAAATTAATAATACTTCAAAGGATTGTTATAAGGCTTAATTCAATAGCAGCTGCAAAATTGGACTTTGGCATGTAATAGACACTAAAGAAAACTTGACCATTGTTACTTAATGTTTGAAATATACCACTATCCTTATTTTACAAGAAAGAAAGTGTTGAAGCACAGAGAGTTTTTTTGTACTTTTATTTTTTTTTATTTTTAACTTTTATTTAATGAATATAAATTTCCAAAGTACAGCTTATGGATTACAATGGCTTCCCCCCCATAACGTCCCTCCCACCCGCAACCCTCCCCTTTCCCACTCCCTCTCCCCTTCCATTCACATCAAGATTCATTTTCGATTCTCTTTATATACAGAAGATCAGTTTAGCATACATTAAGTAAAGATTTCAACAGTTTGCACCCACACAGAAACCTAAGGTGAAAAATACTGTTTGAGTACTAGTTATAGCATTAAATCTCAATGTACAGCACACTAAGGACAGAGATCCTACATGAGGAGTAAGTGCACAGTGACTCTTGTTGTTGACTTAACAAATTGGCACTCTTGTTTATGGCATCAGTAATCACCCTAGGCTCTTGTCATGAGAAGCACAGAGAGTTTTACCCAGTATCCTAAGGTCAGACACACAGTTTGTATGTGGTAATCTTCAGTAAACACATAATTAACGTGACAGTGATTTCAAAGAGATTGTGGGAAGCTTATAACACATTGACCAGAGCAAGGTTCTGAGACTGGCCCGCTCACTCATCTTCCCTTATTCAAATGTACAAAGTCTACTGCTACGTTTCTCATCTCCCAGATTTAGAACTTGTTCTAAAGTATGTATTGCCCTGTTTCTAATTTGAAGAATTATATTTTGCCATTTCATGTGTGTGTGTGTGTGTGTATATTATGGTAGAACTTATATATTATCTAAAATACTCTTGCCTTTTAAATGCTAAGCAGGATTGATTTAACTTCCTATTCCATACCAAGTTGAAAGCCCAATACCATTAAAGGATTTAGCTGAATTTTCAGTGAGTCTCATGGACATTGTCTCCATTCGTCTTTCTCTACAGTTTTTTTTTTTTTTTTAAGATTTATTTATTTATCTGAAAGTCGGAGTTACACAGAGAGAAGGAGAGGCAGAGAGAGAGAGAGAGAGAGAGAGGTCTTCCTTCCGCTGGTTCACTCCCCAGATGGCTGCAATGGCCGGAGCTGCACCGATCCAAAGCCGGGAGCCAGGAGCTTCTTCTGGGTCTCCCATGTGGATACAGGGGCCCAAGGACTTGGGCCATCTTCTACTGCTTTCCCAGGCCATAGCAGAGAGCTGGATTGGAAGAGGAGCAGCCGGGTCTCAAACCGGAGCCCATATGGGATGCTGGCGCTTCAGGCCAGGGCGTTAACCCACTGTGCTACAGCACCAGCCTCCAGTTTTTTTGTTTTCTGCTCTGTGTCTCTGCTCTGGTATATAAGCAGTCTCTTCTTAAACATTCACTGTACTCCATTAAAGCCATTGTGCTCAGCAGTGTGAATGTAGCACAAGTCCCTGAATTAGGAAGATACAAGTTTAAATTGAATATCAGATTTCTCCAATTTCTATCTGCCTTAACAACTACTCTACCTTTCTTTTGTATTCCCTACCACCCATAAAATTCTCTTTATTTCAAATTTAGAAACATTTGTACCATCCCTGGTTACTTTTTCCCTACTGACACACGTTCTAGGCCTCATTCAAACATAAGTACCTTAATGAGGTTTTGTCTTAACCTTAGACCGTTTTCTCTTTTTTAATTTATTTTAATTTATTTTTATTTTTGACAGGCAGAGTTAGACAGTGAGAGAGAGAGAGAAAGGTCTTCCTTTTTCCCTTGGTTCACCCTCCAAGTGGTCGCTATAGCCGGTGCGCTACACCGATCTGAAGCCAGGAGCCAGATGCTTCTCCTGGTCTCCCATGGGCTGCAGGGCCCAAGTACTTGGGCCATCCTCCACTGCACTCCCGGGCCACAGCAGAGAGCTGGCCTGGAAGAGGGGCAACCGGGACAGAATCCGGCGCCCCGACCTGGACTAGAACCCGGTGTGCCGGCACCGCTAGGTGGAGGATTAGCCTATTGAGCTGCGGCACCGGCCTTGTTCTTCAAATTTTGACTATACTCTTTGGCAACTCTTATGTCCTGGAAAAGATGCAAGTTATTTGAGATTTTAAAAATTATTATTTCACACAGCATGTTCTTATTATCTAAGGACTGACTTACGAAAATGAATGAATCCACTGTGGTTCTGCCATACTTATTTCATTTTTGCTTTATCTTCCACAGCTTCACTCTTTTTATACTTATTAATCAAGCATCACATTTGTGTCATTAGGATCATCATTCTGCTCACTGTTTTCTTAAAGCTTTAACTGGAAGTTAGAGATTAATTTTCTTTTTCTTTCTTTCTTTTCTTTTTCTTTCTTTTTTTTTTTTTTTTTTTTTGAGAGGCAGAATTACAGACAGAGAGAAGGAGAGACAGAGAGAGAAGTCTTCCATCTGCTGTTTCACTCCCCCAATGGCCGCAATGATTGGAGCTGGGTCAATCCAAAGCCAGGAGCCAGGAGCTTTTCCGGGTCTCTCATTCAGGAGCAGGGGCCCAAGCACTTGAACCATCTTCTACTGTTTTCCCAGGCCATAGCAGAGAGCTGGATGGGAAGATCCCCTTATGGGGATGCTGGCACCAAAAACAGAGGCTTAGCTCACTATGCCACCGCGCCTGGCCCCCTAAACGTCAAATATTTAAAGTATACTTTCAATGAGTTATTACTTAAATGCTTTATTATTTATTAACTGAGATTAACAATTTCTGTAAAGAAACGTTTTCCTTTTGCTGCAGAAAATTTTGAATTTTAAGGAGGTTAAATAAATATCTGATCATCAAACCAAGGAAGCTTTAAAATCTACCTTCTTAGGTTAGTTTTACTGAGATGCCCCAGACTGTTGAAAATCAAACTTATCCATAACCAACTTGTAGGTCAATAATTTTGAGACCTGTCCTTAATCCGGTCCACATTCCCTCTGTTTTCTGCTTGATGTCGCTGATTGTGTCTTACTGTTGCTTCAACCTAATTGGAGCTGAAGAAGAATGGATTCCTCTCCCACATTTTCCCAGTGCCTCGAGAGCCGGGCTCATTTGTTTCACAGCCCTTATTTCTACAAGCATAGCAATCCCCCTTTGAATAACCTCTCTGACTGAGTGAGTATAAACCTTCGCACCAATGCTCAATAAAAGACTGTCTCCTAAACAAAGGCTACAAAGAAAAATTAAATCTCATCATGAATTCTTATCAGGTAATATAAATTAAAAAAAAAAAGCCCTAAATTAAATCCGTTCAAGGCTTAATCATGGAGGGTCAGTGTGACATCCTAGAAATAAAGAAGCTGGCATTCAAAGCAGTTTCATCAATGCTCTATCCATTCCCTCTGGGGTTCCAGACACGGCACGAGGCTGTTTGAAATCACTGTGACTTCTGCCTCAGCATCTTTGGATAATTCAAAGCTGTGTTTAGCACCTGAAACCTTTTATGTTTCCCTGTGAGTATCATTGAAATAACTGCCATGTGTGCTTCTTATTTGAGATAGTCACTGGATTTTATCTGGTTTGGGCTATTTGCTGACAGTGCATGGTTCTTGAGTAACACAGACAACATACAACAGAAACACCCTGCCCCTTGGTCCGCAGGAGAGGAGGATGCTCCCAGTGCCTGCCTCCATGAGTTAGCCCAATACATTTGAATTGCTCATTAGCGTTCCAATGCCTCATTGTTGCCTATATGTGAACAGCTTAAGTGAATAGAAATCAGATGGAGGGTGGGGGAGGACATGCAGAGATTTCACATCATTCCTGTTGCCAGAGAAACCATTTTCTTGCTGTCTGGGCATGCACTGAGCAGCTTGGATCAACTGGAGGTTCAGCACAGCCCTTGCTGTGACTTTGGTAAAGAAAACAAACAGAAGGGAGAAAATGCTTACAAAGAAAAGCAGAACTGAGTATTAAAATGTTCTTTTAATTAGAATGGTTTTAAAGACTGGGCTTGGAAACACCTTGCTCCAACGATTGCTGCTCCATCTGACGGTGCACGTGTTTCTGCAATTCACATTCATTTCCATTTTTCTTCTCCTACTGTCTAGAAAACCATGTCTTCTTATATATTTATATCTATCTGGCATATTTACCCAAGAGGCTTGCTTCTCCTCATTCCCCTCTTTCTCTCACTCCCTCCACCCCCACCTCCAACACACACCACACAACTGTGCTCTGTTTAACACATGGAAAACTTCTCAGGGGAAAAGAAGGAACTGTGTATCATAGTTTGCTCCAAGTCAAAAAGAAATATCAGAAAATGAGGAAGCACGAGGGGAGGTTGGATGGAATTTCAGACATGTTTATTTAACACCTGGGACTGTCTGATGAAGGATATAGTCTAGATTTGAAAGTTAGAAACTCAGTTAAGAATAGATGAGGTAAAGTGTTCTAGTTCCCCAGGCACTGCTACACACACCTGTACTGATGAAACACACTGCTCTGTGTGTTGATCCTGAAGTAAAGCAAGCACTGGTGGTAATTAAAGAATTACTTATGTATGTTTGTATTTTTGACAGCTTTGGGAAGAGTTATTAGATATTTTTGATTATTCCTAACTTTTAAAGTTACCTACATTAAGGATTTCATGAGGACTTTAACATCTTGTGGTTAAGGAACCAGTAATTGGCATATACCTTTGATACTGGAGATTCTGTAAGACTAATAGTCCATTAATGAATTCCTCACTCCATGTGGAAATGATCACTCTCCTTTTTATTTTGTTTTTAAGGTTTATTTTATTTATTTGCAAGACAGAAATAAGATAGACAGAAGTAGAGACAGACAGAAATCTTCCACCCTCTGGTTCACATC
Organism: Oryctolagus cuniculus; assembly: GCF_051225735.1. NCBI lineage: Eukaryota > Metazoa > Chordata > Mammalia > Lagomorpha > Leporidae > Oryctolagus > Oryctolagus cuniculus. The sequence goes on along the minus strand of NC_142869.1, from coordinate 142,996,798 downwards.
CCCCCTCAATGGCTGTAACAGCTAGGGCTGGGTCAGGCTGAAGCCAAGAGCGAGGAGCTGCATTCATGTCTCACACGTGGGTGGCAGGGACCCAAGAACTTGGGTCATCTTCTGGTGCCTTCCAAGACACATGATCAGGGAGCTAAATCGGAAGCAGAGCAGCATAGATTCGAACTGGCGCTCCAATATGAGATGCTGGAGTCACAAGTGTAGCCTCAACCCTCCCCTCTCTGTTTTGCCGTTTCTACCTCTACAAAGTCTTGATCAAAGTGTCTATACTATGTCACGTATTTGTCCTTTTTTTAAGATTTATTTATTTAGTTGACAGGCAGAGTTACAGACATACAAGGAGAGACAGAGAGAGAAGTCCTCCCTCCGCTGATTCACTCCCCAAATGGCCACAGCGGAGCTGAACACATCCAAAGTCAGGAGCCAGGAGCTTCTTCCAGGTCTCCTACATGGGTGCAGGGGCCCAGGCACTTGGGCCATCTTCCACTGCCTTCCCAGGACATTGGCAGGTTGCTGGATCAGAAGAGAGGCAGCCTGGACACAAACCGGCGCCCATGTAGGGTGCCGGCGCTGCTGGCAGAGGTTTAGCCTACTAAACCATAGCACCAGCTCCACTCCTTCTCCCCAGCTCCAACAGATACATCAAGGATATACCCAGCTCCTCTTTATTTCCACAACCCCTGTACCATGCATCAGTCTGGTATATAATAAGTGTATAAGAAATGATTTTTTTATGTGGCTGCATGAATGAAGCAACACCCAAAGGTATTAATATTATGCTCAAGAGCACATTATAAATTGAGAGTTAAGTAGGGGATGTGGAGTTTAAATTTCCAGATTGCTGTGTCATGGTAATCACTAAACACCATTCACATTTATGAAATGGGAAAAATCACAGATTTTCCTATGTAGTCTCACATTCCAAAGTGTGCGATTTTGGGGGGGGGAATTATTAAGAAGGTAATTTTGGTTATCTTTTCCGTTCTTTCTGGCTGTAGTTGAATGGTCGAATGTTTTCTTTTTCCGTTGTAAACTGCCTTTTCAGATTATTGCAATGCTAGAATCTTCCTCTGCAGGCACAGTGACTACATGCTAATTTCACCTGCTCTGGGGATATGACCTAATTTACACTCCCTTCTAATAGACCATCTTTTTCAGGTCAACACAGGTGGAAAACAAAGTGACAGGTTTTAAAGCACCACACTAAAATTATTTAGATTTGTTACATATTATCATTCATGTATTTTTGCTTTCTATTTCTCTTAGTACGGATGGAAGGTCTAAGTTATCTTTTTTATTTTTGTGGTTCTCTACATGTTTCTTTCTGTCTTTCTTTCGGTTCTTTCAATCTTTTTTTTGGCCTGTTGTCCAGCAATTAAACAAATCACAGTAGAAGCTATTACAGATCCTAGCATAATAACGTCATTACTCATAAGTCCTGAATGCAGATTTTGTCATGCAATAAAATTGCTGGATTTTGGCCTTACCAGCCAAAGTACATCTCTCCTTTATTCTTTTCCAAATCTTTTTAAAGATGTAATTCTGAGGAACCTCTGAATTAAGGTGAACTTCAGGGCAGTGAATTTGCCATGCATGCATCCACCTCCCCAGTTAGCTGACTTGACAGAAATGGAAAGAAACTGCAGCCTTAACTTGCACTAGGAAGCAACGCCTTCTTTTGTTAGATCTTCTCATTATAAGTGCAATTGACAGAGGTGTCTATTATAAGCTATTTGTTATACAATCTTTATAAATAGCTCTCATCATGTATAAGACAAGTCTAAATTTGTTTGGAAATAGCTTTTGAAGACACCCTGCTGTGGCTTCCTTACAGTGCCAGGCTGACGTTCAGTGGGGGAGTCAGACACTCAGAACAAAGTAGATCTAGTCATCTTTCCATCAAGTAAAAGTGATGAGCATCACATCCCACTTAAATGATGCGGTCTAACTGGAAACACGGTTCTTAGATAAAAGTATACAATTAAGCAATGTTAGCCATCCAAAGCATCCAGTATAAATCTTGTTTTGATTTATTTTGGGGATGCCCTGCTTAACTTCTTCAGTTTGCATAGTCACCATTTCTCTTTCTTCTAACTCATAACTTGACTTGCAGTCCAGTGAAGGAAGGTCATAAAACTCAAGCATGTGATTGCCTATTCGCTTGAAAGAAAAGTGTGTGTAAGAAAGATAGAAAGCTCAGGGCTAGTCAAGTCTTGGTTCCATACTTCTATTCAAATGCAAGTTCAAAAATACATTTCAAAGTCAAGTAAAAATATTGTTTGGATTATCCACCCTTTTGGATTATACACACCACTGCTCTCCATGACTGCACGTAATTAAGAGCTTCTTCTTGATAGGAAAAAGTATTCGCTTAAATACTAACCCTCTATCCTCTCAAACTTTTCACAAGAACTTTAGTAAGTGAAGCTGACGGAGTTTAATTCCACCTTCTTTCTCTACTCAGTGTAGGACAGAGATACTCAAAAGCAGGAATAGGCCACAAAGCACTTAGGAAGTGGTAAGCAGAGAAGCTGGGGACCTGAATAATTAAGACTCCATAGTTAGTTCTTTATTATGGAGGTTTCTCAACACAATTCCAGGAGTTAAGTCAGAAAATAGGGCCTTCGCTGCAGGCATAATGGCAATAAGCTGACAAATATGTAGACATGACAAAATTATAGGAAAGATGTAGACTGTAGAGACTATCCAATCCACCATCCCAGCCCTATTTTACAGATGAGGAAACTCATCAAAACTTAGTCTTTTCAGGTAATAGCAACTGACTCTCTACCACCTCTCTTCCTCGTTCATATTTCTAATGTAGCTTGCTTATTAGTGTTATTTACACTCTTCTGAAACGGCCCCCAACAGGGACCTGGTAGGGGTCCATGGTAATCTCCCTCAACACTGTAGCAACACACAGTGAAAGATTCCTCCCTTGAGTCAGATTGAATTGCACTCATAATCTTCAATAAAATGGAAGTCCAACATATGCATTTCCTGTCACCAAATATGATTATGAATCTCAGTCCTATGTAATATTGCAAAGTTCTGTAAGTGTTTGATATTATTACCACCATGCATTAGATTACACAGAGAGAATTTATAAAGATTTAGCTGTGCTTCCAATTGCCAAATTAATTACATCCTCAGAGCTTGTTTGTCAAACGTTTATTGATTCTGTTTTAAAGTTGTTGTAGAAATACTTCCTGGATGCTAATAGCATTACCTTTTGCTTCAGTTTCTGAGCTTTGAGTCCTTTGGTAATAGTCTTCAGTTTTTTGTAGTAAGGATGAAGCTCTCAGAATTCACGGATCTGGAAGAAGTAGCTGTGGGTTGACAAAGCATCTGACTATCTGACGTTTTTGCACCTTTTGACTTTCAAGAGCTGCATATGTTTTTGTCAAGTGGTACTTAATTATTCCATCAGTAGCAGCATTCTATAATTTATGAGCATCTACTTCTGTTGTGTAAGCTCCTAACTCCCTTCTCCCTTTGATTACTATCGTTCATCAACATGATGTTAGAACCACTCTTGCAATGTCCCCTTCAGGAGTAAGGTTGTAATTATTGTACCTAATGATGCAGATAAAACCCCAGATTCATTTGGCTTCTCCCTTATTATATCATAGTTCTCTGTATCCAAGAGTAGGTCAGGACTCATATTCTTTTTAAAAATCTTTATGCATTTATTTTCATTTTATTTATAAGGCAGAGAGGAGCCAGTCAAAGATCTTTGTTCTGCTAGTTCACTACCCAAATGCCCACAAAAGGCCCCGTCAAAGCTAGGAGTCTAGAACTCAGTCTGAGTCTCCGGCACTTGAGCCATCACCACTGCTTCCCAGGGTGCACATTCACAGGAAGCCTGGTTGGAAGCAGAGGGAGCAGTACTTCCACAAGGCACTCTGACGTGGGATGCAGGCTTCTCAAGTGGCAGCTTAACTGCTGTGCCAAATGCCTGCTCCAATAATCAGATTTTTTAATGGGAGTAATATAGCTTCCCTTGGTGTCCACTACCTTTTCCCCCTTCCCAAACATAGAGTCTTGTGCACATCTTTACCAAGCCCTGGACATCTTCAAGGTACTTGCTACTTGCACTCAAACAGGACTGTGTGGGAACACACATTGTATTTATAATTAGCTAGAGCTCCAATTTAAAAATAAAAATTATTTGAGAAGGAGATAGAGAATTGGCAGGTGCATGTGTGCAAGAGAGAGAAAGGAAGTTCCCATATGCTGATTCACTCTGCAAATGCCCACAACAGCTGGTGCTGGACTGGGCTGAAGCAAGGAGCCTGGAACACAATGCATGTCTACCACGTGGGTAGCAGAAACTCAATTACTTGAACCATCATTTCTTCCTTCAAGGGTCTGCATTAGCAGGAAAGCCAAAAGGTAGGAGCTGGAGCTAGGTGTTGGACCCAGGTACCCTGATATGGGATACAGATGTCTTAACAGGCTAAATACATGTCCAAGAGCCCTGATTTGGATGGCTATCTGGCTTTGTGAATTTGGACTAGCTGCTAACCTTTGTTTCAGTTTCCTTTTTTATAAAACATATGGGATCTTACCTCTTATTTGGGTTGCATAATGTAATATGTATTCAGTGGATGATAAGGTGTATTTATTAGCACAAATAACCATTCTATTGACAGTGATGATATAGCATCAGACTAGCCTTGTTAGTTATCCTTCCTGTGCTTGTTAGAAAGTTCTGTTTCACAACTTCAGGACTTGCAGCTTTGTGATCCAAAGGAAGAGTCATGAAAACACTGCGTTTACCTGGCTGGGTATAGCATTGACACAGAGAAAACTTGTGATGCAGGGTCAATACTGGGAAGTCGCCAGAGAGCAGAGTGTTTAAACTGTGATCCAAAATTCTGAGAGTAGGGGCAAAAAGTCAATACCAAAAGTTCATGTGTAAATGCTAGGAACCAAGCACAGATGATACCTGGAGATACAGCTAAGAACAGCAGTTGAAGAGGAGGAATCAGGAGAAACAGCTAATGTGTGGACACATGAATCCTGCTGAACTGCAAATCATGTTTTGCAGGCCCTATTTTTTACTGGGCACCAGAGAGACTCATTGAACACTCGGATAGTAAATGTAATTTGGAACGTGTACTCCAGCTTGTTTTCTTATTCAGTATGGTGAAAAATAAGCATGAACTGGAGTGGTGGCCATAGACATGAGAATAGCATGCTTAATGCTTTAAAAGGGAAAGGAAAGCTGGGCCATAACCAGGCTGGGATTGTCTGAAAACACTTCTCCTGGACATGCAGGAGCTTGGGCAAGCAAGGCCTGAAGGTCATTTTGGGAGAGAATACTTGTAAGGACAAACAACAGCTGTTTTTCTAGCTGAAGCATGTGTGTGTGTGTGTGTGAGTGTGTGTGTTGCAGGTAAGAAAAGAGAGACTCAAACAAATATCATGGGGGAGAAATGAGGCTGCACTGGCCAGTAGGAGCTATGTCATTAGGCTTTGCATGTCATGGTTAAGATGTGAGATTTTATTCTGCAAGCAATGGTGCACTTACCAGTTGTTTTAAGCAGGGTAGTGACATGACCAGATTTATGTCATCTGAGGAATGACTTGTTGGCAGCATGGCGAGTAGACTGGGGGACGGAGAGGTAAGGGTCTTTGGCAGAATGACAAGGGCGATTCAAAGAGGATGTTACTAGCAGGGATGGAGAGAAGGAGACAAGTGGAGAAAGTACATGTGACAGGAAAGATTTCGACCCAGGAATTTTATGGAAAGTGCGATATTGGTGGAACTAAAAATTTTTTTAAAACATGTTACTGAGAGTCAAAACGCTTATACATCCCTTGGAACCGTCGACCCCTGGTTCTGGTAATTACTGCTTGAAACTTAGGGTTTATTCATTCATGAAATGGAGTTAATGATACCTACGCTGAAAAGTAGATGTGAGGGTGAGCCATGGTATGTGGAAATGGATCACCACTTGGGAGGCCCTTATTGTTATTGTTACTATCATTAGAGATGCACTTACCAAACATAGAGGGTGCGTATTTAGACACTTCATCAAACTTCTTTCTCTAAACATTTTCTCCCATCAAGCCCTAAGTGAGCTATATGATATCTAGGATGAAATGAATTAACATGTGTAAGCCACTCAGAATAATGTCTGGCTGCCAACAAGCACCGCATTTCATTAATATAAATAGCTAAATAAATAAATATTTAGTTCATTTACTGTGCATTGTCAATTACTCTGTCATGCTGAGAAGTCAGGAAAGGCTCTGAATTCTTCTTGAAAGGTGATGGCTCCAAAATTAGAGAGAAATTTAACTGACAGCCTAAATGTATGATAACGCTTGCTTATCAGTGAATAAGCCTTAAAGTGGATATGGATTATAATTTCTTTTCACTGGGCTCTTTGAGGAGCAATTTTCAGTCTTGTCAAAGAAAGCCACATGAGTATGGATGCATTTGAATGAACAAAGTTTTAGTTAATAGAACAGATTGAACATAACATTTATGATTGTTAAATAAGGACTGAATTATCAACTTTAACGCCTGTCAGTTCCCATTGGTAGAAAATCTGCACAGAATCTATTTAATCTTTCCAAATTTCGCTGCAGTCCGAGATACATTACTTCCTGGTAAATCTTCAGTGAGACATTATATAGGTGGATATACATTAATCTTAGAAAAGGGAATAGTCTGTACTTTACTTTTAAGAGATAAAGGACTAAACCTTACTTACATTTGACTTTAAATGGTTTATCCCTCCATTTTGCCGTTTTAGAAGTATCTCTTACCAGACTCCATTAAGCTCCAAGGTTAAGTCTAAGGTATGCATGAGAGTAAAATCAGAGCAGAGAATGCTTTTGCCAAATAGTAATGAAATCTAGGTATGTAAAAACAAGATGATCTCATTAAAGCAATAATAAACACAAAAGGATATTAGGGACCAGATGGAAATTCAAATAGGAGTCTCTATAATGGGATATAAGAATGCAAATCATTTGGAGTGGAGTTTTTGCACATTTAAATGTAGTTTCTTGTGTCATAAAAACTCATACACATAAAATACAATCTGTTAAACTGTTTGTGTTTGAATCATAAGAATTTCCAAGTAGAGAAACAATGATGTTTATTTGAGTATTAACACCTATAGGTATTATTGTTAAGTTTCAGAATGAGTATTAAGTGTAAAATCTCAAATGATAAGTGATATAATTTACAAATGTTTTGAAGTCAAGGGTTATATTGCACTAAAAACCTTATTTAGGCAGATCCAACAGTATAGTTTCAAAATCATCTTTCTGGTTTATTTTGGGGAGTGGTTCCATTATTAACACATCACCCCTAAAAGGTTACATTTTTGAAAATTTTTATGATTTGGTATATATGAGCAGTTTTAAGATGTTATCTATCATCCTCCCTTCATTTTTTCCCTTCCTTTAATAATGTGTGATCCTTTTCCTCTTCTCTAGTTTGCTTCTAATCTTTAATTTTGATACGTAACTCACCATGCCTCCAAACACTGGCATTGCTGTTCCTCCAGCTCCCTTGGCAGGCTGGGTGGCTCTTTGCAGAGGTTAGCTCAACTGCAAGCAGATAAAGGCAGGGGCTTCAGTAATTTCTTGTTTCTTTGCTTATTTTATGAGATCTATTCCAGACCTGGAAGTGAGAATTCAGTGTATAGGATGCTGAAACATCTAGAGAAGCAAAACCATTCCCGTTGCTTCCCTGAGTGCTTTCACACCAGAGCCACTCAGGCTCGGCTCATGGCTCCACAGATCCCTCACCTGTTGTATTCGGGTATGTGTTCCTCTATTTTGTTGTTGTTTCTTTCTCCCTTACAATGCCTTTTGAAGACTTTCAAGGAGAATACAAAAACAAATGATAGCCTTGCACATAGTTTCAGGGATGGCTCCAATTCTACTTTCATAAGCTTCCTCCTATTACCCACATTCATCTCTTAAGCTTATCTCTTATTTGAATACAGGATATAGTCTAAATATGATCAACTTAAATTGTTCCCTAGTTATTTTTGTATTCATTAATCTTGCATTTTTTGATTAATATAAATTATTGAAGGACAAAATTTATTTATTCAGTATAGATGCAAATATATTTGTTTTAAGTATATAATAGTAAAAAGCCTTTATTGTAACTTGAAAGTACTAACTTTATCATATAGTTCTTTTTAATTTTTAAGGATTTATTTATTTATTTGAAAATCAGAGCTACAAAGAGAGAGGAGAGGCAGAGAAAGAGAGAGAGGTCTTCCATCCAATGGTTTACTCGCCAATGGGCCGCAACGACCAGAGCTGCACTGATCCAAAGCCAGGAGCCAGGAGCCTCCTCCGGGTCTCCCACGTGGGTGCAGGGGCCCAAGGACTTGGGCCATCTTCAACTGCTTTCCCAGGCCACAGCAGAGAGCTGTATTTGAAGTGGAGCAGCCGGGACTAGAACCGGCACCCATATGGGTTGCCGGCGCTTCAGGTCAGGGCTTTAACCCACGGCACCACAGTGCCGGCCCCCTATCATGTAGTTCTATAAATGATTCCTGATTGGATTATTAGCCTTATGTGACTGTGATGGTCCTTGTGATAACTCTGAGTTCATTTTCTGTAGATCAACTTAAACTAGGAACTTACTGTGTATTTCTCTACATCACGTAGCTACTCAATAGTGGGTTTCAATAAGAATTCAGCAGGTTATTTTTTTTTTGCCCATTGGAGAAAATTAATAGACATTCTTGCTATGATTGGCAGTCTACCAAAAAGAACAGAAATGGGAGATTGTTGTTGTTGAAAACTGGAAGCAAACCATAAACATTTACTTTAGCAAAGTAGGGTTGGGTTTCAGTCACTTTGTACTACCTGGAGATTTTTTGTTCAAAGGCAGGTTAATCAGCTGTGTTTTCATGGAGGAAACATTATTCTTACTCTCCTAGAAAATGTTGGCCCACATGACCAAAACATGCTCATCAGGCAGTAGGTTTGCAACAAAATTTGAATCAGCTTCTTCCCAGTCCAGTCCACTGGTGGAAAGCTTCATTCAAGGGTCCCTGTTTACAACTCTTGAGAAGATGATCAGTGATTGTCTGAGCTTAGGTTTATCCATGGCTAGAAGCTGGTGTAATTTAAATCAGCTCTTCCCAGAAAGAAAAAAAAAGCTCCAATCTGCAGTGTATGCCAATTTCTGTGATGTAAATATGCCCAATATGGCCAACTTCAAACTACAAGAGGAATTAGTATCCAGCTTGCAAAATTCCTGAACACTAAAACCTTGATTGACAAGTCAACTCCAGCCTGCTTTTGGGTACAACTGGGCTTGTAACAGACATCTTTGAAAAGTTTCCTGAGTACTTTGGCAAAAGCAAGAGTCCATATTTATTCTTCCTGCTATCCTTACTCTCTATTGGTATATTTAATAACCCTAACTGAAAACAAGACAGAGCTCTGGACATTTGGAAAGTAAACTCAGTTTTCATTGTACACAACTCTTTTTTTTTTTTTTTAATGGAAGAACTGAAGAGGATTATTTTTTTTTAGCTTTTTTTTTTATCTTTTATTTAATGAATATAAATTTCCAAAGTACGACTCATGTGTTACAATGGCTTCCCCCCCCATACCGTCCTTCCCACCCACAACCCTCCCCTTTCCCACTCCCTCTCCCCTTCCATTCACATCAAGATTCATTTTCGATTCTCTTTATATACAGAAGATCAGCTTAGTATACATTAAGTAAGGATTTCAACAGTTTGCTCCCACACAGAAACATAAAGTGAAAAATAATAGATGATTTTTTTTAAATGATGATGAAATCAGATCAGACCTATTGTCATGTTTAATCCCAGTGAGAGTCAAGTTGGGAATTGATAATTTCTTTTTTTTTTTTTTTTTTTTTACAGAAGATCAGTTTAGTGTACATTAAGTAAAGATTTCAATCGTTTGCACCCCCATAGAAACACAAAGTGAAATATACTGTTTGAGTACTCGTTATAGCATTAAGCCTCAGTGTACAGCACATTAAGGACAGAGATCCTACATGAGGAGTAAGTGCACAGTGACTCCTGTTGTTGACTTTACCAATTGACACTCCTGTTTATGGCATCAATAATCTCCCTATGCACCAGTTATGAGTTTCCAAGGCTATGGAAGCCCCTTGAGTTCTCCGACTCTTATCTTGTTTAGACACGGTCATAGTCAAAGTGGAGGTTCTCTCCTCCCTTCAGAGAAAGGCACCTCCCTCTTTGAAGACCTGTTCTTTCCACTGGGATCTCACTCACAGAGATCTTTTTGCCAGAGTGTCTTGGCTTTCCATGCCTGAAATACTCTCATGGGCTTTTCAGCCAGATCCGAGTGTACACAATTCTTTATTACTGCTCTTGTCATACAATCCAGTTGTCTCTTACCTCTTCTTGGACACTAAAATCTATGTCTTTCTTTGCCTTTGGAGTTCAATTTTTAAAATGCTGTATTGTTTAAAATGTTTTTTTTAAAGTAATGAGTGAGTGATTTTGTAACTTATTCATCATGATACTTTAATAAAAATCTATGATTCCTAATTTTTTAGGATTTATTTATTTATTTGAGAAGCAGAGTTACAGAGGGGGGGGGAGATACAGGAAGAGAGAGAGAGAGAGAGAGAGAGAGAGAGCGAAATCTTCCATCCACTGGTTCACTTCCCAAATGGCCACAATGGCTGAAGCTGGGTTGATTGGAAGCCAGGAGCCAGGGGCTTCTTCCAGGTCTTCCATGTGGGTACAGAAGCCCAAGCACTTGGGCTATCTTCTCTTGCTTTCCTAGGCCATAAACAGAGGTCTGGATCAGAAAAAGAGCAGCCGGGACAGAAACCAGTGCCCATATTGGATTCCAGAGCTACAGGTGGAGGCTTAACCTACTATGCCACAGCACTTGCTGCATCCATGATTCTTGTATGAAATAAATTATTATTAGAAATGGATGCTGATCTAACATTTTTTAAAAAACTTCTTTTTAAATGAATTCTATTGCTACTGATTTATTATTAGAGGAGCCAGAGCTGTGACGCAGCAGGTTAATGCCCTGGCCTGAAGAGCCAGCATTCCATATGGGCACTGGTTTGAGACCCGGTTGCTCTTCTTCCAATCCAGCTCTCTACTGTGGCTTGGGAAAGCAGTAGAAGATGGCCCAAGTCCTTGGGCCCCTGCACCCACGTGGGAGACCCGGAAGAAGCTCCTGGCTCCTGGCTTCGGATCGGCTCAGATCCTGCCGTTGAGGCCAATTGGGGAATGAACCATCGGATGGAAGACTTCTCTCTCTCTCTGCCTCTCCTCTCTCTTTGTAACTCTGACTTTCCAATAAATAAATAAATATCTAAAAATGAACACATCATTATTAGAAATGGACACTGACTTAATATTTTAAAACACTTCTTGTTAAATGAATTTTATCACTTCCCATCTTTGAGTCTTTGTTCCTAGATTTCCCATGATTTTGGACAAGTTGTATAACCTAAGTTTTATTTTTTCATTTATAAAATTAAAAGTAACATAAACCTGATTTCTAGTCTCAGTCCTGGCAATTAGGGTTAGTATTCTTTTTTAACCATAATGTACATATTTATGACATAGGTGTGTGAAGAATTCTAACACAATTTAATACATCTGTGAACATCAATGTTTTACATTCATAGTTGTATATCAGCTAACAAGATAAGCATTTTGATAGGATTATAAACAGAATATATTTTATTAATTAATGAATGTTGTTTCTTTAATTCCAATCTGTTTTTTGCAGAAATATAAAATCAGTGCCTTCAATGCATATAATGTTTTATTTGTGAAAAAGATCAAATAAACCCCTGACATGACAAATAAAAAGGTGTCAAATTACAAAACACACATTATAAATTACCCAAAATAATGGTGTCATACATGCAGAGTTTGTGCGTTTGTTTTACCATGTTCTTCACATTTGATGTGTTTGTGTTTAATACCTATAGGGAAGTGCCTTTTGGAGTCTGGTTCATGGACAGCCCATATTTCATCTAGAAAAGTTGTTATCATCTGCACAGAGTTATTGATATAAAATATGCATCTGTGGGGCTAGGTTGTGACAGAGCAGGTAAAGCCATCGTCTTCAATGCTGGCATCCCTCCCATATGGACACCGGTTTGAGTCCTGACTGCTCCACTTCCAATTCAGCTCCCTACTAATGTGCCTGGGAAAGCAGCAGAAGGTGGCCCCAATGTTTGGGTCCCTGAACCCATATGGGAGACCTGGCCCTTGGCTTTGCCTGGCAGAGCCCTGGCCGTTGCAGCCATTTGGGGAGTGAACCAGCAGATGGAAGATCTCTCTCTTTGTGTATCGCTCCCTCTCTCACTATAACTCTGCCTTTCAAATAAATAAAATAAATCTTTAAAAAATGCATCTGTACCCATTCAGCACGAAATGACATAGCCTCTTTTTTTAACTTTTATTTAATGAATATGAATTTCCAAAGTACGACTTATGGATTACAATGGCTTCCCCCCCATACCGTCCCTCCCACCCACAACCCTCCCCTTTCCCACTCCCTCTCCCCTTCCATTCACATCAAGATTCATTTTCAATTATCTTAATATACAGAAGATCAGCTTAGTATACATTAAGTAAGGATTTCAACAGTTTGCTCCTACACAGAAACATAAAGTGAAAAATAATAGATGATTTTTTAAAATGATGATGAAATCAGATCAGACCTATTGTCATGTTTAATCCCAGTGAGAGTCAAGTTGGGAATTGATAATTTCTTTTTTTCTTTCTTTCTTTTTTTTTTTTTTTTTACAGAAGATCAGTTTAGTATGCATTAAGTAGCAGAGGAGAAATGTGGAAACATCACATAGCCAATCTCAAAATGTTGGCAGGAAATCCTGTGCCATTAATATAAATCTGTTTCTTTAAACATCTTACTTGTTTTACATAGTCTGCTTTTACAACCAGAAACAACTTGGAATTCCACCCATCCAGGGGGTTAAGTACTTCGAACAGCAGCATATGCAAAGTCAACCTTTTATTCCTATAGATAAATTTAAGAAATGTTTATCCCCAAAATAAATTGAATAGTGTCTGTATTCACTGCAAGATACTGTTTTGCTAGGCAGTAACAGTATTTTCTATGGCAATGAGATCTTTTAAACGTTGTCTTCTGTACTAGTGATAGCACTTTCTTCTTTTTTTTTTTAAACTTTTATTTAATGAATATAGATTTCCAAAGTACAGCTTATGGATTACATTGGCTTCCCCCCACACACAATGACTTCCCTCCCACCCGCAACCCTCCCCTTTCCCACTCTCTCTCCCCTTCCATTCATATCAAGATTGATTTTCAATGTTCCATATATACAGAAGATCAGTTTAGTATACATTAAGTAAAGATTTCAACACTTTGCACCCACATAGAAACACAAAGTGAAAAATACTGTTTGAGTACTGGTTATAGCATTAAATCTCAATGTACAGCACATTGAGGACAGAGATCCTACATGAGGAGTAAGTGCACAGTGACTCCTGTTGTTGACTTTACAAATTGACACTCCTGTTTATGGCATCAGTAATCTCCCTATGCTCCAGTCATGAGTTTCCAAGGATAGCACTTTCTTCTGATTTTCTCCCTATTTTAGGCTTTTCCTTTTCATTCTTTCTCATCCCTCCTTCATTGACTTTCCAAGCTCTGAAATTCTTCTAACTTTTCCTCATGTATTATCTTCAGAGTTTCTCTGTAAATTCTTCTCAGGTGGTTTTTCAAAGCATCATGATTCCAACAGTAGCCCACAAACCAGTGGCACCACGTCTGCCTCCAGCCCCATACGTATTTGGGCAACTAACAGACATTTCCTTGTGGACGTCCTCATCTGTATAAACTGTGTGTTTCTTCAGCAGCTTTGTAATGCACCCCATCATCCAAAATATACTCCTGGAACGGGTCATAGATGCATCCTTCCCCCTTGCAAATCTAATCACTCAAAATCAAGGGAGTGAGGAAGAGCAACCCTCGCGTATCTGAGAAGCAGATAGAAGTGGAATATTTACGCACCGCTTAATGATCAGAAGATATTTACATTGTTTTTATTTATTGAGTTGGTAATATTTGTTACTGCCCTAATTACTTTACATGTATTAAATCACTTAAGCTTCATGACAAGCCAGTGAGGGAGGCCCTAGTATTAATGTCATTTTATAGTTAAGGAATCGGAGACATTATCTCATGACCACGAGCAAGAGAAAATGACTTTTAATTAAGTTAATTGAGAACTATTAAGAACCATTACCCTTGCTTGTATTTCAGCATTTAATGTTTTAGTACATGATTGCTGTTTGTAATAACTTTATTTACTTATTTCTCATGTATTTGAAAGGCAGAAAGAGATATCTTCCATCCTCTGGCTCACTCACCAAATGTCCACAAGAGTGAGAGCCGGGCCAGGAAAAATCTGGGAGCCGAGAACGTCGGCTGGGTCTCCCATGTGAGTGGTAGGAACTCCAGTCCTTGAATCATCATCTGCTGCCTCCCCGAGTGCACGTTAGCAGGAAGCTGCATCAGAGGCAGAGGAGCTAATATGATATGCAGGCCTCTGAAGCTGCAGTTTAACCCACTACACGTAATACCCATCCCATATTGTTTATCTTGTATGGTATTCCTTAAGTCATAAGACGAAGTGTAAATTATCCTTTTTAAAAATATATTTATTTATCTGAGAGGTAGAGTTACAGAGAAAGGGAGAGACAGAGAGACAGGTCTTCCTATTTTTTTTTTTTTTTTTTTTAGGATTTTATTTATTTATTTGAAAGGTAGAGTTACAGACAGATAGAGGGAGAGACAGAAAAGGTCTTCCATCCACTGGTTCACTCCCCAAATGGCCGCAACAGCTGGAGCTGAGCCAATCTGAAGCCAGGTGCCAGGAACTTCTTTCGGGTCTCCCACAAGGGTGCAGGGCCCAATCACTTGGGCCATCTTCCACTGCTTTCCCAGGCCTTCAGCAGAGAACTGGATCAGAAAAGGAGCATCCAGGACACGAACTGGCGCCCATATGGGATGCCAGAGCTGCAGGCAGATGCTTAGCCTACTGTGCTACAGTGCTGGCCCCATGTAAATTACCTTTAAAGGTAAATTAATCTTGCATTTTTACCTTGTCCTGCTTACCATTTGCTAAACTACACCTAAGTTATTTTTAAAAATATCATTTCAAGTAGTCATTAAACTTTGGCAAATGAATAATTTATTTCCCCTTGGAATAACCACGCATAGTGTCAGTGTTTTTGGAATACCAAGGGAGAGTAGTGGTTCTGATATTCAGTGGAGCACTCTCGACTTAATTGCACTGAGCACCATGCCATTTGTGTTCAGATCGTGCTCCAACAGTTATTGTCTTCTCAAGGGGAATTCCCTTCTGTTGTGAACATTCAACAACAGCAGAATCCTGGAAAGTCTAAAATAGTTATGATGTATCCTAATTTTTTTAAATACTACTTTTAAAGATTTATTTATATGAAAATCAGAGCTCCAGTGAGAGAGAGAGAGAGAGAGATCTTCCATCCTCTGGTTCCCTCCCCAGATGGCTACCTGGCTACCATGGCCAACGCTGAGCCAACCTGAAGCCAGGAGCTTCATTCAGGTCTCCCCAACCTCCATGGGTGGCAGGGGCCCAATCACTTGAACCATCCTCTGCTGCTTTTCACCAGGCTGTTAGCAGAGAGCTGGGTTGGAAGAGGAGCAGCAGGGACTTGAACCAGTGCCCACATTAGATGCTGGAGTGGCAAGTGGCGTCTTTACCCACTGCAGCACAACATCGGCCCCACGTCATATTTTCTTGAAGACATTTGTCACTCAGAGGGACTTTAGGGAAATTTCAATAAGTGTCTTATTGGAGATTATAAATGACAAAATTTATTATGAATTAAGGAAAAGCAAACGACTGGTTATGAGAGTCTTATATTGGAAGTGCTTGAGGGAAATTAAGACAGTTTAACTATTTTTAAATTGGCTCTTTAATAACCTATGCGTGGTCTGAGCTAATAGGAACAGGTAAGTTTGATGAAAGAAGGAAAAAAGAAGAGGGAAGTATGATCAGAAAGAAAGGCAGTGAGGGAAAGAAGAGCTTGGTGGTTCAGGAAATTCTAGACACAAACACAACTTTTTCTGTAGCCTTAGACAATGTTCTTATGCCCTGTTTAATATTACAGATATGGATTAAGAATTTCTTGGCTTAGGGCGAGCATTGTGGTGCAACAGGTAAAGCCATTGTCTGTGATACTGGCATGCCATCTGGCCGCTGGTTTGAGCCTGCTCTACTTCCCATCTAGCCCCCTGCTAGTGACCTGGGAAAAACAGTAGAAGATGGCCCAGGTGTTTGGGCACCTGCTACCCATGTGGGAGACCTGGATGAAGCTCCTGGATTCTAGATTTGGCTTGGTCCAGCCCTGGCCATTGTGGCTACTTGGAAAGTGAACCAGCAGATGCAAGACCTCAGTCTCATTCTGTGTGTCTCCATTTGTCTCTATAACTCTGACTTTTAAAATAAATAAGTAAATCTTGGGGCGGGGGGGGGGGGAGAAAGGAAGAAAAATCAATCAATAAATCATTGGCTTCTAAAAAGTAAAGGAAAGAGAATCACCATCAAAGAACTATACTCTATTCTGACTTACCTTTCATTCCAAATTTGAGCTCCATTTCCCTCTCAAATGCTGAACAAAATAATGTTATTAACGAAACCCCTCTAACTTTCCCATGTAAGAAAATCCTATGCCAAATCCAATGTAATAATTCACCTTCTAAAATCTTATTTAAACTCCAAATGGTAGAGTTCTGATCAAACACCATGATGTTATATCATGAATATTACTGGTGAAGGCTCCAGAAATAGATATCACTGTGTGAAAACAGATTCAGTCTTCAGTCCTGTGCTGTATTTATAATTAATGCTCAAACTTTCTCACTACAACATCTTTATAATGGAAAATCTGAAAAATGAAAACCTTTGGATTTTTATGTCTCTGTATTCATTTGTCTTTAAGAATTTTTTATTTGAAAGGCACAGTTACAGAAAGAGAGGGAGAGGCAGAGAGATATCTTTCATTCCCGTTTCACTCCCCAAATGGCTTCAATGGCCAGGGTTGGTCCAGGCTGAAGCCAGGAGCCAGGAACTCCATAGAGGTCTCCCATGTGGGTGGCCACATACCTGGGCCATTATCCACTGCCTTCCCAGGTATGTTAGCAGGGAGCTAGACTGGAAGCAGAGCAGCCCTGACTCAAATGAGTGCCAGAAAGTAACCCACTGCACTACAATGCCAACCACAAGCAGTATATTATTTTTAATTTGATATATTAAACTTACCTAATTTAATACATTTTGTAATGTTTAAAATTGTCACCCATTTCCTGAAGTCAGAATCATATCCATTTGACAGACAAGGGTAATCTGAGAGAAGTTGAAGTCTATATAGAAATGTCACAGGAATATACAGAGGAGAGGCAAGATAAGAAATGATAAACTAGATTAGTAATATGACGTTAGGGTGAATGCAACTCAGTTCATAATCATCAATTCCTGTTTATGCCATCATTAGGAATATATATCCTGATGAGTATCCTTAGTCATTTGCTCAGACAGAAAATTGTCAATAAATTAGTAAGTGCACTGATTTATTCAGAGTGATACAGCAGAAATGACTCCAAGAGATAGTTTTGAATTGAATTTTAAACACTGTCACGTGGATTTTTATTAAGATTTTTAATCGATGGGCGGTAACAGAATTGACCATCTCTCAAACACTAGGTATTTTTCTGAGATTTTCAAGGAGTCAATAAATAAAGAATTCAGTTCTGTGTAGGAAGAAGATAAACAGGAAGCCTCTGAATTCATTTACTTTGACTCCAATCTGGATTGATTAATAAGTGCAATTTATGAACTATTTCCCACACTGACCCTGCTTTATGACTTTCCAGAAACATCCAAGGCATGTTTCTGAACAACTCAGATGTACCATGCAGACCTAGAGCAAATCAATTTATCAACAAGAGCATCCTTATTGCCTTACATGAAGTGGCAAATGTGAGAGAAACGTGATAGAAACAGAGTACAGTCAATTGTAATCAGACTTGAAGCTGTTCTGTCAGCCTTGTTAGAGAACAAAACAAATGGGTTCACTGCTTAGCTCACTGGGTCATACATTGTCTGTTGCTTGTTTTTCTCACAGCACAGAAGTAAAATAATTTTGGGTCTAAGTGATTAGTTTCATAGTTTCTATTTAACTAAAATTAATTCCTTACTTAGAGAAGTTCGTAGTTTCTATTTCATAGTGTCTCTTTTCAAATAGAGGGCTTATATAATATTATTTTGTTTCCATGTGGCCTAATGTTCTGAACTTTATTTTTTTTAATGGATATCTGGTTCATCTTTTTGCAAAGATTATTGATTTATTTTTCTTTGAAAAGCAGAATAAGAGAGAGGGAAAGAAAGAGAGAGAATGAGAATCTTCTATGTACTGTTTCACTCCCCAAATGATCAGAACAGCAAGGGCTGGGCCAGGCCAAAGGCAGGATACAGAAGTTTTGTCTGGTTTTCTCAATGGGTGAATGGGGTCCAAGTACTTAAGCCATCATTTGTTGCCTCCCAGGGTGCACATTAGCAGGAAGCTGCATGGGAAGCAGAGCTGAGTCTTGATCCCAGACACTTGAACATGGGATGTTAGCACCCCAAGGGACAACTTAACCTCCTGCACCACAACACTCTGACTGAACTTAATATGGATATTTTAGTAAGTTTTGTAAGCTTTCTGCTACTATAATATTTTATGCAAAAAAGAGATTTGTTTTATTTCTTTGAAAGGCAGAGTGGTAGAGGGAGAGACAGGATGAGAGCCATCTTCCACTCACAAATGGCCTCAATGGCTGGAGCTGGGCCAGGCCAAATCCAGGCACATGGAACTCTATCTGGGTTTCCTACACGGGTGCAGGGGCCAAGAGACTTGGATTATCTTCTGCTGCTTCCCCAGGTGCACTAGCAGGGAGCTGGATTAGAAGCAGAGCAGTTGGGACTTGAACCTATGCCCTATTATAGAATGCAGCCTTTGAAGGCAGCAGCTTAACCTGCTGTGAAAAAGCGCTGGCCCTTACTCTAATATTTTCTAAAAAAAATTATTTATTTGTTTGAACAGGAGAGAGAGAGAGAGAGAGGGAGAGAGAGAGAAAATTTCCCATCCACTGATTCATTCCCCAAATACTTGCAACAGACAAGATTGGGCATAGGCAATGCCAGGAGCTGAGAACTTGATCAGGCTCTTCCACATGGGTTTCAGGCACCCAACTACTTAAACCATCACTTGCTGCCTCCCAGGTTGCACATTAGCAGGAAGCTGGAATCAACAGCTAGAGCCCAGACTCAGAACCAGGCACTCTAATACAGTATGTGGATGTCTCAAGCAGCATCCTAACCAGTATGCCAAACACCTGCCTCCTGTATTCAGTTCTTGTAAGATGTTGATTTAGAGGGTCTTTTGACATCCAACAAAAGAGAAGAAATTTAACAAATAGATAGCAAATTTATGTACGTATACACACACACACACACACATACACACACATATACTAGACATAAATCACAAAATGCTGACTTTGTTAGATGAGGAACCTTGACAATAACTAAGTAGGAAAATACAAAATAAGACTTTAATGTGAGGATGAACTCAATATATAATAACAAGGGTTGATTTTATTTTATTTTGACAAATTCATTTGACTTCAATGACATAGATAGTTAAGAATATAAAAATAATTTCCTGGGACTTCAATGCAGTGGAAAGCACTTTTTTTTTTTATTAAAGTTAGGCTGAAATTTTCCAACAGTGAACTTAAAACCCTTGATAACTGGGAAAACCATTTCTGGATTAAACTGATAGAGGTAGACTAATAGTGAAATCATAATAGACTCTCTCCTAATTTCCTGAAGAGATGAACTTATATACACAAACAAGATGAAATCCTGCAACAATTCTATGGGGAGCAGTGATCAAGTATAGGTTTTTTTTTCCTATAGCTGGGAAAAATAATTATAGTATATCTCACAATATCTAAAAGTACATTCATCATATAAGGGTGATGGGACAGGAGAGAGGCGATGTAGACATTGTAAATAACCAGAAGAGAATGGGGCCTCTAAGACAGAAGAAAATTCCAAAGCACTCAAAGGTATTCAGGAGGGGAAACAGCATGGCATTTTAGAAAAATAACCATTATATTTTTACAGTGATGTTATGAACAATAGTTGCTCTATGAGCCAGGGTGGTTTGTATTGCAGACAATCTTTGAATTATTGTTAAGATCAGACACTACCCTAAGCATCATAGACACTTGACCTTATTAACAACCCTTGGACCACTGCTAGTGATATCTCCATTGTAAAGATGAGAAAACTAAGGCTTTGTGCAATTTAAAACTGTAGTGACGAGGAGACACATATATAATTGGTATAGCTTGAAGTTCATTTCTGGCATTCAGTCTCGAAAGTATATAAGGGCTGGTGTTGTGGCACAGGGGGTTAAGCCACCACTTGTGGCACTGGCGTCCTATATCAGATTGACTAGTGGAGTCCCGGCTCATCTGCTTCCAATCCAGCTTCCTGCTACTGTGACTGCATAAACAGCCAGTAATGACTAAAGTATTTGGCCTCCTGTCACCTGCACTGGTGACTCAGATAGAGTTCCAGGCTCCTGCCTTTGGCCTGGGCCACCCTCAGCTGTTGGCAATCATTTAAATAGTGAACCAGTGGATAGAAGATTCCCTCTCTCTCTTCCTTTCTCCCTCTCTCCCTCCCTCTACCCCTCCCTCACCCCCCCCTCTTTCTCTGTACCTCCCTACTTCCCTTTCTCTGTGTGTGGCATCCTGCCTTTCAAATAAATAAATTAAATTATTTTAAAAGTGTGAAAATATTTAAAACCTATATTGTACCACTTTCTATCATAATGTGAAAGCAGACTGAAGTGAAAATGACCCAAACTTCCATAAGCATAAAGTATCATAGAAATAAATTCCCATGGATATTTTGAAGAACAGACAACATTGTAGAAAATCAGCTTAGTGATGTAGAGTACAAACATCTCAAGTTCTCTCTGAATGAAAAGAAAAAAAAATGTTAAGATTATATGTAACCGTCAAAATGTTAACAAGATCCGAAGGAAAATGGTAGTGGGAATGAATGACAGAGAGTGGAGATCTAATTAACAAATAACGGTTAACCTTGGAAGGTTACATTTAAAAATAGATGATCCGCAGGGTACACATTGTAGTTGTGCAAACTCCTCAAGAGACTTCAGTGGAGAAAACAAAATAAGGGTCAGCTTGACTGCAGCATTGCAAGATAAAGGCTAGTATTGGGTTTGTGACGGTAGAGCTGGAACATTCTCCTGTGTATCTTGTCTAAAGTTGCTCTGCTTGGTTCAATCGCTGTCTCAGCCAGATGAATATAAATCTAAAAGAATAAAGTGGTCAGAACATGAAATCCCAACACATCATGAATGCATGGCTGTTAACAGCAGGCATTAAGAGTTTAATTCTTCTAGTCCCGGTCAGGGCGCCGGATTCTGTCCCGGTTGCCCCTCTTCCAGTCCAGCTCTCTGCTGTGGCCAGGGAGTGCAGTGGAAGATGGCCCAAGTGCTTGGGCCTTGCACCCCATGGGAGACCAGGAGAAGTACCTGGCTCCTGCCATCGGATTAGCGCGGTGCGCCGGCCGCAGCACGCCGGCCGCGGCGGCCATTGGAGGGTGAACCAACAGCAAAAGGAAGACCTTTCTCTCTGTCTCTCTCTCTCACTGTCCACTCTGCCTGTCAAAAAAAAAAAAAAAGAGTTTAATTCTTAAAAAAAAAAAAACCCTATCAATTAGGCTATTTATTAGAAAAAACTGATCATCTTTTTCTCTCATCAATAATGAGAAATGTTTGTAATAAGACAAACCTTTTACTTTTTACTACAATGTGTATGATGATGAGATACTTTTGGGATAATCGATGGAAAATCCACATCTTTCAACCTGTACAAGCTAACATATTTGTCCTTTTCCTGCTAGATGAAGGGAAAAAACAATCATGGTGCATACAAACTGATTAATTCAAGTATATAACTCTATGTTTAGGAAGCAACAGTAACTTAGGATGAATGTATTTCTTATTTATAGTATAGCCAAGGATATTAAATTTTTCCACAGGAGAGGTTGATCATTTCCAGAGTAGGTAAGATGAACAACATTAATTCAGCTGAGTTTAAATTTGCTTTTAAGAAATCATCCTGCTTAGAGAATTAACTTGCAAAATTGAATGATTATATGCAAGCAAGAAATATCATGTGGTAAATGGTGAGAAAAGCAAAGTTCTTTAAAAAGTGCAATAGGAGGAAGCTAGACAACTTGCTCCTGGAACATTCTCACAGGGCAGTAAGAAGGCAGGAAGCACAACCCCGTGGGCCTCTCGTGTTCGTGCTTCTTAGCCCTAAGCACTTGTTTGCCAAAACCATGTGTGTAATAAAAGGTAGTGCACCAGGGCCTGCACCATGGCACAGCTCATTAAGCTGCTGCTTGCAATGTCAGCCCACTTCAGAGTGCTGGTTTGAGTCTCTTCCAATCCAGCTTTTTGCTAATGCACTTAGAAAGGCAGTGGAACATAGCTCAAGTACTTAGACCCTGCTGCCCATGTAGAAGACCAGGGTAGAGCCCCTGGCTCCTTGCTTTGGCCTGGCCCAGACTTGGCTATTGTGACCATTTGGGAAGTAAACCAGCACATGAAACATATTCATTCTCTCTCTCTCTCTCTCTCTCTCTCTCTCTTTCTGCCTTTTAAATAAATAAATAGATAGATAGATAGATAGATAGATAGATAAATAATTTTATTAAGTAGTTCGCTATTGGCACAGCAGATTTTTCTCCCCATTAAATTATCTTCTTCATATATGACCGTGGTTTTTGTTCTTTGTTTTGGACCTGAGCTTAGTATTTCACTAACTAATCAGAAACTAAGCCTAGATCCAGGTCCTCCTCCCTAGAATAATGCTGAGGAGGGACATGTATAGAAACCTGGAAATGTGAGTAATGTGGAAGAAATGGAAAATATTTCATCTGCAGGAAAGACTTGGGGTGTACACGAAAGCTGCCTTTGAATGTTTGAAATGCTTCCCTTACAGAAATGGAGTAAATTTCTGACATCAGATACAGAACAAGAAGAAAGATCTCAGCTTACACAAGTGTGGGTTGGAAGCAGTGTTTACGTGATGATTTGTACCTGCTTATCAGCAGAAAAAGGCATGGGCGGGGCAGGCTAAGATTATTTGCATATGCCTCTGTGTATTGATGAACAATTTAGGAGGAGATTTAAGGAAATCAGTCTCCCAAGGAATAATTACCAAAAAACAAACCAAAACAAAACAAAAAACCAAACCTGACAATAAAAAAGACTTAATATTTATTGAGCATCCGCTATGTTCCAGGCACTATATTATATACTTCATAAAGATCTGATTTCAACTTAAGAACAGGTAGACAGGTAGATACAACATCTTTTTTTTTTTCATGCAGATAAATTCATTTTTGCATTTACTAACTGTGTATATGAGAATCATGCAGTGAGTAAATGACAAATCTAGGATTTAAATCCAGGTGTGACAGACTTGTCTTTATAGAATATTATGTGGCTTCCATTTTTCAGGAAGGAATTCTTCATTAAAATGTGCTCTTAGGGGGCCCACGCTATAGTGTAGTAGGTTAAACCTCTGTCTGCAGTGCTGGCATCCCATATGGAAGATAGTTCATGTCCCGGCTGCTCCTTTTCCCATCCAGCTCGCTGCCATGGCCTGGGAAAGCAGTGGAAAAAGGTCCAAGGGCTTGGGTCCATGCCAACCATGTGGGAGACCCGGAAAAAGCTCCTGGCTCCTGGCTCCTGGCTTTAGATCAGTCCAGCTCTGGCTGTTACGGCCATCTGGGGAATGAACCATCTGATGAAAGACCTTTCTATCTGTCTGTCTGTCTCTCTCTCTCTCTCTCTGTGCCTGCAATTTTGCCTTTCAAATAAATCAATAAATCTTTGAAAAAATATTTTAAAAATATTCTCTTAGAAGATGAAACTCTTTGAAGTGAATTGTGAACGTCTCTGTTGAGTTCAGTGACTGAGGGAACTCATTTTCTCTGCGTGTGTGTGTGTGTGCGCACTGCGAACTCAATTTCTCTGACTTAACATTTGAAAAAGACTTTAGCTTGTGTTCTTAGATTCAAAGGTGAGGAAATCTTTAGCGCCAGGCCCTTAAATACAAGACAGAAAGACTTAAAAGGGAGTTGAAACTGCAGGACTTTTACCAGATTTACTATAAAACGTTTAGAATTTTAGGGTTCAAAATTCTAAAAATTCTTAAGTTGCATGTTTGTACAAATGTGTATGTACACAGTTTGGCTTAATGGATCTTTATAATTTGCTAACAATAACTAGGGCTGAGGTGCTTGGGTATCTTCAGGTGTGAGAACAGAGAGAAAAAGTTTTGTGCTAGGTACCTGGGGTTTGTGATTATAGTTATTCCTCATGACATTCCTGAAAAATATTTATATCAGAACATGGGAAACCAAGACTCTGAGATACTCAGCAGTCTCACAACTTCTCCATTGCACCAAGATTGGCCCTTGGGTTCTTCAGGATCCAGAGCTCTTTTCACTGTGTCGAATCCTTTCATCTCAATAAACATTTGTCCTGGGGAATAGAACAGTTTTAGTCCTCGCCAGCAGAACTCAGGCAACAGGATGTCTTCCTAAGGACATCCAAAGTAGGAGAAGAAGCAAGCTGCCAGTTTCATCATGGATCCAGCAGTGGTTGGAGTGTAGCCACTTCCCTTTGAAGATGGAGCTGTGTGATGCCTGCGGAAACTGAATAGCAGGGAATTAGAAATATTTTTACATAAGAAGAAAACTTTTCCTTTGTGATGCCAACCAAGAAAAGCAAATGTTTTAGTTAGTTTTTTTTTCTAGCTTTGGAACTGTTTGATTCTTAGTGATCCATAATGCAGAAACATATTGATACATTGTATGATATGCCATAGGAATGATTTCTATAAGCATAATGTAGATTATAATGCATATGTTTGCCCAAAAGGACTAAATAAAAATTATACTGCTGGTACAGCTGCTACTAAAACTAACAGTAAATAGTTTTTAAAAGATTGTTATATGTTTGAGAGGCAGAGAGAAAGAGAGAGGGAGAGAGAGAGAGGGAGATTCCATCTGCTGGTTCACACCCCAAATTTTCATAGTGGCTGGGGATAGGCCAGGATGAAGCCAGGACCCAGGAGCTTCACCCAGGTCTCCCACATGGTTGCACGTGCCCCACAGCTTTCTCAGGTGCATTAGCAGGGAGGTAGATCAGAAGTGGAGTATGTGGGACTTGAACCGACACTCAGGGCATGCTGGTGTTCCAGGTGGCGGCCTATTCCACAGCATCACAATGCCAGCCCCACTAACGGTAAATATTAGTTGAGTATCTTTTTTGTCACCAGCACTGTATTATGTGCTTTTTACAAAGCACTTTGTGATGAGCTTCATTTGCCATCCTTTTCAGGTGAGAAAACTGAGATTAA
This sequence comes from Oryctolagus cuniculus, assembly GCF_051225735.1. Lineage (NCBI taxonomy): Eukaryota > Metazoa > Chordata > Mammalia > Lagomorpha > Leporidae > Oryctolagus > Oryctolagus cuniculus. The sequence goes on along the minus strand of NC_142869.1, from coordinate 142,971,193 downwards.
TGGAGATTAAAGACCTTGCCTCACTTTCACAGTCATCTAGTGGCCAAGATGGGACAAACACGCAGCATTCCAGGTGTCTACTGGTGCATTGTGTGCCATTGCATGGTGCACCCCTGGTGCATTTGATTCTTCATACTTTAGAATCTTCCTTGTGCATTATTCTCATCAGATATTGAAGCCTATGAGCATCAGTACTGGATAGGGTCCAGGCATTTCCAACTCAAGACAGTCAATGTAAAAACTGAAAAGACCCTTTCCTTTTTAATTCAGCCAAAGAAAATTTTTGATAGGGAAGCTTTTAATTTGAAAGCAAAGGCTTCATTAATCTTACCCACTCCAGTAAGCACTATTAGCATAATCATTGAGTAGTGGTTAATTATTTAGCCAACACAGCCACACACTTCATACATGTGCCATTTAATTCAGTGATTAGAATATGCATTTCTTTGTTCCAGATTTATTTGATCACAATGACTAAATCAGAGACACAATTTGATACTTGACTACATTATATATTTTTCAGAGCTTTCAGAAACTATCCTTGTAGAATGAGAAACACTATATGTAAATATGAAAAATTAATGGCCTGGTTATTGTCTAATCAGGACCCTGGCTTCTCCCTTTGCAGCTGTTAACACGTAATCGAATCCTAAAGCCTTAAGAAAATGAGAAGAGAGCAGGTTTATTGAATGAACAGGATGTTTCTTTCCAGACCACTAGTCTATGCTTTACTGGTGTCCACTTTAATTGATACCATATTGCTGAATCTCAGTGGCACCCTGAAAATGCTCCCTAAGGCTTCCCACTCCTCCATCTGGAGGCAAACTCTGAACAAGGCTGGAAAATTGCCTGCTTTCTGCAAGTATAAATAACCACGCTGTTTGTTTTTATGATCTGCAGTCTACAGGTACACACTGGTATACTTAGCATTAGCACCTTTGTTTATAAACATAATTCAGTGTCAGTATTTCCTCTTCAAAGATCACTTTCAGTATGCTATCCACCTATTTAAAAACCTACTAACTGATTGTTTTTAACATAAATATTTAGCTTGAACAGTTCTTAAAATCCTTCGCTTCCTACCACTGGACTTCAAACTTTATTTTTTAGAGCAGTGTTAGGCTGTCAGCAAAAATGAGAGAAAAATACAGAGATTTTCCATATCCTCCTGGCCTCTACCCATGTACAGTGTCTCCCTTGTCAACATTCCCCACAGAATGGTGCATTTGTTACAATGATGAGCCTCCATTGACACATGATTGTCATCCCAAACCCACAGGATTCCCTGTTGGTGCTTTGCACTCTTTATGCTTGGACAAATGTATAGCTGCATATACCCACCATTGCAGTATCCTCTAGAGTAGTGTCACTCTCATAAACATCCCCTGTGCTCTGTTTTTCCTTCAAATCCCTTGCAATCACTGATCTTTTTACTATTTCCATAGTTTTGTCTACCACTTTTTTTTTAATTTATTTTTTGAAAGGGAGAGAGAAGGGGAATGAGGGAGAGGGAGACGTCTTCCATATGCTGTTTCACTCCTCAAAAGCCCACAACAACCAGGGGCTGGGGAAGGCTGAGGCCAGGGGTTGGGAGCCCAACTCCTTTCAGGGGTGCACATTACCATGAAGCTGGAATCTAGAGCAGAGCTAAGATTCAAACCCAGGCACTCTGACGTGGGATATGGGTGTCCCATGTGACATCTTAACTATTGTGCCAAGAGCTTTCCCCTGCATTTTAATTTTGAATCTCTGTTCCTCATTAGTTCTCCACTTAGACTGGTCCAACTAATATTTTTCTTGTTCCTAGAATATATAACTTTTATATACTCCATTTCATCCCACCTAGCCAATCTTTAGATTTCCTTCTCTTCAAAATCAAGACCAGAGCTCATCTATTTCAGGAAATCTGTCATAATTCACCTAAGCTAAACTTCTACCCTAATATTTTCCATTTCTCCAGTAGCTTATGTTTCCAATCTTATTCATTCATCCTCTCACAAATATTTGAAGTGTCTACTTTGTGCCAATAAACCCTAGGAATACAACATGAATTGAGACACAAATGGTTCTTGCATTCACAGAACTTGCAATTATTGGAGGATACTAAAAAGTTAAGGGATGGGTCTATCAACATGGCTCATTTGGTTAATCCTCCGCCTGCGGCACCGGCATCCCATATGGGCACTGGTTCTGGTCCCGGTTGCTCCTCTTCCAGTCCAGCTCTCTGCTGTGGCCTGGGAGGGCAGTGGAGGATGGCCTAAGTGCTTGGGCACCTGCACCCATGTGGGAGACCAGGAAGAGGCACCTGACTCCTGGCTTTGGATTGGCATAATGCCAGCCATGGCGGCCATTTGGGGAGTGAACCAATGGAAGGAAGACCTTTCTCTCTGTCTCTCTCTCTCTCTCTCTCTCTCTCTCACTGTCTATAACTCTGTCAAAAAAAAAAAAAAGTTAAGGTCTAATGACAATAGAGTGAAACAACTAACAATTAAGAGGGATCATATCAAGCGTATATGAGGGTATCTAACTCAGATTTAGGGCTCTGATAAGACTTCCTGTTATCCAGGAAAGTTCTAGAAATGGAATAGAGGTTAGTCAGGTAATAGAGTTCCAGGCAGAAGGAACATCCTTTGTAAAGTCACAGGGGCAAGGATTTAAGAATCACTTAAAATGGGTAGAATATGGAAAAGGAAAGGCCATCATGAAGAGACTTGGAAGCCACGTTAAAGTGTAACTCTACTAATTTGCACCTGTTTAGTGCAGCTTTGCCTTAACCTCACAGGATTTAAGATCCAGGCAAAATTAAGAGGCCTAGAATTTAGTGACTTTGTGATGAATGTTCCAGTGATTATTCAGGAGATATTTCTAAATGTCTCGTATTTAAACAACCATTAAAGTTTTCATCCTCTCTTCCACTTTTCCAATAGGCTAATCATAATATTTTTGCAATTAAGTAATGGGACTTTCTTAAAGACAGGTACTGATGAGGAACAAATCATGGGTAATTCCTAAATTAGGTATATTTTGTGCATTCTTTCTGGTACACAGATAAACAGATATACTTGAACTTGTGTGGTGCTAGATTAACTCTGTAACTAAGATGTAGATTCAAAATTATTTCAGGAGAGACCAGAGGTATCTGATGGTTGACAGCACATTCCTAAGGTAATGCTTACAACCCTTCAGATTTTACAAATAATCTCCCTTCTCCGTGCTATTGTGGGAGTTAAGGAGTTGGCAGTGGTCAGAAAGGAATGGGGATTTGCCAGCATGTTAGCTTTCCCTGTTGTGAAACACACTTGCTATTATGGAAACTCATGGTGCCCCTGTGGTTTATATGCAAGCATCATTCCTCCACAGGTCCACCAAATTATGAACAATATAATTAGCACATTTTATAATGTGTTTTGGCATGAATTACATGTTTTAATGTGTATAAAATTATAGAAAATGGTCAACAATAAAATAAAAATAAACATGGGTAAGTGCAGTACATTCAACATTTGTGATATTGTTTCTACGAAAACAACAAAAAAGATATAAAACCAAATTAATAGTCATGAGAAAAGGAAAAGTTCTTGTTAAATAATTATTATTAAATAATTCTTGCAAAACATTACCTCATACTGTATTATAATACTTGTCTAAGGAATTTGCAGACCATATGCATTCCTCTTAAATTATTAGAAAGAGAAACATGGATGTTGTTCAAATTTGCTCTCTCTCTCTCTCTTTATACACACACTCAAACACACACACACACAATGAAACAATATTCAACCATAAAAAAGGTTAAAAATCTTGTAGTTTGCAATAACATGTGTAGAACTAGTGTTCATTTTGTTATATAAAATAAGCCAGGCCCAAAAAGACACTCATGTGCAGAATCCAAAACTTTTAGCTCACAGAAGTTGGGAGTAGAATGATGGTTAGCAGAGGATCAGGAGAGCAGGGAGGAAGCACGGATGTCGAAACATTGACCAAAGGTGATTGACAGTGAGATGGGAGAAAGAAGTTCTGCTGTTCTGTTGCCCCCTGGGGTGACTGTAGTTAATGGACTGTATATGTTTCTGGGGGAACGGGAGGGGAGCAGGAGCTAGAAGAATGGATTTTGAATGTTTTCAGCATAAAAAATAACAAATTGGGGCTGGCATTTAGGTATAGTGGGTTAAGCCTCCACCTTCAATGCTGGCATCCCACATGGGTGGCAGTTCGAGACCTGGCTGCCCATCTCCAGTCCATCTCCCTGCTAATGTGCCTAGGAAAGCAGTGGAGGATAGCCCAAGGGCTTGGGTCCCTTCACCCGTCTGGGAGACCCAGATTCTAGAAGCCCTAGGTTTCTGGCTTCGACTGGGCTCAACCCTAGCTGTTGAGGCCATATGGGAAGTGAACCATTAGATGGAGCATCTCTCTCTCTCTCTCTCTCTCTCTCTCTCTCCCTCTCTCTCTTTCTGTAACTCTGCCTTTCAAATAAATAAAACAGCAAATAGTTTGAGGATATGGAATAAAATTGCCATGATTTGAACATTATACAATGTAAATGTATGTCAACATATCTGGTACCATGTAAAATGTATAATTTTTATGTATCACAAATAAAAATAAATTTAAAATAATTTCAGAAGCACTTCAAACAAGAGAAATCCTCAAAATAAGGCTTGTATAGGAGGGTCATAACAAGTTCATAAAAGCCTCAACCTTGAAACAACCCAAATGCAATAAATGAGTGAATACATAAATTGTGATATTTTATTATAATAGAATATTCCTTCTCAATAAAAAGGAATGGATTACTGATACATGCAATAGATGGATAAATTTTAATATTAATGCTTAGCAAAAAAGCTAGACTCAAAACACACATGTTATATGATTTGATTTTTATGAGGTCTTGGAACAAGCAAAACTAATACACTGCTATTTTTTTTCTTTATTTGAAAGGGAGAGAGAGAGAGAGAGAGAGAGAGAGAGAGAATCTTTTACCCACTGGCTTACTTCCCGAATGTGCGCAATGTCCATGGCTAGGCCAAGCCAAAACCAGAAGCAGGAACTCATTCTGAGTCTCCCATGTGGCAGCAATACAAGTGCTTTACGTATCTTCGGCTGCCTCAAAAGGTGTCTATTAGCAGGAAGCCAGAACTGGAAGCAGAACCAGGACTGGAATCCCCTCATTCCAAAATGGGATGCTAATGTGCTAAGCAGCATTCTAGTCATTGTGTAAAATGGCTGCCCCATAAAACTGACACGTAGTGACTGAATGCAGATTAGAGGGTCCCATGTGGGAGATGGGGAGAAAACTACAAAGGAGTGCGGAATGTTTTGGGTAAGGAAAGGCTTCTGAATCTCCATTAGAGTGATGGCGGGCTACATAGATGCATACATTTGAAAACAACCATTAAACTTGGAACATTTTATTGTATTTAAATTGCACCTGGAATTTTTTGTGTTTTCCTGATAATATCAGGTTACAGTATTTACACTGTATTTACAGTAATTATTATGATAGCTTCTCCAGAAAATACGTTTTTTTCTAAAAGTAAAATTCTGTTTTGATAGCATTATAAAATTTCAAATATGTATTTTGGAATTGACTATAATCTATTAATTTGAGTGGCTAAAGTGTGATTGGATAAAGAATTTAAACGATTTGGCCAGCGTCACAGCTCACTAGGCTAATCCTCCGCCTGCGATACCGGCACCCCGGGTTCTAGTCCCAGTTGGAGCACCGGATTCTGTCCCGGTTGCTCCTCTTCCAGTCCAGCTCTCTGCTGTGGCCCAGGAAGGCAGAGGATGGCCCAAGTGCTTGGGCCCTGCACTCGCATGGGTGACCAGGAGAAGCACTTGGCTCATGGCTTCGGATAGGCATAATTTTGGCCGCAGTGGCCATTTGGGGGGTGAACCAACGGAAGGAAGACCTTTCTCTCTCTCTCTCTGTCTCTCTCTCTCTCACTGTCTAACTCTTCCTGTCAAAAAAAAAAAAAAGAATTTAAACGATTTGATAAAATTGTTTAAATTTATTTAAAAGTTCTTATGTTGAATGCTAAGTTGTAGGTCAACTCCTAATTTTATAAAGAGTGGTTGCCACGGTCCCGTAGTGAATACAAAGTAATCAATGTAAAAGAATAGTAGCCTAATTCCAAACATATTTCTAAATAAGAAACTTGGTCTGATAGTGGTAATGCAATTTTGGTCTCTTCTATTTAAAAATTATACTGGAAAAAAAGTTTTAAATTTCCTAGACCCTTTTCATAGATTTCTGTTGGTCACCTCTGTGCCTACCATAGGAACAGAAAGCCATTACAATAAACGGTTGACACCATTTTCACATCCTCTATATTTTGTTTGTTTGAGAGCCATTTGTCAGCTGTATTTTAGAATTCTAGGGTTTGTGAACCACAGGACCTGTAAATCCCGTGTGAGCATTTATTTCTGCTTGGCTTTTTGCTTTGAAATTGACATGTGGGGATAGGAAATGTTGCTTTGCCTCTCACTTCAAAGGAGCCTGGACTTACTCTTCAGGTTCCTTTCTGCTTTTCCCTGATAAAAGCCTTCATATTTTTCACCATACATTCTTACACTTCTGTGAACCACAAGGATCGTGTGAATTTAAATGATCTTTTCAGGAGAGATAAAAGGTCAAGAATTTATGGACCCTTCTTCTAATGTGTGTTTCTTTTTTCATTTAAAAGCCTTGCAATATTTTAACATTTTATCTAAGACTTTTTTTTTATCTTCACAAAGAAGAAAACAATTGTTAAACCTGCCAGGATGTAAACAAGTTGTAATGTAGTATTTAATAAGCATCTGCATCTGCTTGGCTAAAAAGAAAATAATTCGTTGGTTTTCCATTTTCATAATGAAGCCAGACAACCTCAGCCAAAGGCTGAGCTCTGCAATGTATTTTTAAATGACACCTTGACCTTCTGGCTGAAGGAAAAAAAGCAGGCGATACCTCATTTTATCATTATGTTGGGTAATTTTAAAGCTGGCTCAAAGTCTGGATATAAATCAATCAAAGTGTTGAATAAATATGAGGTCTTTCAACCTCATGCTCTTCAGTGTGGTAAATGAGTGGAATACATTATTTTTGTGTGTTAGTTCCACACTTAATTTACTTTGACTCTAAGTTGATTTTCCATTTTTAGTGTTCACAGTTTTTCCTTCAGCTGGTACCCACAGAAAGTGGATGTAATAGTAACTTTTTAAATTAAATAATTTATCAGTATTTTCCACATAAATTTATTGGACAACCTTTTCTGTGCTACACATGGGACAAGGTGTTGGGAAGTTACATAGGGATAATCCTGCCCCTGTCAAGTCTCTTGTGAGGTGCAGATTGCTCCTGTTTTAAATTATTCCTTATATTTCTAATTTTCTGGAATTAAGAATTTGTAGAAGTCCTCCAACAACATGTCAGAATTGTATTTTAAGCCATAATGCATATCTATGTGACTATACTGGCTGCCTTCACAGGAGTTTTTGAAACCTAAATAGTTGGCACAATAAGAATCAAAGCAGGTGGGGTATGTTCATCTCCTGATCATTAATCAGTAACAGCAAAAGCTCCGAGTCAGATGGGGCTCTACAGTCATCTTTGCTCAGATATGAGAAGAAAACATGGCTGTGCCCAGGGATTCAGAGTGCACATGTTAACCCCAGCTTCCCTAGTCTCACCTACAAAGATTCTGAGTCAGTACCCAGAGGTGAAGATTCAGTGTTTTTTAATAAAACTCTCATGATACAGCTGGATTGAGTGCCAACATTGGAAAGCCATTGATTTATAGCCCAGTCTCCAATACAATATAAACATTCCATCTCTGCCTCAGAATAATGACTTTCAGCTCCTGTTTACATGTTGCTAGAGACCAAGAACTTGCTGCCTCTTAAAGGGAAATATTTCACTTTTAGCTACCTCTAGTTATTAGAAAGAGTTTCCCTTTACTGAATTAATATTTGCTCTCGGCCGGCGCCGCGGCTCACTAGGCTAATCCTCCACCTTGCGGCGCCAGCACACCAGGTTCTAGTCCCAGTCGAGGCGCCGGATTCTGTCCCGGTTGCCCCTCTTCCAGGCCAGCTCTCTGCTGTGGCCAAGGAGTGCAGTGGAGGATGGCCCAAGTGCTTCGGCCCTGCACCCCATGGGACACCAGGATAAGCACCTGGCTCCTGCCATCGGATCAGCGCAGTGCACCGGCCGCAGTGGCCATCGGAGGGTGAACCAATGGCAAGGGAAGACCTTTCTCTCTGTCTCTCTCACTGTCCACTCTGCCTGTCCAAAAAAAAAAAAAAAAAAAAAAAACTTGCTCACTTCTGGTGTCTTCTCCCTTCTGGAGCAATACAGAATAAAATGAATTTCTCTTCTTTGTTGTAGAATTCCATAGGCTACAATTTGAAGATGGTTAGATCTCTTCTTCAGGAATGTGCCTTCAGTTCAATGTTTTGAACATGGTAGCCAAAGATCGCTTTAAGACAGATAATGAGATATAGCTACAGCTGCTTACGGACAGGATCCTATCCGTAAGAGCCTTCCTCTAGCCCAATTTATCTTTGTTGTCCTACTGATAGCTGTGACTTGGATGGAGGGAAGACTGTGATGAAAATGCGTATGAATGTGTCATTTCCCTCCACCTAACTACTATAGAGAAACAGATTTCATGGGAAGAAGCATTGATTGGGTGGTAGTCCTGGTGACAAGGACGTAAGGAAGGGAGAAGGCCACACTCACATGGATGGGAAAGTGTCAGAATTCTAAGGGACTCCTTGGAGAGAAGCTCCTGGGAATGGGTAATCTTTCATTCAGCCCTCAACCAAAGCAAGAAGAATGCCTTGCAAAAGTCTCCAAAAAGAGATAAAATGAGGGGAAAGGAGGCTGACTTGATCCTGACTGGTGTTTTGAATGGGTTCATTTTTTTTTGCTGGAAAAAAAATATCTCATTTCGTCTTGAATGTTATCATAATATCCTTGGAACCAATTCTAAAGAAAATAAGCAAAATCATGCTTCCCTTGTGAATATGGAAAATAATCAAAGAATAGCATGCTGTATATCAGTATGCTATCCACAACACTACCAGCAAAGCACAGAGGGCCCCATCAACTTCTTTCTCTGTGGGGAATTTTGAATGTAAGTACCAAGTACTAATCTTCTGAGGGCAGATCACCCTCCAGATTCGTAGTAGCTCAGGCAGTCAGAAGAAACACGAGCCTTGTGAGAGATTTGCTTATGTAGCCTTTGGGGTTGGTGTTCCCCTCTGTTTCTGAACTCTCTGTCTCCCTCTCAACTATAGGTTAAAATAGTATCCCTAAAAAATTTTTGTTGAACAGAAGCTATGTGCTGAGCCACATATATCTTTCTATGTATTCTTTAAGTTATAATGGGACCCGGAGTGCTTTACTGGGGACAGGGCATCCATCAGGACGGAAGGAACACAGAGAGAGAGAGGGTGCCCAGTTGCTTGGACTGCATGGTTGAATGGAGAAAAATTGGAAATAAAAAATTTTAAATTATGTTATTGTTATGTTATTGTTCTTCTCTGGCTGCTGCTAAAATATCCCCTAGAGGATTTCACTCATATGGGGCCATTAAAACAAGGACAGTGACAAATTAAAAAGGAGAACAAAAGTGATAAAATGTTTAGAAAGCAGAGCTTGTCAGAAAAGGTGAACCTAACTACCTATGCTCAGCCTGAAGGAAAATAAAGAAATCTGAGGGACGCTTGAGAATGAGCCAAGATATGCTGGGGTAGAAATCAATTATTCTTATTAACAAAAGGGCAGGAGTTGGGGTGACAGCCTTAAAGCCTGCCAGAAATAAATGATGTGAGGTTAAACACTAGAAAAGATCTATAAATTTTTTTTTCCAAAACTGCTCAATAAAAAAGGAAGCTGAAGGAATTATTAAAAACAGATGTTAAGGGACACAATTGTGAAAATGTATTTGACAGAAACATGTAAGGCTGGGATGGGACCTAGAGCCCACAGATATAATCTTTGATACATTATGTCAATCCTACTATATGCAGTCTCATAAACGTAGTATGGGGAAGCATGCTAATATCACTGGTAACTTTATTGGTGATATCAAGGTTCTCCTGTTTGTCAAAAATACAATGTTTAGTAACGATTTTGTTTGTACTAATTATCTTTCTGCTTATACTTGTATGCATCACCATCACTCTAAATTTCTTTGTCAGGCCAAGGTAGAATTTCTCAAAAATCCTACACACATGTGGAACATGGATACAGAGTAGTAATTATGCAGGGCATATTTTAAGTACACCTTTAAAATTTCAGGGAAAGAAATCACACCTGTTTTTTTTTTTTCCTTCCTGAAATTTACTGAAAAGTGGATTCTTGTTCACACATATGATTTTCATTGTATTTCTTGGCTGTAGCCATTCACTTCTTCTCTAATATATGAGCTGGAAAGCTTAAGTTCATTCGAATCTAGTCTTTTACTAAGCACATCTTGTTCATAGGTGTTTCTTTTGCAGACCCTCACAATGTAAGTGAAACCACAAAAACCACTAGTTCCAAAAGAGCCCCTCGTAAAGCTCGTCAGTGGGCTCTGCATTCAAGGTCAAAGACGGTTTCCCTACTCCCACAGGGAAATTTGTGACCAAACTTTTTTTTGCTGTTTTATAATTAGGGTTGGTCTATTCCAAGTGAACGTTCATGGTGAGATTATATGCCATGATCCCTACCTTCATGGATAAAGCCTGGAAGTCCACTGATTATTTTCTTTGATAATTTCCTGGAAAAACTGTAACTAGTGTCTTTAAAAAATACAGAAGGTCTGGTTCATGGACTAGAAGACTATGTGATAATAATGATTGAAATTCACTTTCGTGTATTCATATATATATGTTTATGTATATTCACTTTCATAAATATATATGACAACTTGAGCCTTTCAAGGTTGATATATTGAATTGTGATTATCCAAACACTGTGCTATATCCAGCCAGCCCAGAAAGAGCACTTGGCGTGTAGGTTATGAAAAACACTTTTACATGATGAGAAGATTCAGAGCTGTGAACTCTATTCTTTTGTGTCATTAGAAGAAGCCATATTATTCTTATGAAACATTTTAAATGATCAAGAAATTTAACTCTTAAATTTCTTAAAAGTTTTTTTCTTTTCCAGAATAAGTACCAGACAATAACTAGTATCTTCTTGACTGTTGTGTTGGTTTTAAAGTCCCGTTGCACTATTTTCCACCAAAAGGAATGCTGTATTGGTTTTCAGTAACAGCCCCGGGCAGGACACTATTTTGCAGAACACTTGGCTCAAGTTTAAAAATGTGATCTGCTGATTAGGGATAGGATATGTATCTCTAATAGTCCAAGACCTGAGAATAACTGCAATGCCTGGGATGTGGGACAGAAACGTATATGGGAAATGGGGGAAATGCTTCATTTGTAGAACAGTCCATGCTCACAGTTTTCAGTGCATAGAATCAATGCTAAGTTCATTAAAACAGCATTAGGAAACCAGGGTAGCTTGGCACTCATCTAAGGCTGTATCTCTTTTCTATCTCCATCTCCCTAAAGCCCTTAGAAAAATTTCCTAAACCTTGCCAATGGCCTGTCAATCTATAAACCCAGTGAAGTTTCTTCTCTCCCTTTTTCCTTATTCATTTTCTACCTCTGGCATCTTTTTTTAAAGGTACTGTTCCTTTGCTGTCCATGACACTGGGTATCTTCATTCTGCCCCTTCCTGTTCCTATTGGCTCTTTCTGTTACCTGAAGGAAGGCCGTGGAAGCCGTGGGGTTCTTGTCTTTATGCAAAAAAGAATTCAGGAATGAGAGAGAGAGCGGAGTGATAAGGCTTTACTGGGGACAGGGCATCCATCAGGACAGAAGGAACACAGAGAGAGAGAGGGTGCCCAGTTGCTTGGACTGCATGGTTGAATGGAGAAAATACACCTGGGCAGGCCAGGCGGGCGGCTCGGCAGGGAGGCAAGTGGCTGAGCATGCAGTCCACTTGGACATACTAGGTTTCTAAGGGAGTCTGTTTACCCGCCTAGTCCTCTCATCCAGGAGAAAGGATGAAGAGTCCTGGCAGAACTGTTTGTTGGGTGAAAATTAGCAAATTCCTCCCCAGATTGGCTGGGCTTCCCTTAGGGCGTGTCTGAGAAAGTGTTATTGCCCCATGTTATCAGGTAACCCCTTTGGTCCTGAGGGGAGAGAACTCTCCTGGGAGCTTTCCTTGTGGGGAGGGCTGGGACCACCTGGGAGGTTTTCAGGGTCTGGGCAGGACTTTGAAGTGCAAGATGCTGGGCTTCTGGAGCCTCCACAGTAGGTGCTGGTCTTCAGGCCTTTCTCAATTTCTGACTCCTACCTAACATTTCCACCTTAAAGTCACTATTGTGACAGCCTCCAGATAGATCCTGCTGACCTGTATGGCCTAACCACAGATAAGGTCATCAAGGGTCACTGCTCTGCACCTCTCCCACAGGTGTCAGGACTCAGATTTTGTGTCCACCACAGCTAGCCTGTTCACAATTGCTTTGATCATGAATCTTTTGCCAGTTTGGTCAGTACTGCCTGTCTGTATTTTCTTCCATATCCCTACTAATACTGAATATATTAAAAATTAGATTCTTTCAAATTTTACCAATAGCTTGCCAATTATTTACTTCCTATTGTTCTTATAATCAGCCATGAAGGATTTGAGGTGGTTGAGAAGAGTACTAACCAAAATCTGGATTGGACTTTACCTTCTTTTTTTTTTTAACTTTTTAAAATTTTATTTGAAGGCAGAGTTAGAGAGAGAGAGAGAGAGAGAGGTGTTCCATCTGCTGGTTCACTCCCCAGATGGCTGCAATGGCCAGAGCTGCGCCAATCTGAAGCCAGGAGCCAGGAGCTTCTTCCAGGTCTCCCATGCGAGTACAGGGGCCCAAGGACTTGAGCCATCTTCTGCTGCTTTCCCAGGTCATAGCAGAGAGCTGGATCAGAAGTGGAGCAGCCAGGACTCGAAGTGGCACCCATTTGGGATGCCGGCACTGCAGGCGGTGGCTTTACCTGCTGTGCTACAACGCTGGCCCCTACCTTCTTTCTTTTAACATGATGTATTTTTAGGAGTTAATCAATAAAGCAAAACTTTAAAACTCAGGTTTGTTTCTTAGAGGAGATGTTTAACTACTTCATATCTGCATATCTAAAGCATTGAGCAGTTTTGGGTATATCTTGACTCCAAAATTTGACTTTCTGAAACAAAACATTCCTGAGGAAATAGAAGTAGAGACTAAAACTAGCATTTATCCTACTCACATTTTAGAAATAACATATCAGTTTTGTTTTGGGAATCTGGTGCTATCTCACAAACCAAAGAAATCCTTGTGATTACAGGGCTTATTTTTAAACATGAATTGGTCATTGTATGTTTTTCTTTGCCCTCCAGACTGTCCCTTTGTGGGTGGGGAATGTCCGGGCCACATAATGACCACAAAGTCACTGTCTAGTCCTGCCAAAGCAACCACAATAGGGACTCAAAATTCAATAAACCCATGGCAGACTAATTCTTTTTTTGTTAATTTTTTTAAATTTATTTTTAAATTTTAGATTAACATCTAATACTTGCACATTTTAAGGGGTACAGTACAGCTTTAAATACACATACACACACTCACAAATATGCATATAAAATTGTACCAGGCAGCCAGACATTCTATTTCCTTTATATCCATTCTTTTATTTATGTATTTATTTTTTTTTTTTATTTTTTGACAGGCAGAGTGGACAGTGAGAGAGAGAGACAGAGAGAAAGCTCTTCCTTTGCCGTTGGTTCACCCTCAAATGGCCGCCGCGGCCAGCGCGCTGCGGCCGGTGCACCATGCTGATCCCATGGCAGGAGCCAGGTACTTATCCTGGTCTCCCATGGGGTGCAGGGCCCAAGCACTTGGGCCATCCTCCACTGCACTCTCTGGCCACAGCAGAGAGCTGGCCTGGAAGAGGGGCAACCGGGACAGAATCCGGCGCCCCAACGAGGACTAGAACCCGGTGTGCCAGCGCCTCAAGGTGGAGGATTAGCCTAGTGAGCCGCGGCGCCTGCCTATATCCATTCTTTATGGAGCCTGTTAGAGGATCTTCTAGTTCCTCTCTTCAAGTTCTTTATACAAGAATTAATATTTTATTGAGTCTGCTATATTGAAGATATTTTCACTTTTAAACTATAATGAATATTTACAGCAAGTTAAGTAATTTATAGATGCCCACTAAAATCTTTAGAGTCTATTGAATGTTTCCAACACTTACACAACACCTCAATTTTGGCAATCTGCTTTTCAGGTGGTCTGTACCACTTGAATAATACACACATAAAAGAAGAGTTCATATGGGAAAAACTCACACAGTGATGAAGATATGCACATGCAGGTAGATTAAACACTTGGAAGTGAACATGATGAATCAAGAAACACATGTCGCTCACAGTACTTCCCAGGCCCCATTCCCACACGTAACGCTCCTTAATGTCACTACTTTTTCCCAACCAGCAAATAAAAACAGGCTGCAAATTCAGCAAACCTTTTTGGATTACTAAGAATGGTGAGGACACAGGGCAAACTTGGCTCTGTTCACAGGATTAGAGAGACAGGCTAATACAGGGAGTCGGGATTTACTGATGCAGACACTGAGTGAACACTTGCAGAGAAACCAATGCCAGGATTGGAAAACGTGAACTTTGATGAATTGCCAGAAGTTTGGTGTAGTCAAATTTGAGAGTTAAAAATCCAGGGGTTCTATGAGTCTGGAACTTGGATCCAGGACAAGCATATTTGGATTTTTAAAGGTGAAGAAAACTTGGATCCATTTGGAGATTTATACCTTCTTTACTTACTGTTAGTGATTATATATGAGAAATGGCCACTAGGCTACATGGCCAGTGAACCACAAGAGGTATCTTGCCTTAGTGTTTAGGGTGGTACACACGAAAACATCCACAAACACCCATGAGCATCCGCAGTTAGCTCTGCTTCTTCCAATCCTGTTGTAGCAGATTAATTCTTGAGTTGATAATTTAGTATAGCCTGCAAATGATAATACAAATATTCAAGTGGCCCTCCACAGAAAAAAACGTTCCCACTTCTGAAACATCTTTACCATTGCAGTGAGATGTTAGTGGAATTAAGTTATCTGTCTTATGAAGGTTGTAATTCAGAGTTGGTGAACTCAAAAGGCTTCCATAGCCATGGCGACTCATGACAAGAGCCTAGGGTGATTACTGATGCCATAAACAAGAGTGTCAATTTGTTAAGTCAACAATAGGAGTCACTGTGCACTTACTCCTCATGGAGGATCTCTGTCCTTAATGTGTAATTCTGGAGTTTCTTAATTAATGCCTCTGGTTTTTACAAGTATATTTGGGGAAGGTGTTTAGACAGTGGTTATAAAGCCACCTGGGACTCCCACATCCCACAGTGGAGTATCTGGGTTCAAGTCCAGCTTCTGCTTTCAATTGTAGCTTTCTGCTAATGTGCGTTATGGGAGGCAGCTGGTATTTGCTCAAATACTTGAGTTCCTGCCACCCATATGCGACACCCAAATTGACTCCTGGGCTACTGACTTTGGGCTGGCCCAGCTCCAGCTGTTGCAGGCATATGACTTCACTTGTCACATGCTCGCTCTTATCTTCTGCCCAGACATCTTTCCTGTGCCAGGAACCTACACATATAAGCATCTTTAAGTGTGTGGCAGATTGATATTGTGAAAATGGCAAGGACTTTGGAGATGCTGATGTGGTTCTCTCGGTCCCCAAAAGGGTGGTTTTGAAGAATTCAGTTGACCTCTTTGATCCTTACCTAAATAAAGATACTGTTTCTTATCCAATGGTGGTTGTGTAATGTTACAGACACAAAATGGCAAAGGGGGGTTCTCATGGTCATGAGACAATTAGGTAGTGACAGTGTTTGTTAATTATAACTTTATTCCTAGACCTAGAATGTGAAGAGAGAGTACAGTCTATTTGAAATGTATCAAAGAAAATATATTTTTCCTGCTTCTATGAGCTGTTCAATTCTCTACTGTGTGATCAGTATAAATCTAGAGATTATTGACCAGTGGGTCTCAAATGGTGCAGTTTCTCCCTGGGGCACCTGGAAATGTGGACATGGAGAATGCCTTTCTGGTTGTTACAGTGACTGGTGAGTGTGCACCTAGCATACAGTGGGCAGGCGTTTTAAATGTCCTACAAAGAGCAGGATTGTCCCACCAACAAAGGACTTTGAGCCCATTGAGCTCCGTGCTTATCCCACCCTCTTCAGACCTTCAATAGGCCCACAGCTTATTAACTACTATCTGCAAGACCATGTGCAAGAGGTGATAAGTGAGGAAATGAATTCCTTCTGGGTTAAGAAGCATTTAGGTCAGCACTATAAGGAGTGGTTTGATTATGAATGTTGTCAAAACTCAGGCATAGGTTACAAATGAAAGTGTTCAAATTTCCCTGGGAGGATATTTAGAACAGGATTACTCTTGATATTGGAAATGTTTGGCTATGATGCTGTTTAAAAGCAGAACAGAGATAAGAAGCTGATCCCAAGTGGTGTCTTCCACTTTTGAAGGATGACCTTTAAAGGGTGGGCTAGCATTTTTGAAAAAAAAAAAAAAAATCTTCTCATCTTGCTTCTGTCCCTCCATTAATTCCTTCCTCCCACTTTCCAAGCCCTGGGCTAAGAGGGTCAACTTTGCTCTTCAGGGAGACCCCACTTATCACCTACTTCCCCTAAGGAAGCCTACCATTCAAGTAATGGGAGAGAAAATACTGATAACTCATTTCTCCATTTCAGCCTATTCAAGCTATTTCTCTCCATTGCAAGGCAGTGGGGAATTGCAAACATCACATTCTTTTTCAGGTGTTGTGGCACAGTCTTGAAGAAATTTGTGTAATAACTTAAGCTTAGAAAAGGAAATCAAGTGCATCTCGAATTATGTTTGTTTTATGTCTCCGTGTAAAGTATAAAGATAGGTGAGAAGAAAATCTCAATCCAACTGTTTTCTTTTCATTTGGTTTTCTTAATGTTTAATTTCCACTTTGACTGATTTCTTCCTTGGTTGTTTACCTAAACTGATCATTCTGACTTGGTTGAGTTGTTTGCTTGCTTTAGTGCTTCTGGGGTCAATAACTTTTGGAGGGCACTGAGATATCTAGGCCTGGAACCAAAGCCCAGCTTCCGTATGGCTTTATTAAAATGAACATCTCTTATCTGTGATAAGTTTCCCTTCATTGGTATTGCTTCCTAGATTTCAGTGGTTCCAGTGCATTGCTTCAAATGGCTGCATGTGCTTCTACCTGCCTGTCTTTTATAAGTGCAGTTGAAGAATAGCACTTCTGTATGGAAACATTTGCCCTTTACTTCCTCAGAATGACTCTGGGATTATGAGCACTTTGTGCGTTTGAAAGGATGTGTCTTTGACATCAATTTGTAAGCTGTGTGTATGTCACTATCAGGTTAGAGAAATCTGTAGTCACTTAAGATCCAAACTTCTATAACAGAACATGACTTACCATCCAGATACCACCTTTTAAAAATGTTGAAAACATGGTGTGTTCCAGGCAGCGAGGCATTGGGCCGTTGGCTAGATGCTGGGAATTGGAAGGTGAAAAAAATTTGGTTCCTGACTCCTAGAAAACCTAATGGGGTGAATAGGTGTGTCAACAATAGGGGCTAAGGGCAACTATATACATTTGTAAAATTGCTGTGAGAAAACAGAAGTGGAGATGCTTGAATCTCCCAGGAAAAGAGAAGGAAAAGAGAAGAAGAGTCAAGAGGGAAGGATGACAGTGCAGGTGACACCTGGACTTCACCTTGAAAAGAAGAATTTCATAGAATTTCGGGGGTGAGGCTAGCATGAGGGTCAAGTTGACACACTTCACTTGTTACTGTTAGTCTAAACATGTTTTCTTTAGCAGGAGTGAAGTAATGAAATTGTACTCTAATGTAAATCACTTCAGTTGAAGAATTAGCAGTGGTATCATTAAATCAGAAAAATTGCTCATTCGAAGTGGTTATTTTGGTGAGGAGGAGAAAGAAGTCTTTTTTTTTTTTTTGAAACTGGAAAACAATGACTCCCTTTCATTTCTTGCATTATTCCCTATATTTGAGAGTAATAGATGCCAAAAGTAAAATAAGAGATAACTCAAAAGTCACAGCTATTTCAATCTTATCCCTATAGTCATTTTGACAACGTCATTAAGATCCATGCAAATCCATGTAAATATTGATTTTTGGAACTGTGCTATAATTAGTAGGACTTTAGATTGACGTGAAGTCTGGCACTTTGACACTCAAGATGTCAAATTAAAACAGTAAATCATCCACTATGTATAATCATAGTCTAAATACATACACAATCTATGTCTATGCAAAATATAGTCTAAGTTAACTTCATTTAGGACATATATATTTTTATACAATTTATTATATATGTGTAAAATTTACATATTTCATATATAACTGTAAATTTTATAATATATAAAATTATGATATATTTATCTGTCTATAAAGAATTTTTTATGAAGAGTTGTTTATTTATTTGAAAGTCAGAGTCACAGAGAGAGAAGGAGAGACAAAGTGATACCTATCCTCCATCGACTGGTTCACTTTCTCAATGGCTGCAGCGGCCAGGCCAAGGGCTGGGCCAGGCCAAAGCCTGGAGACAGGAGTTTCCTCCACATCTCCCACATGGGTAGCAGAGGCCCAAGCACTTGGACCATCCTCTGCCTCCTTTCCTAGGCCATCAGCAGGGAGCTGGATCAGAAGTGGAGCAGCTGGGATATGAAGCAGTGCCCAAATGGGATTCTGACATCACAGCATCCTGCTATGTCACAATGCCGACCCCTAAATAAAGAGTCTTAAATGAGCAGAACTCACTAGTCTTCACCGAATTTATAAATTTACAAAGTTGTAGGCAGTAAAGAGTGGACACCACATGAATGGGGCAAGTATAATTTATTATCCAACCATCACAAAAAGGGGACATTCTATTAAGAATGCATCATGACAACAATAAACCAAGGCACTCTGGAGCACACAATATCACCTTACAGATGAATACGGCCCTTTGGCAATAGTAAAATCTCTTGGAATAAAGAGAAAGAGAGATCACTTTGGCGAATAGGCATTATGTTGACTCTTAACAGGTATGAGGTTTTTTTTTTTTTTTTGCATAAATAGTATCTTGAGCAAAAACATTGAGGGTAGGATTGTTCTGGGAATAAGAGAGTATTTGAAGAATGATGAGTAGTAAGCAATGTAAAATGTCAATGAGAATTAACAACAACAACAACAAAAGTAAAGGCAAGGTCTATTGAAAAGGCATTGGATTCAAAATTTAAGTAGTTTTCAACTACACTGTTCTCTTAGTCCTGCTACAAAGAGAAAAGCTCTAGTTCTGAAATTACTCTCTCCTCAAGATCCATTAAGTCAGTTCCACTTCTGTAATACATGAACTTGAAGATGAATTTCCCCTTTGGCCGTTTCTTGAAAATTTTCCATGATTCCCAGCTCTACCCTTGGTCAAGGTTGAGATTTTGGATCTGTCTTTTGGTTTAGTCTGTGCCCTCATGTCATAGATAGCCCGGTTTCCCAGACTCTGTACTGTATCTGTTGTACCATAAGGTATGGTCATACAGTGTTAACTATGAGTAGCTCAAAATGCTGTATTTCTCATTCAAAACATCACAAGATTCAGGTGGGTGTTTGGAGCAGCAGTTAAACTACAGCCTCGGACACCTGCATCCCATACTGGAATGCCTGGGTTTGAATTCTGGTTTTGCTTTCCATTGCATCTTCTGACTAACACACTCTGGAGGCAGAGAGTGATAGGTCAAGTCTTTGGATTTCCGCTGCACACATGGGAGACCTAGGCTTGGTTCCCAGCTCCTGGCTTCAGACTGACCCTGACTTGCCTGTTGCAGGCATTTGGAGAACGAACATGCAGATGGGAAATTTCTCACTTTCTCTGTCTCTTTGCCTGTTAAATAAAAGCATCAATCATTTTTTTTAAATCAGAAGATAGGTCAAAAGCCAAAATGTTCTAATATTCTAAAGTAAGGATTCCCATCAAATCCATAAGAATTATTAAGGGAACTTGCCTAATGAAGAAGAAAGCATGGGAGGTTGCAAATGATAACTACCAAACACAAAATATTGCAATAATGTATTGTACATAGTAATTGGTTGATCAGTGCATACTTTATAAATAAAAGAAAGCCTCACCCTTCACATGTGTATGTGCACAACTCACTTAATTAACTTTTCTAAACATTGTGCTGATGAAATGATGCTTTCATTTCAAGAGTGTTACTTTAATTAAAAAATTGGAAAGCATAAATCTGCTTTAATAGATGCCATTGGAAATTAATTTGTAAATATAAATCATGTGTTACTATATGGGAGAAAATGATATTCACTCAAACATTTGTATATGTTGTGTGTGTGTTTTTGTGTGTGTATAAGGGCACTTCAAAATGTCTGGAAAGTGGAATTAAAAGATAAGTTTATTATAGTGCAAAATTGTCTTGAAATCCATGCATAGATTTTCATTAACAAGCTTTTTTAACTTATTGAAGCATTTTCACATAGAAATCATTTATATAAAAGTATGACATATATTAATGTATGGAAAGACTTACTAGAAGCAAATAAATGTGACTGGTAAACAGTAACATCTAGAGTATAACAAAACAGCATAACTTTGAAATAAATAGCTCCCTGCAAATTAGACTTGTTTTAGGTCATTATCAGAGCAGGCCTTAAAAAATGGGGGAGAAGGTTATTCCTCTCCACAGCAAAACTTATATTTTCCTGTCAATCTATTTTTGAAGAAGAAGTGAAAATAAGAGAGATGTATACGGCGCCGCGGCTCACTAGGCTAATGCTCCACCTTGCGGCACCGGCACCCTGGGTTCTAGTCCCGGTCGGGGCACCAGATTCTGTCCCGGTTGCCCCTCTTCCAGGCCAGCTCTCTACTGTGGCCCGGGAGTGCAGTGGAGGATGGCCCAAGTCCTTGGGCCCTGCACACCATGGGAGACCAGGATAAGTACCTGGCTCCTGCCTTCGGATCAGCGTGGTACGCCGGCCGCAGTGCGCCGGCTGCGGCAGCCATTGGAGGGTAAACCAACAGCAAAAGGAAGACCTTTCTCTCTGTCTCTCTCTCTCACTGTCCACTCTGCCTGCCAAAAAATAAATAAATAAATAAATAAATACATATATACATACATACATAAATAAAAAATAAAAAAGAGAGATGTATAAAGAAAGGAAAGAGTAATGGGCTGTTAAGGGAAAAATTGAGAAAATTTTTCAGAGTTTTTACTGACACAAATTTGGGAGCAAGATATAAAGAATGTAAATTAAAAGCTTATCACGCCTTCTTGTTCTCTACCTTCAACACTTCATGGAGCATAAAATTTTGAATCAAGAAAATGTTTAGTAAGAAAATATCTCAGTGTTTTTGGCAAGAATAAAGCTATTCAATGCATATTCATTATTAAAGGCAGTTGTTCTTAGCCTAAACAGATCAACAGAATTTAAAATGTGTTATATCCATGTTCATCCCAGAACCACATTTCTCTAAAGATACTAGATAGGGTTACTCATCCATCATATATCAGCAGAAGGTTTGTAATAAACTAAAACACCTGATTTTAAAAAATGTACCAAATTCCCACTGTGTGTTAAACTCAATTGTGACACTGGATTGAGCTGAAATAACCTTTGTTTTTCCCTTCAAATTTCGCTTCTTTAGAATTTAGCAAAAATGGCCACACAGATACACTTTAAAAAGTAAAAGACGATCTTAGAGAATAGTGAATTTTGCCAGTTGGCTTTTCCAATACAATTTTTTCAAGATGAAAGGAGAAATTCCTGGAGTGTATAGCATAACAAGCACTCAGAATTATGAAGTGGCTTATTAAATTAGCAAAGGCCTGAATCACCTAGAAAGAGTCTAAGCATTCTTATTTGTTTATGAGCACTTTTTTTTATTTCTTATTTTTTATACCACCTTGCCATAGCAGAAATGGTGTATTATGAGTTCATTTAGTTTTATGTTTGTTTAAATGTGTTTCTATAATGGCATAATATCTTTTGGGACCATAGGATCATTTGGAAGAGAAATTACCTCATTCTTTATAATGGGATTTTGTGAGAATGTTACTTTTCTAATTTTTCATTCTGTTGCATATACTTATTACTGAATGTGTGCATTGGTATTGACATTGCCCATACTCATATCTAGTAGGGTCACTGATGACTTAGAATTCTAATGGGTATTCTAAAATACACCATATTCTTGATTCATAAGGAAAAAATGTGGTGAGTAAAATAGATCAATTTTCATATAACGCTAGATGAGTTTTGGATTAATCATGTAATCCTGTCCTCAGACAACATTCGTATACTCTGCACCTCTCATTAAACTTCATTGTTATTTGGCAAACAAGAATGATGATCGTAGTAAAACCAGGGTTGCTGACAACTGTTGAGGTCATGATTAATTGCATGTCTACTGCCTTAGAATTTAGAAATCGACTTCACATATATTACCACAATTGTGGTCAGACAATATAGGAATTCATAGATCAGATTCAAAGTCAATGTTGTCCAAGTATCTGTAACAGAAGAGTCAGAAGCAAAACCTGACTCTGAGTTCTCCGGGATGCTTTTAAACTTTCATCTTGATGAAACAAATGTATTGACCAATAGCAATCTAAGACAATAGGTTTTCTAATTGCCCTCCTTCCCTTTTTTTCCTTCAATTTATGCCTGCCAGTACTAGATTGCATTTACTGTCTCTTGGCTATTTTATTTCCCTTGTAGGTTTGTGTGCATGTGTGTAAAATTATACATTCCGAAGAAAACTCCCCACGGTTCTGACTTTTATGTAGGCATAAAAAAAAGATCACTGGCTCTTTTCATGGCCTTAAAATGGAATCAATTTGGTTAGTAAATTTTCTTATGGAAACTAGTTACAAAAATAAAGGCTATGTATTTGGTTCTTTGAGTTAAATTCAATAATTTAATTAGTCAATTAATTATGTTCTGTAGGTACAACCTCAGAGTCCCAGAATCATAAATTGTAAAGGTGATACAAGAAGATGTTTTCATTCACATTGATGAAAAAATTATGAGGGAGACAAAAAATTTTAATTGCTCATTATAAAATTTACTCAATAATCCTTTAAAGTAAGAATAATGCATTTACCATTTTTTAGTTGCATGATTTGGATCGTTTGATTTTAAAGCATTGACTTGGGAAAATTTGGAGCCTACTGCCCAGGTAGCTCCTCACACATAATAGGCATGCAGTAAATATTAGGCCTTGCTGTTAATTATTTGAAATTCCTTTTACCTAAAGAAAAGCTTGTTCTTTTCTGATTTAGGATCAGTCTACTTGATGCCAAAGTAGTCAATTAATGAAACACTCCAGTGCACTGCTGTGTATCATAAAAATTCTTTGCTATTTCGATGGATTTTTCATTTATTTCCAGATGAATTGGCATTATGTAAAAAGCCACTCTCTTTGTTAACTTTCAAGTTAGAAATTTTGTTGGTACATAAAAGGTACTCTGTAAAGCAAAAGAACATTGACTACCTAACATCAACAATAACCTCTGCGGTCATAATTGGCTATTTTAATTTAAGCCAGCAGCTCATATTTTAATGTCTCCTATATAATGTACTTGTGCTTGATTTATACAAGCATACTTCAGAATGTTCATAGGAAAAGTAATTTAAAAGCCATCTTTCTTGTGTTGCAAAATCCATGCAGATTTTTTCATGATATACATTTTCCCTGAACTTTTTGAAGACCCTCTTTTATGAATGGATTGGACATGAGAGAAAAATGGAAAGTAGTGGTAAGAACATTTATAGAGTTCTGGTGGAAAACAAAAAGCAGTAATTTTGACATGGTTTAATGTGTCAGCTTGAATGGGCCAAGGGGTGTTTGATCAAACAAACATTATTCTGTTTGTGTCTGTTTGAGAGTGTTTTTGAATGAGATAAACAGCTACACTAGTAGACTGTTGAAGTAGATTGCCCTCCCTAATGTGGGTGAGCTTCCTCCAGTTGGCTCAGGTCAAATAGAACCAAAAATGCTTCCCTGCTAAGTTCGGCATGATTACTATGAGCTGAGACATCAGTCTTTACTGCCCTTTGGAGTTTTGTTGCAGCATTGCTTCTCTTGGGTCTCATACCTCCTGGCTTTTGAACTGAGACTTATGCAATTGGACAACTTGGTTCTTGGGCCTTTAGATATGAACTAGAACAGTGCATCAGCTCTCCTGGGCCTCCTGCCTACTGACTGCAGACCTCGGGACTTACCAACCTCCATGGTTGTGTGAGCCAATTCACAATTCTATAGATAACTCCTGTCGGTTCTGTTTTTCTGGAGAATCCAATAGCAAAAATCTTTATAAACATTTTTAAATATCATTAATAAGATGAGTGAATTCACAAACTGTGAAGATTTTGATGGTCAAAAGAAGAAACATGCAGTGTGTTGAATTCACATTTTATGTAATTGATGGTGATCAGTAAGTTGAAGCAAAGGGTTCCATAAAAGTAGAAAAGATGCATTTTTATAGATGAGTATTGACAATGAATGTTTGGTCAGTTAATAGTAATTCAGAGCCGGCGCTGCGGCTCACTAGTCTAATCCTCCGCTTTGCGATGCCGGCACACTGGGTTCTAGTCCCGGTCAGGGCGCCAGATTCTGTCCCGGTTGCCCCTCTTCCAGGCCAGCTCTCTGCTGTGGCCAGAGAGCGCAGTGGGGGATGGCCCAAGTCCTTGGGCCCTGCACCCCATGGGAGACCAGGATAAAGTACCTGGCTCTTGCCATCGGATCAGCACAGCGCGCCAGCTGCGGCGGCCATTGGAGGGTGAACCAACGGCAAGGGAAGACCTTTCTCTCTCTCTCTCTCTTTCACTGTCCACTCTGCCTGTCAAAATAAATAAATAAATAAACCTGTAAAAAAAAAAATAGTAATTCAGAAGAAGGCAGAACATTTATTCCAGACTTGCATAAGCTAATCATGCTAAAAGTCATTGATGAAAGTGTACTCCAACCCCCCCAGCTTTTTCTAGAGGTTCTGACTTTGTGGTCTCTCATTGTGGGGAGCAACTGGGAGCAACTCGGACTAGACTAAGTTACTGGAATTAAGACTTATTCTATGCATCTGCTCTCCCACAATATGGCACTGAGAAGGGAGTAACAACTTCTACGCAGCTGCCTCTTGCCAATTTGATTGACTGAGCTGCAGGAGCTGATCTTGCTCCTGATTGGAGGAGAGCAGCGTACTCGGCGTGTGGGTAGCAGAGTTGGGATTGGTGGAAGAGGACTATAAAGGAGGAGAGAGACAACATGCACCAGGAACATCTAAGGGGAACACCTGTGCAGCCCCCGAGAGAGCCGGCCGGCGGTGTGCCGCTCCCCCACGGAAGTGGGGAAAGTGGCTGGGGGAACTGCCCTTCCACGGAGGTGGAAGGGTCGGTAGCCAACCCGGGAAGAACCAGCAGCAAACCCGGGGAGGGCCGAGCAGACAAAAGAACAGCGCAGGGTCCTGTGTCGTTCCTCCACGAAGAGGGGGAGCGACACTCATAACTTGAGACAATGGTGTAGGATCAGGTCTTTTATGAACTTTGACATGGATGAAAATGACTTGAAGACCTGGGCTAGCATTGTAGCAGAGTGAATTAAGCCTCCACATGCAATGCCAGATCCCATATTGGAGCTCTAGCTAGAGCCCCAGCTGATCTGCTTCTGATACAGCTTCCTGCTAATGTGCCTGGGGAGGCAGACCAAGCACTTAGCCCCCTGCTACCCACATGGGAGACCCAGATGGCGTTCCTGTCTCCTGGCTTTAGCCTGGCCCAGGCCCAACCATCTTGGTCACTTGGGGAGTGAACCAATGAATGGAATGTCTCTATCTCTGTCTCTGTCTCTTTCTCTCTATCTCTGTCTCTAAAAAAAGTTGGGTTTTACCCCAGAAATTCTGATTTAGCAACCCTAGTGTAGGGCCCATGATTTTCATATCTAAAAAATTGTTGATAAAACTGCTCCTGCGTTATGAGCATCACACTTTGAGAACTACCATTCAATCTAAGGTGTTTCCTGAAACCACTATGAAGACCATCACAAATGGAAGCTTCATGCTTCCATAGGTTTTATTCAGGTAGATGAAACTGGGTACTTTGGAAAAACATCCTCGCTTGGATGAGTATCATCAGAAAAAAAAAAAAAAACATTATTTCTTCTATCTTCTTCACTTCTTTAAAGGTCCTTCAACCATCTAAAGATCTGAAAGGACAATGGACATTTTTAGTGAAAATGCATTTGGTAATTGCAAGCTTAAACTTGCCTCTTTAGTCATTTTGCACTGAAAAACAATTAGAATTGTGAATAACTTTTGAAGGTAGAGAAGCTGCTTTTTAAGCAGCTCTCCAATTTAGCCTCCCAGTTAATGCCATTACAATGAAATGGAGAGGGTAAACATGGTATCTTCATTCTTATATTTCCTAGAGATACTTCTAAATGTGTAGCTTCATGGTTTGATTTTAAAATAATCACAGACTTGATGAAAATCTCGTGATTCTTCTTTCATATTGGTTTTAAAGAGGCCATTTAAAATCTGAAAACAATAACATCAGATGGTTTTAACTGTGTTTACATTTCCTGCAGAAATCTTTCTTTAGGCAGTGCCAAATGATTATAGTTCACTCTCATTTCTGTGGAAATTGATGATCAAGTTTGAGGGTAGTTTTAGTTTGTGTGTTCTTTGCTTTACCCTCTGGCTGGCTCCAGAAAACAAGCAAGGCTCACATCAAGCAGTTTTGCTACGAATAACAGGTTTGTTTAAATGAGAAGTGAAATTGCTTTTTGAAATGAAATGTAGGCGTGTCCATGGGTTTCAGACACACATGGGCTCCCTGGTTTCCTCTATCATAGACAATTAAGAGTTGATTGTTACTATTCTGCACAGTATACATTTAAAAAGTTTTCCTTGTTGCTGATAGTCTCTCTTTAGGGGGAGGGGAAAAAGCCAAATGATTATTTATTTGCAAAGAAAAGAGACATAAATAATGTCGTGCAAGCTTGTGGGAGAAGCAAAGCTCAGAGAGGAAAATGCTGTGCTGTTTTCTAGAGATGGAAATTTGAGGGCCATCTTAATAAGCAAACTTGGAAATTATTTAACAGAAAGCAACATTAATTAAGTGCATGAAGATGATTTGGTAATTAGATGTGATAATCTTCCTCTAAAAATGATTTGTGAGTTTATTTCTCCTTGTGATATCTGGTAAATGAAATTAGGATCAATTGATTAACATTAAAAATATTAAGAAAGTTCTGCTATGATAGAGCTCAAAAACCAAGCATTTGCAGGTTGTCCTTGGTTTCATCTATTTTTTGCTGTTTGAGACAGTTGCATACAAATTTGCAAATGTGTTGATTTCAGTAAGCATTTGATGAAGTTTTTAAAGATTAATTAGAGTCTTACCCCCATTGTTGTTTGTTAAGTTTTTAACTGCAGTTAGATAGCAGACAAAGCACAAATTGGTTTCTTTGCAAAGTAGTGTTAAAGATCCAACTTTATCCATATGTTGTGGTTTAAAATACAGTCTGTACTGTGTTTACCTGCTTTTCTCATGAAAAGTGGGTCTTTCTGATCCTTCTTATTGCATAAAAAATGGCAACCAAGAGATGTTACAAAAACTGATACTAACAAAAAGAGCAATATTAAGATTCTAAGGAGCTGGCCTTGTGGCACAGCAGATTTTGTCACTTCTTGTGACACCAGCATCCCATTTTGGAGTGCTGATTTGAGTCTCAGCTACTCCACGTCTGGAGGAGGTGGATGATTGCCCAAGTATTTGGGCCTTTGCCACCCATTTGGGGATCCAAATGGAGTTACTGACTCTTGGCTTTGACCTTGCCCAGCCCTCACTCTTGTGGCCATTTGGGAGTAAACCAGTGGGTGGAAGATCTCTCTCTGTCACTTTCCACTCTCCTCTCTGTTGCTCGGCCTTTCAAATAAGTAAACAAATCTCTTAAAAAAAAAAAAAAAAGATTACGAAGACCTCCCCTCTTCCTGTGACACAGCTCCTGGCTAGATGGATCCTAAACAATGCCATCACTACCTCTGAATTTGTTTATTCCTTTGAAAACAGAGAAAACAATAATTTCTTTGGTCATAACACATCATTGTAGTCAGAATCAATGTAGATATTATTCCTAAAAGTCTAGAACATCTCAGTCATGCTTAGGATGGTCCTTGAGCATCACGCAGTGTGCCTGGGATTTCTGGGCAGATATCGGCTGAATTGCTCCTGTTCGTTCCCACTGTTGGGTGAACCCAACCAGTTTGTTCTTGTATGGACCCTAAGATATAGGCTAGATTTTTTAGTTGGTTCTATCCAGCTGAGATTTTTATGCTTTGTCAGGTCTCAAGAGGAAACAGCAATAAAAAAGTTAGACACAAAAGCAAGTCAATTGGAAACAAATATATGTTGAACTACGCAGTAAGCAGACATGTTTATAACTGAAGAAAACAGTCATTGCAGAAGTCTAATTTTTTATAGTTTTATATACTTATTTTATTTATTTGAAAGGCAGAAAGTCAGAGTAACAGAAACAGACTGACAGAAGAGATCTCCCATCTGCTGCTTCATTCCCCAAATGCCTGCAACAGCCAGGACTGGCCCAGTTCAAAACCAGGAGCCAGGAACTCAGTCTGGTTTCTCATGTGGGTGGCAAGGATTCAACTACTTTAGTCATCACTACTACCTCCTAGAGTCCACGTTAAAAGGAGCTGGAATGGGAGGGGGAACCCAAAACTTGAATCCCGGCACTTAGCATCTTAACTGCTGCACCAGCTATACACCCCACATAGCTAGTTAAAAATACTCCTCCCTCATCTAGAGATGTATTTCTTTGTTTTTCTTATTTCATTTTTCCTATCCCCGTTTCTGGATTGGTGAAATATGGCAGACATCACAAGTTGTGTGTGATTCTAGTGGTATCCATAGTTTATTTGTTAGTTTGTTTCTTAAATGCAGAGTGACAGAGAGATGGAAACACACACATATGTGGTTGGGGGTGGGTGGGAGGGAGAGATCTTCCATTTGCTGGTTCACTCCTCAGATGGCCACAAACAGCTGGAGCTGTCCCAGGCCAAAACCAGAAGTCAGGAGCTCCATCTGGGTCTCCCACGCTGGTGGCAGGGACTCAAATACTTAAGTCATCATCTACTGCTTCCCAAGCATATTAGCAGGAAGCTAGATCTGAAGCTGATGAGGCAGGACTCAAACCAGCACTCCCATATGGGAAGTCAGTGTCCCAAGTAGTAGCTTAATCCACTGCACCACATCACCTGGCTGGTCTCAATAGTTCAAAAACCCTCTGTTACTTTCCACCAAGACACACTTGAAAGCTATTAAGTTTCAAACAAATGTAAGGCATTATTATGTCTTTTTAAAAAGTATTAATTCACAT
Source organism: Oryctolagus cuniculus (assembly GCF_051225735.1). Taxonomy (NCBI): domain Eukaryota; kingdom Metazoa; phylum Chordata; class Mammalia; order Lagomorpha; family Leporidae; genus Oryctolagus; species Oryctolagus cuniculus. The sequence continues at coordinate 142,941,700 of NC_142869.1, read as the reverse complement.
TTGATTTTCTCCTGTGCTTTGGTGGAGGTCATGGGGTAGCATGGGCAGACATGAACCATGCTGATGGTATTGGGTCCTTGTAGGCTTCAAGGCCCATTTCTCACTACCTTGCTGTGAATTGCAAAAGTCACACAATACTAGAGCCTCACCTACAGTATGGGAAGCTCATAAGCATTGAAGACACTTGCTCCAGAAATGTCCCTGGAGGCCATGGCCTCTTCTGTGTTTCAAAGGATTAGCTTCTTACTGGCCTTGTCCTTGGGCACACATTGAGCACTGTTTGTGCAAGTGAATAAGGCACACTTGGCTGGAGCCTTTTTTGGCATGGCCTTCACGCTTTTTTTTCTCTGTCATCTTGGAAGCAAGGACCCGAAAAGGTGTTATTATTTCTACACTTATGATAGACAGCAGAAATTACATAGCCCACTGTGCTCCATCAACCGCCTTCCAACTTCTACTTGCAAAAATAGTCTCACATGCTTTCCATAACCGCCATGCCACAGTTGGTTGTCCCTGTTAGTTCTCTGTCCCACCAAGCTTGCCATCACCTTGCACTATCATTGTCTGGCTATCTGTCAGCATTGGTCACTAAACTGTAAGCTCTCTGATTCATTGTCACTGCTTCAATGTTTAGGGAAGTGTGGGGGATTCAGTAGTTGCTTATTAATATTAGGTGGATAAATGAATGAGTCTGATAAAGTAGGATCCCTCCCTTGTGCTCTTGGTATTTGACCCTATCTGGGTAGTTTTTGGTTTTTCTTTTCTATTGATTTGCTGATAGGATTGTTCTAAGATTGTTGGAGTTCTCAAAAATGATTTCACCCTGTTTTCAGGAGCTGCTGTGCTCTCCATCCTAGCCAAACAGCATTGTTTTCAAGAAATAGTTAAACTCCAATCTGACCAACCGTTCGTTAGATGTGCCGAAAGATTACAAAAGAATTCAAAGACTTGGGCCACTTTTGGCTCCCTTCTCAAACAAGATCATTGATGTACAATGTACAACCAGGAAAAGCATGATGTATATTAACAGCATTTTTACTGCTTCCATTTCTCTGAACTGCCTATCATATTTCCATGCTTTATAGCATTTGACATTCTTCCCATTTCTCAACTTCATTATCTACTCTCCTACATGTGTATAATAACTGAAAGGCTATTTGTGACACATTCCAAATAATGCTGTTATTTTAATTAATATATGAAATTGGCTTTTCATCCAAGGTTTTTTCATATAGCTTTTTGGAAAAGTAATTTGATACTATATAGCAAGATTCTTAAAACTGTTAGTGATTAGCAATGTCACTTCTAGGAATTCAAGAAAATAATGTGAAATATGGACGAATCATTGATCCTTGTTCAATACTGTACACAAATAACAGAAAATGTTAAAATTACACTGAATGTACAATGAGAGGCAAATGATTAAGTAAATTAGGATAGATTAGTAATATGCAATCAACAAATTCATGCTAATGAAGAGATTTTGCTCCTCAGAGGAATACACACACAGTTTTATTGTGTGTAAATATCAAATCATATTCATCAAATAAAATTTGGGAGAATAAAACTTGTGTGATCATTTTCCTTTTGGTATTTTTACTATGAGAATATAATATTCTTGAAATCATAAAAGTTAGCTTAAATAAAACTGCTTTAAGTTTCAAGCATAGCTCAATCCAATACCTCTTCCTTTTTCTTAGAAGATACATGTGTAATTTAATTTTTGTTCATATTTTTATTTAGGCATTTGTTGCTAATGGTTAGAAAGAATAGAATAAAAGAAAAAAACTGCTAATATATCTCAGCATTTGGAATATTGGAATATAGAAATCAAGGCACTAATACAAAAATGCAAAGTAAGAATTTGTTGTTTAGATAGTGCATACAGCATTTCAAGATATATGTCCTAGGAAGCCTTTGCATATTTTGTCTTCCACTTGCTCCACACTGATAAACTACAAAATATAATCTCTGAAATGTATTGTTAACTTTATGGTAGTAAACAGTTAATCACTGTCATATCAGTTCCATGGAAATGTCAGGAAAATGTTGAAATGTAGCTTTCATGTGTCCTGTTGATAAACTTTTTGTTGCTGTGATACAGTTTTGGAGACTTTTTGAATTACACCTGAAGCACATCAGAAGAAGTGTTGTAATATACTAACCATTAAGAGAGAAATTAGCCTTTACACGCAGGAAGATTTAAACTGAATGTATAGTTCTTCCACATTTGACTAACTCTTGGAAACAACCATTTTATTCATTAAGGGTATTACTTCTTTCAATTGAATCAATTGACTCCAACCATTGGACAATTGTGCTGAGGTCTCTTAGCTATTTACAGTGAAACCCTAACAAAGAATCAGATTTTATTAGAAAATAGTTTATAGTCATCTCAATCCCATTTGCAGTTATATCTTAAAATCACAGTTCCAGTTATGCAGCAGAAGACTTGCATTATATATGATCAGAAGAGTAGCTACAAATGAAATATTAGCTTTAATTGAAGATAAAGGAGGTAACCATAGTAAACCAATGGTGGCTCCTATGGAAGAAAACAGAAAGAAACTAACTGCATTTGCTTAAATATTCAGAATGTGTGCTCATTTAGCTCCATTCTAATTTGTAGGATAGCTTAATGTTAAGCAATACTTAAAAGTTCAACAATCAGTGGGACAGTTTCTAATTCCATGTCTAACATGTATTATCTATGTAACCTGGTCTAGTGACCATTCTGTCTCCAGATTACTAACTGGTAGGGTGGTTTTGAGAATTAAATTGTGCATTACTACACATGTCGGCACTCAGTAATTGTTTAACATTTAGTATCATTGTCACAAACCTTTACTGAGCACCTCTTAGAGCTAGTGCTGAGACTCTACACCTGACAATTAGATGAAATACACACTATACTGCAAGGTAAAATTTGTATATCCAGATATGGTAAACAGAATATTCATGTGTGCCATTACAGAAGTATAATAATACTGGTAGTATCAGGAAAGTCTTTATAAGATGGCGTTCATATGAGTCTTAAAGAATTGCTGGTGTTTCAATTGATGATAATTAAAGAATCTCACGAAGAAGCAACATGGAGGCAAACAACTACAAGTTCTTTTGGAACATGCTAACCCTGCTATTTACTGACTTGACTGTAAAGGAGAAAAGCAATGTGAGCAGAAAGGTCGAAGGGATCTAGATGGTGAGTTAGAAAGCAATGACAGAATCTTGCCCTGCCACCTTATGTCTGTGCTCACCATGAATACTGTTCTCATACGGTACTTTATATCTTGAAATAAACAAAATCACAAAATGACTACTTTGTTTAGTTCTAGTCCCTCACATAATAAAGTTTTAGGCCTTTTGCCAGTGAGTTGATAATTCCTTAAAAAAAAAAAAAAAGCCTTCACCTTGGACTTTTATACAACACTGATGCTTGCAAATTTGTGATGACCCTTGCAAATTGACTAATCGTATGGATTTTCCCAAAACAGCATAACTACTCTACTGTGGTGGCATATTATTGTGGCCTTGGATGACTGCTATTTTCTTGACATTGAAAGCCTAGTTCTTCTCAAGTATAAGCTTCCTTTAAATCCTTCCTGTAAAAATACTTTAAAGATATTTTTGACCCATTTTGAGTCTTCCTTTCACTTTTGCCATCAAACACTTCATGAGTTGGCAGAAGAAGCTGACCAACAGAAGAACAAGCAGTTGGAAGTAGTGCTTTTAAGCAGAAGGCTACAGAGGAGGAATATTACTCTGACAGTGATATAAGAATAGATTGTAATTAGGAAGAGCTCAGAGGCCAGCAGACCTGCTAAGCAGCATCACAATGGTTAACCGAGGGAGAGGTGACAGTGCCCTAGAGGGCAGAGAGTAGAGAAGAAAGAATCAAAGTTGAAAGACAAAGAATTTTTTTTTAAGACTTGACAATGGACTAGGTGTAAAAGAAGAAACACTCAAGCTCCAAGTCTGGAGAGAAATGATCAGGTCATTTAAAGCAGGATTTAGAATGTAGAAGGATTGCCAGATTCCGTGGGCAATGCTGTTAGCTAGGGGCCTGATTACTTTCCTGGAAGTGTAGAACATGGAAAATACCTGTGTTTCATCCATATGGTTTCAAGATGTCTCCATAATGGTGACAGCAAATGCAGTAAAAGATAGTAATGAATGGATAAGAAGGGCAGGAAAAGAGGTGAGGAACAAGACTTACTTGACTCTGAGTATAATATTGGGCAGGTTACTTAACTGCCTTGTTTTTCACTCCTGTAAAAAATATAATAGTAAACTTTCTTCATAACCCAATGAAATAATACATGTGAAAAGAGTTGGCAGAGTGTAAGATGGTTCACCCACGTCATTGTCATCACGACAGAGCAGAGAGAAAATCCCATGAATGAGACAAAGAAGTGGAAACTGAAAGACAGGAGTGCGCGCTGTCACAGCAGCCAAATGAAAAGAGAATCTCAAGAAACAAGAGTTCCAGCAACCTTCATGTTAAGGGTCACACTTCATAAGTCCCCTCTGATAGTTCTGTTTTAAATGTACAATAAAGGAAAATGAAACTCATATGGAAATAATGAGTAGATGATTAGAAAGTGGAAATAGTGGATATTTAAAATATATATATGTATGCATATATTCTTGGGAGGAGAGAGAATTACATGGGGGAGGCAGAAATTAAGGTTTGTGAATATTTTTAAGTCATGTTAACTTGGAGAAATGTCCTAAAGTACCAGATACTGAAGTTCATCCAACATTTGGAAATAAAATACATCCATTGTAATTAGGCTTAAAAACTTCTGCTAATATTTTCTGATCATTGGTAAATATTATCTTTTCATTAATCCTTAATCGTATTTCATTTATATGTTTTTCCATTTGAGATAATTGCCCTCTTTTGTATCATAATCCCCTGTGAGTATTATTTAATATTTAATTTAACTGAGCTTTTAACACTTCATTTCCTCTGGTACTTGTCATTTTCCTTTTAAAAAAAAATTCTGTGGATCGAATTGGTATTTTCATGAGAACCACTATAAAACAATCACTTCAGATGAGTTCAGGGCCAATGCCTCTTTCCTTAAACTAATGATGTTCTAAGAAATGTCAACATTAGCATGTTAAAGGTATAGCCTTGCGCACATGAGGCGTGTGGTTGTGGAATACGCCAATTGTTTAACATTTTCTTCAATTAAGCTTTTTCAAGAAAATTGTAAACTCACATTCTAGTAGTACAGCAAAATGCGGGACATCCTATTTACCCTCTATCTGCTTTCCCTCAAAGATAATGCCTTACAAAATGAGAGTACGGTAACCTAACTGGGGCACTGATGTTGGCAGAATCAAGCTGTAGAGCATTCCCTTCTCAAAGACCCTCATGTTGCCCTTTCATAGCCGCCATATTCCCCTCCCACCTGCATCCTCCCTTCATCCTTGGCAACAATCTGCTCTCCATTTCTAGAACTTTTTGTCATTTCAAGAATGCTTTTATAGGGGCAAGTGTTTGGCTTAGCAGTTAAGATACTGGTTAGAATGTCTGTGTCCCACATGAAAGTCCTGAATGCCATTCCTGTCTCCAGTGCCTGGCTCCACCTTCCTGCTAATGTGCATTCTGGGAATCAGTGGTGATGGCTCAAAGAGCTGAGTTCCTGCCACCTAAATGGGGGGCCCAGGTTGAGTTCCCTAGCTTCTGGCTTTGACCTCAGGCCCTGGCCATCATGGTCATTTCATGAGATTTCATGAGTGAATCAGTGGATGTGAGGGTTTCTTTCTCTCTCTCTGCTTCTCAAAAACAAAAGAAAGATGATATATAAATGAAATTTTATAATATGTAAGCTTTGAGGATTGAATTTTTTTCACTTATCCTAATTACCTGGCAGTTAATCCAGATTTTAAATATTTGAACAGCTTGATCCTTTTCCCTGCTAATTAGTTTCTCATGGTACGGATGCGCCATATTTTGCTAATTGTTCACCATTGAAGGAGCTCGAACTAAGTTCATTCTAGTTAGGGACTATTAAAATAAAAGTGCTATATGCATTAATGTGCAGGTTATTGTGTGAACATAAAAAAAATTTCTGCACCGGCACCGTGGCTCAATAGGCTAATCCTCCACCTAGCGGCGCTGGCACACCGGGTTCTAGTCCCGGTCAGGGCGCCGGATTCTGTCCTGGTTGCCCCTCTCCAGGCCAGCTCTCTGCTGTGGCCAGGGAGTGCAGTGGAGGATGGCCCAAGTCCTTGGGCCCTGCAGCCCATGGGAGACGAGGAGAAGCACTGGGCTCTTGGCTTTGGATCAGCGCGGTGCGCAGGCTGCAGCACACCAGCCACGGCAGCCATTGGAGGGTGAACTAACGGCAAAGGAAGACCTTTCTCTCTGTCTCTGTCTCTCACTGTCCACTCTGCCTGTCAAAAAAAAAAAAAAAAAAAAAAAAAACTTTTTTTCTGGGTTGTTTGGTATTTGTATGTTTACATTAAAAAAAACCATCAAATTGTTCTCTATCATGATTGTACTTTGTGACTGTGATTGTGATTCTACTACCAGCCTATGTGTGATCCAGTTTCTGTGCATGCTCTCCACAGTTTCAAAGTTTCCCCTCTTTCGTATTATCCATGATAGGTGTGTCGTAAAAATTTTATTGTGGGTTAATTTACATTTCTTTAATAGTTGTTGATTTTGAATAGCATTGTGTATACTGATTTACCATCTGTATTTTTTTTTTTTGGTAAAATTTCTCCATCATTTGCCCTTTTCAACTTTGCATTGTTTTGATTTCCTACTTTCAAGTTCTCTGTTATTCTAATTACTAGTCCTTTCTCACATTTGTGGTCTGCAAATATTGTTTCCCTGTGTTTACTTTGTCTTTCCGTGCTCTTAACAGAATCTTTCATATAGCAAATTATTTCAATTGTATAAAGCCCAATTTATCAAATTTTCTTTCTATTGATTTTGGTGCCATGCCAAGTCTAACAACTTGATCTAGCCCTAGATTCTAAAAATTTTGTTGGATGCTTTCTCCTAAGATATTCATAGTTTTACGTTTAAGTCTATAACCCATTTTGAGTTAATTTTTGTAAAATGCATTCATTTTAGATTAAGGTTCTTTTAGGCATGAGGTTGTTCCAGCACCATTTGTTGGAAAAGCTGTATTTCTTCCATTTAATTGCATTTGCACTTACGCCAAGTATCAATTAGTCTATTTCGGGGTTCCTATTCTATGCAATTCCATTTAAAGTTTTTAACCTGAAGAAGTACCTCCATGTGCCAAGAAAGCTTCATTGAGAATTCTATCAAATATTTAACACATCAACACCGATTCTACAAAAAATCTTCCAGAAAATAGAATGAGTGAGCATCTCCTAATTCATTATTGAAATTTCTTAATAGAAATTTTTTAGAATATATTTTTGTTCATAATAAAATTAAAATGTACAGAGATTTCCCTTAAAACCACTGCTCTCACACACATATGGCCTCTATCACATTCCTCTCTAGTATGGCACATTTGTTAAAACTGATAAAACTGCAATGACATTTCATTATAATCCAAGTCGGTATTTTACATTAGGGCCCACTCTTGGTGTTGTGTATTTGATGAGTTTGGATGAATGTATCATGAATGTATCCATGGTTACCGTATCCGCTACAGTGCAGTCACTACCCTAAAATGCCTCTTCATGCCTTCTTACAAGTTCATTAAAACTTTAGGAGAAAGCAATCCCTACCAATTTGTTACATAAATATTTAAAGCTAAGTTTGACAAAACAGTTCATGTGCAGCAAAACTGAAACACTCTGACATTTTTTCTGTCTTTCTTTTCTTAAATTTTAGCTCCCAATATAAGGGAGGACATGCAGGTTTTGTCTTTCTGTGTCTGGCTTGTGAGATTCAACGAGAAGTCCTCCACTTCCAACCATTTTATTGCAAATAATACACAAAATAATATTATTCAGCTATAAAAATGAAATTCTATAATTAGCAGCAAAATGGAAGGACATCTTGGTAGCGTCCACATTCAGTCAGTTGTGAAACAAGCTGCTGTTATCACTCATGTGAAGTTTTTTGTGTGGCCATCAGGGAATGTGATTCCTAGATTCATACGAGTAGGTGTGGTTTTATCAGAAACCACCAGACTCTTCCAAAGGGGCTGTACAGCTTTGCATTCCCACCAGTGATGAATGTGAGTGCCTGTTCCTCCATCCTTGCTGGACTTTGGTGTTGGCCGTGTTCTGCATTTTTGCCATTATAATAGGTGTGTGATTATCTACACGTTGTTATGATTTGCATAGCTCTGATTACCTATGATCTGGAGCACCTTCTCATATGCCTGTTTGCCATGTGTATACCTTCTTTGGTAAGGTATCTTTTTAAAGTCTTAAGTTTTTTTAGTTGGATTGTTTTCTATTTAAGTTTTAAGAGTTCTTTGTATAGTTTGGATAACAGTACTTTATTGTATATGTCTTTTGCAAATATTTTCTCCTACTTGGTAATTTGTCTTCTCTTCCTATTGACATGTCCTTAGCATAACAGAATTTTTAAAAATTTTTACAGCTTTATTATATTAAAATAAATAATTTATATACATTTAACTGGTAAAATGTGATGATTTTTATTGTGTATATATTTTTTAAAAAATTATTTATTTATTTGAAAGTCAGAGAGAAAGTTACACAGAGAGAGAGGAGAGGCAGAGAGAGAGAGAAAGAAGTCTTCCACCTGCTGGTTCACTCCCCAATGGGCCACAAGACTGGAGCTGTGCTCATCTGAAGCCAGGAGCCAGGAGCTTTTTCTGGGTCTCCCACATGGGTGCAGGGGCCCAAGTGCTTGGGCCATCTTCCACTGCTTTCCCAGGCCATAGCAGAGAGTTGGATTGGAAGTGGAGCAGCTGGGACTCAAACCGTTCCCCACATGGGATGCCGGCACTGCAAGCAGGGGCTTTTCTCACTACCCTACAATGCCGGCCCTTATTGTGTATATTTAAGTGTATAAAATGACATTTTGGTGTAAAAATATGTACATAGTGAAATAATTATGATCAAAGCAATCAGCATTACATCTCCTCACACAATTTCCTTTTTTGTGGTAACAGCACCTGAAGTCCATTCTCTTAGGAAATTCCTATTATATAATAGAGCATTATTGGCTGTAGTCTTCATGCTTTGCTGTAAAACTCCAGGCCTTTCATAACTGGACCTTTATACGGTTTGGCTAACATACCTTCATTTCCCATAATATCTTGACCCTCATAACTACTATTCTGCCTTCTGTTTACTAGAACATTTTAGCACTCACATATAAGTGAGATAATGAAGTATTTGTCTTTGGTGTCTGGCTTATTTCACTTAGTATAATGTTCTCTAGGTTGATACAATTTGTTGCAAATGGTAGGATCTTTTTTTTTTTTTTTTAAAGAAGTTGAATAACTTACATTTTTGGTATTCAGTTACCACAGATCAGGGAAAACGTATGGTATTTGGGACTGGTTTATTTCACTAATTATAATGGTTTCCAGATGCATCCATTTTGTTGCAAAAGATAAATACCAAAAATATAATGTATAGGAGTGAATTTGACATTTTGAGCTCCTATATACATCCCTTGTCTCTACTGTTGATGGGCAGTGTTGTTTTTCTTCTTACTATTTGCTTAACCCTATACTTAGTGCAGGATTAACCTTATGGGTATAAACTGAAAGTAGATCACAGTAAAAATTAAGAGAGGGACTAAGAGAGGAAGGAGGAGGAATAGTGGGAGCATGGGCCAGACTGAGGGTAGGGTGGGAAGTATCACTGTATCCTTGAATCTGTATATAGGAAATATGTGAAACTTGTATACTTAAATAAAATTTTAAGAAAAGTAAAAAAAGTTTGAATAACTTTTCATTATATATAAAATATAAATATATATGATATGCACACATACTACATTCTAAGACATTTATGAAAAATAGAAATAATAAATTTATTTTAGTATAGAAATGCTTTGAAATACATGTATTCATAATGTTTCATTTTCCAAGAATATTTTGAAGTACACACACACACACACTTTTTTTTTAATCTATGTACCCACTGATAGATGGATGGATTGATTCCATAAGATGTCCATTGGGAATAATGTTACAATGAGCATGGGAACACATCATGGCACTGACATAATTTTCTTTAAATATGTAAGAAGAATAGGGATTACAAAACTGTATAAATAGTAGTTTTATTTTTAATTTTTGAGTAACTTCCATACTGTTTCCCATAATGGCTGTGCTAATTTAATTTAATTTAATTTCCAGCAACAAGGATTCCCATTTCTCCGCACTGTTATCTTTTGTCTTTTTGGTAATAGCAGTCCTAACAGATGTAAGGTGCTGTCGTACTATGGCTTTGATTTGCATTTCTCTGATAATTAGTGATTTTGAACATTTGTTCATGTATCTGTTAGCCATTTGTATGTTTTCTTTTGGAGAATATCTATTCAATCCTTTGCTTGTTTTTTAATTGGATTGCTTGCATTTGAGTGGATTTTTTGGTCTGTTTTTACTATTAAATTGTATGCATTTTTATATTTTAAATATTAACTCCTTTTCAAATATATGCTTTGACAATATTGTGTACTGTTTCATATGTTGTCCTTTAATTTTCTTAATTGTTTCCTTCATTGTGGAGAAATATTTCAGGTTGATAAAGTTTTATTTGTTTATTTTTGCTTTTGTTTCTTATGTGTTTGGTGTGACATCCAAAAAAATAATTTCTAAGATCAATGTAATGAATCTGTTCCTGTTTTCTTCTAGGAGTGTTATGATTTCAGTTCTTACATTTTAGCCTTTAATTTTTTTTAAATGATGTGTATGGTGTAAGATAGGAATCTAATTTCTTTTTCTTTTTTCATAATAGCATGACCTTTTCAAGTGATGTGACAAAAACATTTTACAAACATTGACACCCAATGAATAATAAATAAGAATTTAATAAAAAATAAGAATAGAAGGAAACTTCTTCAGTTTGATAAAAATGTATCTTAAAAAGCCTGCAGTTAGCATTATGCCTAGTGGTTTAAAAAAATAAAACTGAATGATGTTGTATTAAGTCAGGAATAATGTAAAAGTTATATGGGGCCGGTGTTGTGGTGTGTAGCAGGTAAAGCCGCAGGCTGTGATGCCAGCATCTTTCATGGGCCCCAGTTCAGGTACTGACTGATCCGTTTCCAATCCAGCTCTCTGCTAACGCGCCTGGGAATGCAGTGGAGGATGACCCCAATGCTTGGGTCCCTGACACTTAAGTGGAAAATCTGGAGGAAACTTTTGGCTCCTGGCTCCTGGCTTCAGTCTCCCAGAGCCCTGCTTGTTCCAGCCATCTAGGGAGTGAACCAGTGGATGGAAGATCTCATTCTGTCTCTGCCTCTCTCTGTAACTCTGCCTTTCAAATAAATAAAGTAAAACATTTTGTTAAAAAACATTTTGTTCTTACCATTATTTTCTTTTTTAAAAAAACGGATTTGTTTGTTTGTTTATTTATTTGAAATTTAGAGTGACCAAGAGAGTTGTACCATCCACTGGTTCACTTGCCAAAATGCCCACGGCTGGCCCTGGCCCAAATCAGGAATTCCATCCAGGCCTGGCCTCCTTGTAGGTGGAAGGACCTGAGTACTTGGGCCATCGTACACTACTTTCCCAGATGCGTTTACAGGAAGATGGATCAGAAGCAGAGCAGCCAGGACTTGAACAGGAATTCTCACATAGGATCCCAGTGCTGTAAGTGGCAGCTTAACCTTCTGCAACACAACACCAGCTTCCTTACCATTCTTTTTAACATACCGCTGGAAGCACTACGCTGTGTAATATAGAAAGAAAAAGAAAAGACGTATATGGATCAGAAAGATATAAAACTGTCCATATTTTGGGTGCCGGGTTCTAGTCCTGGTTGCTCCTCTTCTAGTCCAGCTCTCTGCTGTGGCACGGGAGGGCAGCGGAGGATGGCCCAGGTGCTTGGGACCCTGCACCCTCATGGGAGACCAGGAAGAGGCACCTGGCTCCTGGCTTCGGTTAGGCACAGTGCCAGCCTTAGTGGCCATTTGGGGAGTGAACCCACGGAGGGAAGACCATTCTCTCTGTCTCTCTCTCTCTCTCACTGTGTAACTCTGCCTGTAAAATAAAAAAAATAAACAAATAAAAAATAAAAAAAAACTGTCCATATTTGCAGATGACATGATTGTAAAGGTAGAAAATCACTCATGCACAAAAAAATCTATAAAAACTCTCCAGGAACCATATATCAGTTCAGCGAGGATACAAGATAGACACATAAGATAAATCATATTTCTGTATGCTTACAACGAACACGTGGACATGAAAACCAAAAAACTGTATTTATGTACAAATAAAATGTAATTATGTACAAATATAAAATAGGTACAGGACTTAAACACTGAAAATTATAAAATGCTGATGAAACAAATCAAAGAAAATCTAAATAAACATATTATATTTGTGTTTTCAAAATCTCAAGATACTTGTAGAAAGGATATCATCTTTTCCCAATTCATCATACAAGTTTAAAATAATTCCTATCCAATTCCCAGCAAGATATTTTATAGATAAAATTATTCCAAATTTTGAGTGTAAAGGCAATGGCATTTGAATCGCCAAAATAATATTGAAAAAGAAGAGTAAAATAGGAATCATCAGGCTATTCAATTTCAAGGCTCATTATGCAACTAAAATAATCAAAATATGCGAAGTCACTGGGGCTCAGGCACCACCATCTATAGAAGGTCCTGACCCTCTGCCTGCTCCCCTCACTTTGTGAGCCTGATCCTGTCAAGCTTCTGTGAGTAACCTGTACATGTAATAAGAACGGAAATATTTTTCTTAATTCTGTCACACTTAGCAGTGCACCTAGCACCCTCATTATTTGTGTCAAAATGTCACACCACTATAGGATTTTCAGCTAAAATACCATATGCCTAGTTAAACTTGAATTTCAGGTGGACAAGGAATAATTTGGAATATGAATATGTTCCAAATATTAAACAAGTCACACTTACACTTTAAAAAACTATTCAGTTTATGTCTAAAATTCAAAATTAACTAGGTCTGCTGTGTTTTGATTTGCTAAATCCGCTACCCCTACACCACTAGGCAAGGTAGAATTGGATCCTCTGTTTTTCTCCAGGGCCTATAGAAATAATGAAGATAGCACACGAGGGCTGTCCCCTAGTGTTAAAAAATAGGTCTTGCAATGCTCCTTCCTGTAACGATTCCTTTATACTATTGCCAGGGTTCTTTATTGGAATGAGAATTTCTTTCTCACCACCATCCAATGAGTGAAATGTCATTCCAGTCATTTTATGCTGGAATAAAGAAAGGCCTAGAATTCAAGTAGCTCACAAGGCAACCCATTGAGCGCTGGACTCAGGAATCAATAAATAATGCTGTCAGGTACACTAACCCTTGGTTTTGACCAAGCTAGTTTAATGCACATGCTTTTTCTCTTGTGAGGTATGAGTGTTCTGATGTAAGTTTTTAAATGTGGAGCCCCACTTTTATATTCCCCTCAAGTAGCTGATCAGTTTTCGCAGTACAGTTTCCTCCCTGGTCTCATGTGCCCTGCTTTGGTTTGGGATACTCCATTCTTGTAGCTTAAATATCAGCATACGTTGGACATGTGTATGTGTGTGAAATAGAAGCCAGCTCTTGCCTCCTGGATAACGCAGCCCTCAACCTGGCAGGGACATTTCTGGCTGCTTTAGAAGTGTCATCTGCACAGTCACAACTCAAGTTGCCTGATGCTTCTTTGGTTTTCCGGGAAATCAGGACCTGACGGAGCTGTAGGGAAAACGGGGGGAGAGATGAAACTTCGGCCCACTTCCCTTTTGACAAGTTTCCCCTTCGTCCTGAGATAAGTCGTTTTGGAATTCACCAGTACAGTTTCTTGGCCTTCATGTTGACAGGAAATGCCTTCCGGATTTTAGTACTAGATTTATGTCTGTCTTTGGTTTTGGGAATACTATGAATTTTTGCCCCTGCCTTTTCTACCTGAAAGGGCATTTTCATGGATGTAACTAGAGGCTTTATATGCAGCTGTTAAACCAGACCCCTTTCAATTCAAAGCACAAACTTGAATTTTCTGTTGTTAATAACACTTTATGTCACGTTGAAATCAGCATGTTTGGTATTTAAATGGGATCTAGGGTAGAGATTCTGGTAAAACAGAGAGGGAGTAGTAGAAGAACAAATACAAATGATATTGAAACCAAAATCCTTATTCGAGTCGTGATTTGCAATATATACTTGTAAAGTTACCTAAAAATAATTACAATGCAAAGAAGCAACACATGCATAATTAGACTTTCCTGAAGTGTGTGAACTGGAAGCAGTGCTAAGGGGGTGGTAACATTGGATAGTTAGGAGGAAAAGAATTCCATGTTGGTGTAAATACACTTACGCAGGAATTTGGTGCTCTATAGCATTTCAAGATTTTGAATTCACAACTTTATATTGCGACTCTCCAAAAAATGCAATATTCACCAAATCTATTTGATTTGGAATTACATAGAGCCATCTTCTGGGACCACATTAATCCAAGAATCATATTGGGAGGTGTTTGTGTAACTTACTTATTTAGCAGTATTTGTGTAGTAATTACTGTGTTCCAGATAACATTTTAGGCAATTTAGAAATACTGTTCCATTTAATCCTCATAAGACTGTGAGAAAGGTAGTATGTCATTATCTCAGGCTTATAGATGAGATACCTGAAGCACAGACAGAATCAGTAACTTGTCCAAGGTCCCCTGGCTAATTTGTGTTGATTAGAGTTTGTACCTAGGCTGTCTGGTTAAAGAATTCATTCTCTCCCCCTCCAAGCTGATATGCAAGGAAACTTCTACCAACCCCAACAGTAGGGACATACGATAATTTTGGATAATTAAACTTTCTGGTTAACCAATTCTGGTTTTGGCTGATGTTGCTAGAATACTATTAGTTGGCCTTCTCAGATGAACAGTTTCTTGTAATTTTCAGGGTATCATTATAAGGAGCAGTATTGGCTGTGAAAATTTTTCTCATTTATTTTATAATTACATATTGCATCTGCCCTGTGTTAGATGTTGGGAAGATGGATGTGAAAGGAATGTCTGACTTCAAAGTGCTAAAAGTCTAAAAAAGATGGATAATAGATGTGTGAATATTTGGAAACTGAGCTGGGTTAAATACTCTCTATCCTTGAAGATACTTCATTTATAGATTTTTGTCTTATTGTTTAATATTTGAGACAAAAAAATCACTTTGTCCGCGTATTTTGTTTGTTGTCCTGCTGTTCAAGAGTGTGAACCTCCCCATTACCTGGGAAAACAGTTCGTTCATAACACTGGTGGGGCAGTTGTTTGTTTGTGGGATATAAAGATTTTATAAAAACAACCCCAAGTTTGAATTAACATCTGCAATAATTAAAATGCAGCAGTTCCATATATTTTCCTATAAACAGGTGTACACATACACAATGTGAATACAGCATGTAGTTCTCATGTTTAAGGTGGTCTTTACATAGCAAAATCCTTGTTTTTTAATAATTAATGTCTGATTTGATTATATCACAGACTTTTACTTTATTTTTATTTTTTAGGTTCTGAGATCTCTTTTGTCTTCTCTACCTTTACACTTTGGAGTAGGCGGTTACCAGAGAGTTGGGCTGTATTCCATATACAAATTATCACTTTTAGCATCATTCTTATGCTCAAAATATGCTTGACTTTCAAAGTATACTGAGCAGTTACAACTTTACCTTATATTGAGGCATTTTAGAATCTATCAGTTCTTCAGGTTGTCATATCATAATAATTTAAAACAAAAATGTACATGCATTGTAAACACAGTCTTACAGAACTCCAACTCTTTGATGTCCATAACAATTCAAATAATCATATTAATGATAGTTACTTGTTTCGTTGAGTTCCCAAAACAACTTAACATACTTTTAATTCTCTTCTTCACAAAAATAGACTTGAAGACAGCCTATATTTTAAGGAGAGGATTTTTAAATCAAAGCATATAGAGTTGAAACAGAGAGATAACTTGCCAATGAATCATAAAAATGCAGGCAATGAAGAAATTAACTTACCAGGAAAATAATCTTATTTTCTCTTTATTATCTATGTAAGCCAAATGAAAAGGCCAAAAGTTCATGTGAGGTCTCTCTCTCTATCTCTTTCTCACTCTGTGTGTGTGTGTGTGTGTGTGTGTGTGTTTATGTTTTGTATGATGTTGGTGGAATTATCTGAAAGCAATTTTATGTTTGACACAAATCTCGAAGGTCTGTCTTATCGGTAGAAAGTACAACTGGATCAAAACTACTTGAAAGTCTCATGGAGGAGCTGTTTTCAGGATATGTAATGATTGATTTGAAATAACATGATGAGAGAGATACTACTAAGAATCTTAAAGAATGACAGAGTGTTTTTCAAGCTTCATGAAACATGATGAAGTTATCCTGTCAAGAATGGCTAAAAGCCTACTCACAAGAGCTCCCTAAATCACCCACTGAAAATGAATCCATTTTTGGATAGTTTTTGAGTAGCTTTTTGGCAGTGTGAGGTGACACTATCTGTCGGGACACACACACACAAAAAACCCAAAGTGACTATTGTGTATGTACTGTGCTTGTTAACCAGACATCATCATGTCACCTCGAACAGAATGCTATTTAGAGCTGAGTGGGATTTAATTTTATTTCAATACACCTAGATTGGTTATATCTTTTCATTGTGTTGGAAATGATTAATAGCCAGCAGCAAGGTTAGTGAAAGGAGGATAAAGACCACCGCTGAATATCATTATTGACTTAGAATGGTAAAGATATTTTCATTATAACTTCCTATAAAATAAATTTCCACAGAAAAACAATTTCCTCTCTGCCTACACACTCTCCTTTAACTGCTTCATTAAAGACTCTCTCTCTCCTTTTATCTTTGACTCCAGAGATATTCCCAACCTCCTGACCCTAGAAGCTGATTTTGCCGGTGACGTGTTCCTTTGATTCTAACACTTTTTCTTTGCCAACTCCTAGGGAAAGGCACATGGTACCCCTGATTTTTGGAGACCACTCCTATACTAGACTACTCATCCCACTTCTCCATCCAACCCGATCAATAGCCCTGGATACTTCTACATGGAATGGGAATTTGGACAATATGAGCCACACATACTTTTATTATTGAATGTGGATATCAAATCCATAAATGTCAATCTTCATCTTATTACTATTAGTGCATGAGCCATCAAACACTTTCCTTGAGATGATGCCCACAATCTCTCATGCAGTAGTATTCGTGGTTACAGCTGGTGGCCAAACATCAAACCCTTAAAGCAACAAAGACACAGGTGTAACCTATAGGAAGGAAGGAAACCTAACCTCTTTTGAATTAACTGAGGTACATACTACATGCAGGTCAGGCAGATGCCTTGTTACTCAAAGTGTGGTCCCTGTATCCAAGAATCATCATTGCCTGAGAGCTTGTCACAAGTGCACCACACCCGGGGCTATTTACCAGAAGCTTTGTTTTAACAAATCCTAGGGAAATCCCTATGCACATCAGAATATGAGAAGCATTGGCATAACGCATTAAACTTTTTTTTCTTGCTTAAACTTTGCAGTACCTCTTCATGATTGGCACTATTATTCCCACTTTGCAAATGAGGACTGTTAGGACTAGTGAGCTTAAATAGCTTTAATCCAGAGGTCAACCCTTTTCCCACTGTCTTCTTCTAGTTGCTTACAATGATGACCAGACTAAAACAAAGGTTTTGTTAGCGTAAGGGTAATTTGACAGCTGAGTCACTACAAAGTGCTGTGAAAGGGGTGGGGTGGGGAACTTTTGTCAGTTATTCACATAGCCAGGTGTAGTCACAAAGAAAATCATTTAATTATTTTTAGCCATATTTCTATTTTGAACCAAAATGTTCTAATTTCTTTCATTTGCAACCCAAAATGTTCACAAGGTTTGGATATGAATCACTTTTGCTGCTACCTTCACAAGCCAAACGGCCTCAGATGTTGAAATTTTGCCATGATAGTGGGTGATCCAAAAAGGTGCCACTGAATCTAGAAGCAATTCCAAGAGTGTTTTTTTTGTTTGTTTGTTTGTTTGTTTTAAATTAACGTTGGTAGGAACTTGGGAATTAATGTAAGATGTAAATATTCATTTTCATGTCCAAATTTAAAGAATCTTACAAAAATACAAATTTCTAGATAGTGTCATTATTTTTTTGATTGTAACTCACTCAGTCTTCCAAAAAAGGACTAGGCATGAAACAGTCAAGATTAATGTTGCTTTCCACAAGTCATTGTGGGAAATAAAGCCAGTGCCACCATCCACCAGGCACAAAGTTTAACAAGGCACTAAAGATCAACAAATGGCAACTAGTCAGAATGTCCCAGCTGAAGGAAATTAATCACCACACTGGGGCTAACCTGACAGCATATGTTAAAATGACTAAGAATGTAAGCTTGCAGGCTCCTGAAGCCATGAGACTGGTCACCCAGAGTGAAAAGTGCTGTAGATCTGCAGTGGGTCAGATTTCTACAGCAAAATGTGTTAGACTGACAACAACAGACTTAAAAGTGTATAGCAGAGTGCAAAAGGCAAGCAGTAGAATTCTTTTAACCAAAATGAATTTTAGCATCTTTCAAATATTTCAAAATAGAAGGGAATTCATGGGCATTCAGTAAAGAGTCCTTCATTCTATTGATAAACCACAATTGCTGGTTTTGTTCTGCAGTCCATGGGCTTTGACCTTGGTAGCTTTAAATCACCTGCAAAGCCTGATTTTAGCAACTTCTGCGCCTTAACCCTCAAATTCTGACTTAAGTCATCTGAGATGGAGACACTGATTTTAAAATCCCCCTGGGTGTTTCTAATGTGTGTCATTGAGAGTTCCTAGATGATGCTAAATTAAGAGAAAGACATATGAAAAGAAAAATGTCTCACATGATAGTGGATAAAAAACGTAAGGAACAGTAGTAGTTGTTAATATTATATCTTTGGACGTAAGGCCCACAGAAGGACAGAGAATTGCAAGTATGGATATACAGACACCTCTTTATTTTCCTACTGTTCTGATGCACTCTGCATTTTCAGTCAACAATTATAGGTAGAGGAAAGAAATTATTTTATTTTTAGGTTTCTCCCTGTTACACGAATAGTGTAGTGAACATCCCTGTGTGTGTGTGCGCACGTGCATGTACCTGTTTGCATGTGCATATGTGTGTCCATGAGAGAATTTGTATGATGTGTGTGCATATGTGTGTGTTTGCACATGCATATGTGTGTATTCATGAGAGAATGTTTGTATGATGAGTTTGTTTGATCAAAATATTTAGACATTTTAAGTGTTGATATTTATTTATTGTCAAGTGCTATCAAAAAGGTTATAGCAGTTTATATCCAAGTAGCATCTATTTCAACCTGTATCTAATTATAAGAGTAGGTTAAATACTCCTAAACATGCTTTGGTTGTTTGCATCTTTCAAGGGGTTTTTCCATTTCATCTAAATTGTCAAACTTACTAGGATAAATTCGTTGATAATATTTCATGAACGACCTTTTGATATTTGTCAAATCTGTTGGAAGGTCACTTATTTTATTACTAATATTGTGATTTGTGTCTTCTCACTTTTTCTTGACATCAGCCTGGTTTGAGGTTTATCAATTTAATTGATCTTCTTGGAGAACAAACTTTTGGTTTCATTCTTTATTGTTTTCTGTCTAATTTATTAATTTGTACTGTGATCTTTGTTACGCCTCTACTTTGAGGTTCATTTGCTCTTATCATTACAGTTTCTGAGATCATTGATTTACAACTTTTCTTCTTTTTCAAATATCAGTAGTTGAAGATTATAGATTGCTCTCAAATTCTTGCTTTAGTAATGCCTACAAATATTCATGTGTTGGTTTTATTTTCATTTAATGCAAAGTGAGTTGTAATTACCTCTTCGATTTCTTTTGTAACCATGACTATTTGGAAGGGTGATATTTTGTTTCCAAATATTTAGAGGTTTTCCATATATCATTCTGTTATTGGTCTGCCATTTAATGTTATTGTGGTCAGAAAACATATATTTAAATCAGTGAACCTTATCAAAACTTGTTTTATGGCCCAGAACATGATGTATTATGGTGAATTTTCTGTGTACACTTAAAGAAAAATTTAAACTATCCTGCTATAGGGTGAGGACTCTATAAATGCCAATTTGGTTAAGCTGGTAGGTAATTTTATTCAGATCCATGCCATTATTGATTTTTTCTTCTCTTGGTCTACCAGTTTTTGAGAGGAAGGTGTTGAAATCTCTGAGAATAACTATGGATTTCTCCATTTCTCTTCGTAATTCTGTTTTAACTCCATGAAACATTTCGAATCTCTGTAGACACATAAACATTTAAAATCTTTATGTACTCTCAGTGATTTGGTCCCATTATTCTGTCTCTGCTAATATTCTGTCCTCTGATAGCTGTTGTTCTGGCGGTACTAGATCTTTTATTTGATTTTTGCATGGAATAACTTTTTGTAACCTTTTACTTCTAAAGGGTTTTTTGTTGTCTTATTTAAAGCATGTTTCTTGTAGGCACCATGAAGTTGGGTCTTGTTTTTAAATATAACTGGCTTATCTCTGAGTTTTAATTGTGTGTGCCTGTGCATAGGTACAGGTATGTCTCTCCCTCCCCCTCCCCCTCCTCTTCTTCCCCCTCTGTCCTCCTCCTCCCCCTCCTTTCTCTTCCCTTCCTCTACCTTCTCCTCTCCTTCCCCCTTCTCCTCCTCTCCCTCCTCCTTTTCCTCCCCCTCCCCCTCCAACTTAATGCCTGTGTCACACACTTGTTCTCTATGTTGCTTCTTTTATTTAAGATT
Organism: Oryctolagus cuniculus; assembly: GCF_051225735.1. Classification (NCBI taxonomy): domain Eukaryota; kingdom Metazoa; phylum Chordata; class Mammalia; order Lagomorpha; family Leporidae; genus Oryctolagus; species Oryctolagus cuniculus. The sequence goes on along the minus strand of NC_142869.1, from coordinate 142,920,804 downwards.
TATTCAATTTTTATTTGAAAGGTAGAGCTAAAGAGAGAGGGAGAAACAGAGAGATCTTCCATCTGCTGGTTCACTCCCCAGATGGGTACAAGAGCCAGGCTGGGCTGGGCCAAATAGCCAGACAACCAGAAGCCAGGAGTTTTTTCCAGTCACCCACGAGGTAGTAGAGTTCCAAGCACTTAAGTCGTCTTCCGCTGCTTTCGCAGGCACTTTAGCAGGGGGCTGGATAGGAAGTGGAGCAGCTGTGACTTGAACAGGCTCTTATATATGATGCTAGCCTCACAGGCAGTCTCTACCTGCTACGCCACAATACCAGTCCCCCTGTCTTGTTTCTTGAGTACCAAATATCTGTTCCTTTCTCAGAGATTTCTCAACCCTAATTTTGTTTCTGTATGTTACAAAGCTATCTGGCTAGGCTGGTGCCGCGGCTCACTTGGCTAATCCTCTGCCTGCAGCGCCGGCACCCTGGGTTCTAGTCCCAGTTGGGGCACCAAATTCTGTCCCAGTTGCTCCTCTTCCTGTCCAGCTCTCTGCTGTGGCCCAGGAAGGCAGTGGAGGATGGCCCAAGTGCTTAGACCCTGCACCCACATGGGAGACCAGGAGGAAGCACCTGGCTCCTGGCTTCGGATCGGTGCAGCACGCCCGCTGAAACGCGCTGGCCATGGTGGCCAATGGTACCAATGGAAAAGGAAGACCTTTCTCTCTGTCTCTCTCTCTCACTGTCTAATTCTTCCTATCAAAACCAAACCAAACAAAACAAACCTATCTGGTTAGTTCTGAAGGAAACATGAACACAAGTATGAAGTATTGCACTTAATATTGACCACCCTTTCAAAAATGGCCATGTTTTCCTCTATGCCATATTGAACTCAACGCCATCATTTAATTTGCATTGTGTTGGAGACACAATAGCATTCAGACACAACACATCAAAAACCATACACAGGAGTGGACCAACTGTTGCTTGCAGGTTCTTTCTGCCTTCTGCCTTGTAAATAAAGCTTTATTGGAACACAGCTGTGCTCATTCATCTGTGTATTATCCGTGGGTGCTTCAATCATCGTAATAGTTTAGTGCTTTATGCAGAGGTGGTATGGCCGCCCAAGTCTGTGATATTTACTATCTGATCATTTCAGAAGTTTGCTGATTGCTCACCCATTGAAACAGTCTGATCCTAACCGGAGAGATAAGGAGCCACCTACCTTTGTTGTAGAGCATTAAATGTACATGTTGACTTTGATATGGATTCATAATTACCCTGCAGCCCACCAACCTCTGCTTTTCTAGTTTCCTCAGGTACCAAGCTGTTCAGTCCTCCCTTGAGAGGCCAGTACTTAATTTGCATATGCAAGGAGGAGGACTGTTATTCTATAGGGTGTGAGGGCTCAGCCCTGGGTTCTACCCTGTGCAGATTTCAGAGTCTGGTGCTGGACTGATGGCATTCTCATCTCTATTCTGTACTGCATCTCAAGTAATTCTGGCAAGTATGCTTCTTTTCTTATCCTCTGTAAAGGAATTGGGAATGTACCTAACGTCATAAGCATTTCCTCTAAAAATATCTAATATTTATTTTGATAATTCATCATTATTAACTCAATATCTCTTATGCCAGAATTGCCTTTATTAGCTCTCTTTTGAAATTTTCTCAAAATTTTCTTTTGTATTATAATTCATCAGACTTCCCTCATCATTATGGTAATTGCAACTCTCAGGAACAATGATTTGAGGATCTACAGAGGCAAACATGTTTATGTGTTACAAAATAATTTTATTCTGATATGTTTGTATAAAAGTTTCCAACAAAGGTCACAAATGAGTATTTGACAGCTCACAATACACATTTCTTTACCTTTTATCACTTTTAATTAGCCCTCCAATTAGGAAAGAAGCATGGCAACCTGGGATTAAGATCGCAGGGTCCTGGGGGTTATTATAGTTGGATGGAAACAGAATCCTATTGCCTTTTAAACCCACATAGATCTGGGATGCTGCTTAAGTCTCCAAAAGGACAAGCATTGTATTCTACTCCCCTGTACTCCCATTTACAGACATAAAATTATTTATGCATAAAATCTGGGTGCTTGTGTTTTTTCTCAAATGCTAATTGTTTGATTTTATCATGTCACCTTTCAACTTTTTTCCTTCCTATCCTCCGTGGGTAGCTGGCCATCCATTTCGACAGTTAGTGGCTGGCCCGCAGTCATTGAGTGGGTAGAATTGCCTGTCTCCCAAAACATGAGCAGATATTTTCTGCACACAAAGGCTCACTGATGTGGAATTTGGAATTAAGTGTATTTTATCTGTGGCTGAATGTATTTTTCCTCTAATAGTCTCCAATTCTGCAAATTTGTTTTTCAAAACAGGGAAGTCAAGTTATGAATTTCTGTCCTGTTTTCCATTAAAAAATAATAAGTAGTGTAATAAGCCATTAACTAAAACAATAGCTAGTATTGTGAACATAAGTTATATCAGATGGACAGGGGATAATGTAGCTCAAGACATTTTTTAAATAAAAATCATTTATTTATTTAAGAGGCAGTAACATACAGAGAGG